>NC_142365.1:8927500-9247500 GCF_059441175.1 Urocampus carinirostris
AGTGAGTCTCAGGGCTTCGGTGAGTGAGTGTCAGGGGTTCGGTGAGTGAGTGTCAGGGGTTCGGTGAGTGAGTCTCAGGGGTTCGGTGAGTGAGTGTCAGGGGTTCGGTGAGTGAGTCTCAGGGGTTCGGTGAGTGAGTGTCAGGGGTTCGGTGAGTGAGTGTTAGGGGTTCGGTGAGTGAGTCTCAGGGGTTCGGTGAGTGAGTCACAGGGGTTCGGTGAGTGAGTATCAGGGGTTCGGTGAGTGAGTCACAGGGGTTCGGTGAGTGAGTCTCAGGGATTTGGTGAGTGAGTGTCAGGAGTTCGGTGAGTGAGTATCAGGGGTTCGGTGAGTGAGTGTCAGGGGTTCGATGAGTGAGTCACAGGGGTTCGGTGAGTGAGTCTCAGGGATTTGGTGAGTGAGTGTCAGGAGTTCGGTGAGTGAGTATCAGGGGTTCGGTGAGTGAGTGTCAGGGGTTCGATGAGTGAGTCTCAGAGGTTCGGTGAGTGAGTGTCTGGGGTTCGGTGGGTGAGTCTCAGGGGTTCGGTGAGTGAGTCTCAGGGGTTCGGTGAGTGAGTCTCAGGGGTTTGGTGAGTGAGTGTCAGGGGTTCGGTGAGTGAGTATCAGGGGTTCGGTGAGTGAGTGTCAGGGGTTCGGTGAGTGAGTATCAGGGGTTCGGTGAGTGAGTCTCAGGGGTTCGATGAGTGAGTCTCAGGGGTGTGGTGAGTGGAGTCTCAGGGGTCGGTGAGTGAGTCTCAGGGTTTCGGTGAGTGAGTCTCAGGGGTTCGGTGAGTGAGTGTCAGGGGTTCGGTGAGTGAGTGTCAGGGGTTCGGTGAGTGAGTCTCAGGGGTTCGGTGAGTGAGTGTCAGGGGTTCGGTGAGTGAGTGTCAGGGTTTTGGTGAGTGAGCCTCAGGGGTTTGGTGGAGCCTCTTCCACATCAGGTTTATACACACTGACCACTCATCTCTGATTTCTTTCACGGTTCACTTTTCCATAACCGTATCAGTTTTTGGGGCACCAATGAGAACGCAACTCTGGACAGCCTTCTTCACGGTTGACTGTCCCTGGCCTGGTCTTGGGTTGTGGCAAAGTTGGTAGCAGTCCTTTACTCAATGTTGTCCTCCTACCCCTTGGACTGTGCTCTGGAGATTGATCTGGATCAGTCCTGATGATCTTGTGACGTGACCATACCACCGGAGTTCCCGCCTGGGCACAGTTGACAACAGTTCTTGGTAGAGTCCTACGTGCCTTCTGATGGTGTGACCCACGGTTTCGTTTGTCAATTGGGCTAAGTAGCTGATGCTTTGAAGTGTCCTGTAGCATTGCATCTCCATGGCCTGGATTTTCTTTTCCAGTTTTGCTGTGAGAGTCCATGTCTCGCAAGCGTAGGAGAAGATGGAGGTACTGTTGGGAATTAATTATCAAAATGTACCGTTTACCTCATCTCATCTCATTAGCTGCACCGCTTATCCTCAGTAGGGTCGCGGGGGTACTGGAGCCTATCCCAGCAATCATCGGGCAGTGGGCAGGGGACACCCTGAACTGGTTGCCAGCCAATCACAGATGAGATGAGACCGTTTACCAAATTGTTCAAATTAGTTATCTGACTCAATTAACCAAACACGACCTACATTCACCCAACAATTTATGCTCGCTCGTTTTTTGAGGGAAAAATGAACAGGAACGCTGACATTTTCACACGGGGGCAGATTTAATTTCCCCAACAAAAGAACTAAGTGAACTCCATCTAAGACGGCCGAAGAAGCGACGTTGGAGTCTCTGGGAAGTCTTTTTCTGAAGTCCTTCAGTTTTTTTCTATTGGCCATCTTCTCCCCGCATAATGTTGTGCCGGCTCCTCCCATGGGCATGCCAAGGAAGCCCCCTGGGCTTCACCATCTTATAGACGAGCGTCCCGATGTCTGGGGTCCTCAAAACAACACCGAGCCTTTCTGCGTCATCAGGGCCTTTCTGCGTCAACAGCGTCTGGGTGTGCTGATTATCTTATCAGCAGTACGTCCTGTTCCTGCCGTTCCTGTAAACAACATCACACTCACTCGGGGCGGCAGTGGCTCAGGAGGTAGAGCGCTCGTCTTTGGATCAAGAGATCTTAGTTCGAATCCCGGCTCCTCCGTGTTACATGTCGAGGTGTCCTTGGGTAAGACACTGAACCCCAAATTCCCCCAATAAGCAGGTTAGCGCCTTACATGGCTGCACGGCCGCTATTGGGAAATGTGAAGCACACTGTTAAGCGCTTTGGGAAGTCTTGACTTGAAAAGCGCGATAGAAATGCAGATCATTTCATTTCATTTCATCTTCCACCAGCCTGCCCTGACCTTATACTACAGCCAGTGAATCTCATCTCATCTCATTAGCTGCACCGCTTATCCTCAGTAGGGTCGCGGGGTGCTGGAGCCCATCCCAGCAATCATCGGGCAGTGGGCAGGGGACACCTTGAACTGGTTGCCAGCCAATCGCAGGGCACACAGGGACAGACAACTCGCTCGCTCATCCACACCCAGGGACAATTTGGACTGGCCAATTCAGCTGAAATGCATGTCTTTGGAATGTGGGAGGAAACCGGAGTGCCCGGAGGAAACCCACGCAAGCACGGGGAGAACATACAAACTCCGCACAGGAAGTCCGGTAGCTGGATTTGAACCCACACAGGAGGTTCCCAAGACCTTAGAACTGTGCCGCACACACGCTAACCACTGCTCCGCCGTGCTGCCCCAGTCTGTGAATATCTTTTGCATTTAATGTAATTTGTATTCAACAGTATAAACTCCTTTATAGTAAAGTGTATAAAATCCTTCAGTACCCATCGACAAAAGGATCCTCATAGCATCGTATGAAGTCACACACCATTGGTGAAACTCTTTAAAGATTACGTTAAAGATGGCGAATCTAATACTCGGAACCGGTGGCGCTTGATATCTCTAACAGGGTTAAGAACCACTGGTTTAGGAACATCCGAACAGAGATAAGTGTATGTTTATTTGTTGTGGTCGCAGGTCTTGGAGGTCTGATGAGCCCTTTCGCAATGACAACAACTCACAGGTACAACCAAGCGCACACAAACAGAAACACGACACGCATTTAATCTCATTTTAATCTCTCTTAATCTCATCTGTTTGTCCTCCTTTCCCTCCACATCTGTCCATTTCCCATCTGTCTGTCTATCTATACATCTGTCCTCAACATTTGTGTCAATCCTCTCGACCCACATTAATCACATGTCTCGCTGTCTTCACATCTGTCCCCCGTTGGACGATTTTTGATCCGTTCCGCAGTCTTTCTCTGTACGCTCGTTGGGTTGGCTGCAAGTGGAAGAAGACGAATTGTCCCCGGGTCGCAGCAGCCTGGTGGTGGGCAATGTCATCCAGCAGCTATCTGGGTGTGGCAACGCTCCTGGACAGCTGGAGGGGCCGGGGGTCTTGGGGGAGGTGAGATGGGGTTCCGTCTGTCTCTTCTCGCCTTGTCTTGTCCTCTATTATTTGTTCCTCACGGATGTCCTCAGTTTTAGTTACAGTTACTGCATTTTAAAACTAATTTTGCTACCCCCAGATTACTGACACCCAAAAGCAGAAGGGCTTTGTCAGAACCAGAACAATTGTAGACCCAATCACGTAACGTTTCTCACAAGTTTATTGAAATATAGAGGAAAGGCAGCGCCAACGATCCGGTGCTCGCTGGACGCGGGAAGCAAGCCGGGATCAGAGCGTGTTTCGAATGCGGAAGTGGATCTTCCTGAGCGAGAGATTGTTGCGTGGTAAAAAGGAAAAACAGATCGTTAGCCGGGACAGGAGATCAGAACGTGGTCGGGATCAGAAAACGGGTTGTGAGCCAGGACGGGAGGTGAAAACGTGGTCGGGGTCAAAAAAACGGGTCGTAGCAGGAGACAAACGGGGAAATCAGGAAACGGATGAGTGGAAAACGGGTGACAAAACGGGACTGAAGCCTTGTGTATGGCCTGGAAGTATTCAGACCATACACTTCAGGACCTTTCACTTTAGGGTTTGCTCACTTTCTTGATGGCTATATTTTGAGTTTTTTCGAGGGTTGAAATAAATGTACACTGCTATAATAGCTTTACACAGACTACCTGACATTGTGTCAAAACGTTTCTTCAGTGTTGCTCTACTAAACCATATAGTAAAATCCCTGCAGAAATGTGAGGGGTGTCCTCACTTTTGTGATACACTGTATGTGTTTTCAACATTTTAATTTTATACGCTTCAATATGGACGGCTTGGATGCAAATATGTACTGTAGGAAGAATATCAGAATATCAGTTGGTACGAATTACGTGCTCTCATTATACTCTGTGCTTTAGACAGTGCCACCGTAACTGTAATCAGTTGTATTTTGCAGTTAGATTTAAATATCCTGGTCTTGCCCACATGTTGTGTTCAGTGTTGTGTTGCTAGCAGTATGAGAATTCGATGATAGCTACCAAACAGCAGAGTTACCATATTTTATTAGCAACACGTTAAAGTACTTGTTACATAGAAATGTATTTACGCTGCAGATAAGCGTTTTTTTTGCTCCGCGTTACTCCCAATTCTGAATGCTTCGTTTTATTTCCCCGCAGGGCCGCGAGATGAGGTTACTTCTCAAGCGGGACATGCTAACCCTTGTCGACCCCTTAGACCACGCCCCCTTGTACTGCCAGCCAATCATCAACATCCGCGTTTGGGGTGTTGGCAGCAACCACGGCAGGTGAGCCTATCGTGAGGAAGCTACTTTCACCGTCTCACCTGACCGTCCCAATTCTTACGCTAAACCTGCTTAGGTCTTGATCTTGGCACTCCGGTCCCTGAGGGCCGAACCTCCAAAATCAGGCAAGACATGTGGTCCTCGAGGACCGGAGAGCTCAGGTTTGGTGTTAATGCCGAGTTAGGGGTCACCGACGTGGTGCTTGCAGGCCCCACGTTTCGCCCTAAGAACGTCTGATGAACCCGCAGACTCGTTCTAAAAGTAGCTCGTTGTGATTTTCTAGGAAATTTGATTTGTAACTGGGACGATGTTTTAGTGGGTGGCTGAGTTTATTCGAACCCTACTTCTAGCAATTACAATAACCAGGGCTGCAACTAGCAACTATTTTAATAGTCGATTATTGAAACGATTAGACGAGGGATTGTTGTGGAATAGCTGTGAGAGCTTGCCAATAGAATTGAGAAGAGAATAACAATCGGCTTGATTTAGAACAGCTGGCGAAACTGAAAGGAAGTTGGCTGGGTCAAGGCGACTTCTCCAACTATCTTCGGGGAAATCGCGTTATTTTGGAGAATCGAAAGAGGACATAACACTATGGGAAAAACAACACATCATCGCTGGCCGATGCTGTTGAACACAGGGTATAAAAAAGCTGATTGTCTCTTAGACGAATGAGAACGCTGTTTGAACTTTGATGAATATTAATAAACGACGTCTCAATCTCTTTCAACACTCTGCTCTTTTGTGTATGTTTTGGGGTGAGGCCCATTTACAGTCTGCTCCGAAAGGATCAGATAATTATTATTTTCTCTGGAATTTAGCATTGAGTTATTTGAATTATGTGCAAATTAATAATTAACACCAAAGAATTGGAACGATGAAAAATAGATATTTTACTTAACCTAAAAAAAAAATAATGCTCTATAGCCAACTAGGCAGAATGCTTGTTCAATTCAACATCCGTCCATTTTTTTAGGGACAAGCAAATAAATAATAAATTAAAATCTAACTGTTGTTACGACCAGAACAGAGACAGGACCCACCTGCGTGCGTTTCTCTCAGTTTTATTGGGAAGAATGGAAAGGATTGCCCACACGATCCGGTGATCGTTGGTCGCGGTGAGCAGGTTGCTCTGAACGCGCAAGTGGTACTTCCCTGGTGAGCGATGGCGGTGTCGGGAGCGGGAAAAAACAGGTCAGTAGCCGGGACAGGAGAGCAAAAAACGTGGTAGAGATCAGAAAACGGGTCAAAGCCGGGAAACCGACGGGAGCCAAAACAGGAGTGAGTCAGGGTTGAAAAGCTTGCCTAGCATAAACTGAGGTTCGCAGACGGACTGACAACCGGTGACAGAAAGACCGGGATTTAAATAGTGACAGGGAGCCAATCAGAGTCCGAGGCAGTTGACGCCAAACGAGCGGGCACCGGTGCCTCGCATCAGTAATCATGACAACTGTTTATCTTGTGAAACAAAAACAGGTTCATTAGCAACAGTAAAACAGTCAAGAAAACGAATACCGTATTTTCCGCACTATAAGGCGCACCGGGTTATAGGGCGCACCCCGAAAAAACAGTTTTTTGTCCTATTTTTGTCATACATAAGACGCACCGGATTATAAGGCGCTACAATGGGAACGTCGACAAAACAGTCAGATAGTTCAGTCCAACTTATTACCCCCTTAACATTCCCAAAGCTTGCAAAGACGCAAATACGTGTCGAGAACACGTGCAGATGCGGTGTCCGTACGATGTCACTCAAATGCATCGTTCCATCATTCGGAAGGTTAAAGTCTTGGGATTCAAGAAATGCCAACCATTCCTTAGTTTCTATTTTCTTTTTCGCTCGCAACTTTACTGTATATATGACAATAAACACTTGGAATTAAGTTTAATTTAAAAATAGACACTCCATTCCATCCATTATCTGCACCGCTTATCACAGAAACATCGAGTTCAGTCTGAAACAAGAAACAGGGATAATATATATAGCCAGAGTAGCTCACCGAAGTCGTTGTGTTCACAATAATGTGCAGCCGCGGTCCTCTTATATCCATGAGTTTATAAATCCAGGAGAATAAAATATTTACAAATACAAAATAGTAAAAAAATGCTTTCTGTTTGCCGTGAGCCACATGCTATACGCATTCATCTTTTTCGGCCAATTGCAGGCTTTGTTTTGCCGTTCAAGCCAATGCCAGCCTGTAAATGATAAAAAGGATCCGCCCCTTGACCTCCGAATAACTTTAGCCAATAGTGATCGATTCAACTGATGATTGACACGTCTTTTTCGGCCAATTGCAGGCTTTGTTTTGCCGTTCAAGCCAATGCCAGCCTGTAAATGATAAAAAGGATCCGCCCCCTTGACCTCCGAATAACTTTAGCCTATAGTGATCCATTCAAATGATGATTGACACATTGGTTAGCCAATGAAACGCCAGTAAATAAATCCCAGCATACACCGCGGACTACTTGGCGTTCGGGGGAAAATCTAGTCGGCGGCTGCTGCATTAGTTGCAAGACTTTGCGAATTAATATTGATTCATAAATAAGGCGCACTGTATTATAAGGCGCATGGTCAGCTTTTGAAAAAAATAAAGGCTTTTAGGTGCGCCTTATAGTGCGGAAAATACGGTAAGCATTTTGTGAAGTACATTCCGTGGTTGACTTAACAACTGATATTTGACGTTTTCAACCTTTTAGCGATTTTGACGTTTGCTCTTCGCATTTTATTCCTAAGACGTTTGTCAGGCATAGTCCGGCATAACGCTCTAGCCCTGTTACAGCGAAATACACGGTTACAAAATGTGCGATGCATCATTTGCTTGAATGTGACTGAATCTTACTGAGGCGAGTCAGACTCAATTTCGTTTCAACTGTCAGACTGTTCTCTTTCAACGTCCCCAGCGGTACTGCCATGATACATAAGGTCTACTGTGCGGGTAGTCGTTTTATCCGCCTTTAAAAGTTTTGGCACACGTACTTGTTGTTCATGCCACCTTCTGTATGTTACCGCTCGAGACGGAGAGGCAGAGATTATATTCATGTAGAGATGCCTGGGAAAACGTGTCTGGCGATAAATAGTCGACATATATAGATCTTTATTAAAAAAACTCGACTAATAGTTGCAGCCCTAATACTAACATAGTAATAACATAGTAACAACGTAGTAATAACACGTTATTTGCCGTTTGCGCTCATCACTCACAGAAAAGTAGCTATCAGCTTCAAAAAGCTTGTGACATTTGTGTTAAACCAAGCTAACGCCACTGTTTTAAGCTAACAACTGATCCCAATGTGTTTTGAATGCTACCACGCCCTCACCTGGCAGGGACAGGTAATGTGCATAGATACACACACAGCACATGAGGTAGCGGTGTCGGTAGATAAAGGTTTTTCGTTTGGCCCTTTAGGGATTTTGCTTTTGTGGCGGCCGATAAGGACAGCTGCGTGCTCAAATGTCACGTTTTTCGCTGTGACGCGCCCGCGAAGGCCATCGCGACCGCCCTGCATCACATGTGTTCGAAGGTTAGTTGCATCTGTGTTTAAGTACAGTAGACCCCAGGATACGGCGACCCCACCTTATGACTCTATTTAATTTTAAGGCATTTACCCCACAATGACATCCACACTAAATAATCTTGCATGTCAAAGAACTCATAAAATTCAAATTTTGCTGGGTTTGTGAGTATGTGGAGTTACATTTCTAATAGTCCAATCTGCTATTGGTACTCGTCATATAAAATTCCGCTCCGCAATTGGTTTGCATCATGAAAATGCAGATATGGTATTGGTAGAATTACCTCCCACAATGCTTTCTTCTCACTCATTTAAGAAGCTCACGAGCTTGGAAAAGACTTTTCAAGTTACAATACTGGAGTTTTGGACTTTATTAAGTGGCTAAAGGTCCAAAACTTGCAGTGAGGCAAAAACATGATAACCATAGAAACGAAGCTTGCGATTATCGAAAAATATGAAGAAAGCACAAGAATCACTCACCTCAAAGGAACACTGTGTAACATTTGGCCACTAGCTATTATGTCATAAAACTAAAAACAAATGCTACAAGACACAAGGAAGAATACAAATGACTGAGAATCAAAGTGGCCAAACTGGACCATTATTTTGCACAGCCCTTACGATACCAACTGTATGTAACATCCTACATGCCGACATTTCTTGTGTAAATATCATGCAAATTATAACTATAGCCTTATCCTCCTTGTTTTATAACCTTATCTTCTCTGTTCCTTTATCTTCTTGGCTTTTTACCTCACTGTGAATGTGTGAAACTGGAGTGTCATGCCCAATTTCGTTGTCACAACATGTTAAGCCATTTTGTAACAATGACAATAAAGGTATATTCTATTCTATTCTATTCTATTCTACTCTATTCTATTCTTCTAAATCGCTTGGTGAACCATTTGTAAAGCTTTTAGTTTTAGGGGGTACTCTTAACAGCAAGATGGCAGACAATATCGCCAGCTTTCTAGGTGATCCTCATGTCATGTAAAATAAATATACATTTCTTGACCTACGAGTATTTAAAAAAAAGCATGTATTTATGCCTATTATTTGAATCAATATTGGTTTTTTTCACCTCTAGAAGGCGCTTGATAATACACACTTTCCCTTTAAAAAAATAAGGAGGCGACTATGGTTAAGGAAATCTTCTAATTGTCGCAAGTGGAAGTTCTTATTATCGGTACTGGAGCTTCTAAAGGTATATGCTTAATCTCATAGCTTTCTATCCCCGGCTATACAGCTGTTCCACTTTGAGATCTCCGCCTTACAACGGATTCATGCCATATCCCGGGGGTTTACTGTATTTTCTTATGTCTACTGAGCGATTCAGTCCTCTTGAATGATGATGTCCCTCTCTCTGCATTGGTAGATGATGTCTCACCAAACGTTGTCCCGGTCCCTCACCATGGACAGCATTTCGCCCGAGGACCTGCCCCGACAAGGTGAAAAGCTGCCTCAGCTGTAGGGCTGCAACTCAGGAATATGTTTATAATCGATTCATCGGTCGATTCAATTAAAAAAAAAACACGTGAAAGGTTCTTGTCAAGGTTAAAACTTGAGATTGTATTAGTCTGAAGAAAAAAACCACTCTGAGTCAGAGATTTAGGTTTTTGTTAGCCCTTCCATCAGAGGCGCGTGCTGCCAAAATCGGCTCAGGAAGGAATCACGCTCCGAGACTCATTGATTTGAAAGTAAAGGCATAGAAAAACTCATATGATTGGCTTGAGGGAGGTCACATGAATACAAGAAAATAATCTGATTGGTTTAGACAGATAACCCATGTTTAAATAAACTAAATAATGCTGGTTGCGGGCAGCACGGTGGGGCAGTGGTTAGCGCATGTGCGGCACGGTTCAAGTCATGGGAACCTCCTGCGTGGGTTCAAAATCCAGCTACCGGCCTTACTGTGCGGAGTTTGTATGTTCTCCCCGTGCTTGCGTGGGTTTCCTCCGGGCACTCCGGTTTCCTCCCACGTTCCAAAAACATGCATTTCAGGTGAATTGGCCGGTCCAAATTGTCCCTAGGGGTGAATGAGCGAGTGAGTTGTCTGTGCCCTGCGATTGGCTGGCAACCAGTTCAGGGTGTCCCCTGCCCACTGCCCGATGATTGCTGGGATGGGCTCCAGCACCCCCGCGACCCTACTGAGGATAAGCGGTGCAGCTAATGAGATGAGATGAGATGCTGGTTGCTAGATGGCGTGTGAGCATAATAAATGAGAAGTAAGAAAAAGAAAAGAAAGAAATGTAGGGAGGAAAACTCTTGAGCAGGCTTCCCGGCGCCAAAGCGAAGGCCCCAAGAGGATACAATTGTCAACATTGGAGGAGAATAGATTTGAATAATATCACACCAAAAAAGCAAAGAAACCTTTAAACCTGATTTTCTTGGTCAGGTGGATGGAAAGCCGTACATTTTCAATGAGTTCATCTTAAAGCTTTGACTATGGTATCATTTTAAAGCTCATGTCTTATACTTTCCATTGATACCAAAAACCCAAATGAGATATTTGCTTCACTCTGTCACGGTTGCCATGGCGCCCAATTGGCCCCGCCCATGTGGCGCCAGCTGCGGCTCATAAACAGATTGGCTTTCCGTCTTTTTAAGCTCTTACTTTGTCAGTCCGTCAACAAACCTCTGCCCCGCAAGACGTGGGTTCTGACTCGGTCCTGTTTTCCTGTTGGTATTTCCAGCCCGGTTTTGTTCCCTTTTACTTTTGTCCTGTTTAATATCGGTTTCCCGTTTTGTTCGCATCTATTTTTTTCCTGTTTATTATTCACTCCAGTTTTCGTTCCCATCTTGTTTGTCCTGTTTATTTTCAATATCCTGTTTCATTATCTATCCCGTCCCGTCCGGTATCTACCCCACCTGTCCAATATCAACTCGGGCAGTTGGAATCGATCTCGTCGGTCTCTGGCTTCCTGTCTTTCCACGCCAGGCCACTGTCTAACGTGCATGACTCCCCATTTCCCGTAAAATAAAAGGCTTGTGTGAGAACATCACGCGTTTGGGTCCTGATTCTGTTCTGGTTCCTGACACACTTGGTAGATAATGTCACATATAGTGTTGAGGTGCCCTCTGCCGGACCAAAATAGTACTACAAGTTCGTCGCCGAATCAAGAGGATGTCGCGCAACAAAGTGCGGTGCTGAGTCGCCCTCTGCTGGATTGAAGTAGTACCACAACCCTGTCCCCTCAAAAGCCCAACTACGCTACGTCACAATGATGTTCAATGCACTCTTAGTTTCAGTGAATGAACACGCGGACAAAAGGAATCGCTGATGAAATTTAATCTATCGCATCAGTTAGTTGTTGCAGCCCTACCCCCGAGCTGACCCCTTCTTCTTCCCTTTTGTCTTCCAGTGGACTTCCTGGAGACGGGACTTCACGGCGTCCACAAGTTTAACGTCCACTACGTGGGCAACCTGCCCGTGTCCCGAGCAATGGGTACCTGACGCGTCACGTGACAGCCTGCCCTTCATCGTATCTAACCGCTCGATTTTTGGGTTGCAGGCATGGAGGTGTTACACTTGGCTATCGAGAGCATCATGAAGACGACGCGGCGCCACGAGTGGGAAGCCACCGTTATCCACGTGACAGACAACGTTCTGTCTCTCTTTAAGGTACATTTGCTTTATTTTGAAATAACTTCCTGTCCCTCATTTAATATAAAACTTTGTGGCTTTTGATGTGTCAAATTCTATGCAAGAAAATTACCCAATTGTCAGACTTTTTCTTTTTAAGAATATTTATTTCTATATATTTAAGATATGTAAATTGTCTGAACCAAGCTTTATTTTACGTGAATGGGGCAGTCATGCACGTTAACACAATCATCAGTGATTCGGCGATCGCTGGGCGGAAGAAGTAATTATTATTATTATTAGAAGTCCGGCCGGCGTGGAACAACAGGAAGCCAGAGGCTGACGAGATACCAGATACAGGAGCACAGGACGGGACTGACAGGATCGATACCAGATAAACGAGGAAATATCGGACTGACGGGGTCGATACCGGACAGGACAAGACAGACAAGATCGATATCAGATACAGGGGACTGGAGACGGATATCATACTGGACGATACCGGAAACTGGAGACTGGCGAAAGATATCAGACGGGATCGATACCAGATACCGGAGATTGTAGCAAGATATCAGACAGGACGAGACAGACACTGGAGAATAGAGTCTGATATCAAACAGGACAAGATAGACGGGAACAATACCCGATACTGGGGATTGTAGCAAGGTATCAGAAAGGATGAGACAGACGGGAACGATACCAAACACTGGAGACTGGAGTCCGATATCAAACAGGACGAGATAGACGGGAACAATACCCAATATTAGAGATCGTAGCATGGTATCAGACAGGCCAAGACAGACGGGAACAATACCAAACACTGGAGACTGGAGTCAGATATCAAACAGGACGAGATAGATGGGATTGATACCAGACAGAGTCAAATAACCCGTTTGCGGGTGCAGAGGTTCGTTGACGGACTGACAAAGGGTGAGTGAGAGCACTGAGCTTAAATAGGAGGGAAGCCAATCAGTCAACAGGCCGCAGCTGGCGCCAAACGGGCGGCGCCAATTGGGGGCAATGGGCAACCGTGATAGAAATTCTTAAATTATTATTTTTTTTTTTTTATTCTTAACTAGCAGATCACACGCTGTTATGTTACATCTGTCTTTCACCTCTGCTAGGTTCCTGACTACTTGAGTCAGTTAGGGCAATGCTTCTCAACTTGTGGGTCAGGACTCAAAAGTGAGTTCGGAGAGCCAATTTCAGTGGGTCGCGGGTGTTGCCTTGAAAAATAATGCGAGTAGAAGCGGGTCATTGTAACTTCTTAACCGTACTTACTTACTTACTTATTGCTCCAGCGAAGGTCGGGGGGTCCCGTCCCTGTGCGTTGAGCCGACCAGATGAACCAGGTTTTTCCAATGCTGGCGGTCTTGTGCCAGCTGTTCTGCATCCTCTACGGCAACTCCGTGTTGTTGGAGGTCGCCCGCAACGACGTCGAGCCATCGAGTGCGGGGTTTCCCTCGTGGTCGTCTCCAGCCTGCGGCCTTTGGGTCAAACTGGAGAATGGCTCGTGTCGGATGGTCTGGTGGTAGACGAAGGACATGGCCAAACCAGCGGGTGCGGCGTTGTGCGACCAAGGAAGATGCTTGGGGCTGGCACGTGCGGGCTCTGAGCTCTTTATTGGAGACTACCGTAGATGGCGATAATTCCCTGCAGATGGGAGTTGATACCCGCCATTTCACACATCAGAAGAACACTGATTAAAATTGTTTAAATGTGATGGAGCCCATTCCAGCTATATTCGGGCAGTGGGCAGGAGAACACCTTGAACTGGTTGCCAGCCAATCGCAGGGCACACAGAGACAACCAACTATCTCACCTATTCACACCAAGGGACAATTTGGACCGGCCAATTAACCTAACATGCATGTTTTTGGAATGTGGGAGGAAACCGGAGTGCCCGGAGGAAACCCACGCAAGCACGGGGAGAACATGCAAACTCCACACAGGAAGGTTTGATCTCATGACCTCAAAACTGTGCCGCACATGTGCAAACCACTGCCCTGTGCCATCTAGTGGTCAAATATTGCACATTGGGGCTTAAAAATAACCCAAACTATCTATTCAAGTAGATTTTTGCTAATTTTAGGGAATGTTACGGTAGCAAAAATGGAAATGAGCATGACTAACCTGGCAATTATGTATTTTAAAGGTGGGGTGCGTCATTTGAAGTGTCCTAGAAATCTTGGGGTTATTATTCTCACTATAAGTACGTGTTAACAAGTTCCAACCTATTTTAAAAAGCCCTTATGCTTTCTTTTCCAATGCACTTGTATTAGAGCTGTTTGGGGCGGAACACAAAAATATGACGAATGAGAGTGACATCATGCTCCTCCCTGCAGTTTTTTTTATGGGTGTAGCATGAAAATGGGTAAAAGTAAGAAATGGCCTGCTTCTAGTAGAGTCCAAACGCTAACCCAAACCCCCAAAAAGAAGAGATTAGCCGAATGAGTCTAAGAAATGCACGTACTTGCATGTGCATTATGAATGAGCTGAGGCTGCAATCATGACTCTGAGCCAGCAGAGGGCGGTAGAGAGTAACACAGTTCCAAATTCCGTACACCTCCTTTAAATATCTCATCTCATCTCATCAGCTGCACCGCTTATCCTCAGTAAGGTCGCGGGGTGCTGGAGCCAATCCCAGCAATCATCGGGCAGTGGGCGGGGACCCCCTGAACTGGTTGCCAGCCAATCGCAGGGCACACAGGGACAGACAACTCGCTCGCTCATTCACACCTAGGGACAATCTGGACCGGCCAATTCACCTGAAATGCATGTTTTTGGAATGTGGGAGGAAACCGGAGTGCCCGGAGGAAACCCACGCAAGCACGGGGAGAACATACAAACTCCGCACAGTAAGTCCGGTAGCTGGATTTGAACCCACACAGGAGGTTCCCGAGACCTTAGAACTGTGCCGCCGTGCTGACCCCTTTAAATATCATTTTTCTTATTTTACTACAAAAAAGGAAAGAAAAAGAAAGACAGAGAAAATTAAAGAGAGGGAGAAAAAAAAGAGGGCAATAGGGTGATAGAAAGTGAGAGAAAGAGAGAAAGAAAGAAAGAGAGGGTGAAAGACGGAAAGAAAGAAAAATAGAGCGTAAGAGGTAGTGAGGGGGAGGGAGAAAGAAATAGCAAAAGGAAGCGAGAAAGAGAGTAAGAAAGAAAGAGGAAGAAAGAAAAATACAGAAAGAGAAGGAAAGAGAGAAACATAAAAAGAAAGAGTGAAAGAAATAGTGTGAGAGAGAGAGAGAGAGAGAAGAGAGAAACAGAAAAACTATCTAAAAAATAAAATATTACCTTTTCTTTGACATTATTTTGCACTTAATTAGTATGCTTTTACTTCCTGTTTATATGAAAGATGCACTGTTTTATATTCAAATTCCTCAGCAGCAGCAGGAAGGGGAGGAGCCAGTGTGGGCGTGTCAAGTGCGTTTCCTCAGTTTCCTTGGCGTCGGTCACGACAGTCGCACCTTCGCCGTCATCGTGGACGGCGGCCGGCAGCGCTTCGAATGTCACGTCTTCTGGTGCGAGCCGGATGCCGGACTCTTGTCCGAAGCCGTCCAGGCCGCGTGCATGGTGATTATTTTGGATGATGTGCAGTAAACCCCCGGGATACGACGATGATCGGATTAGCGATCGCAAAGTGAAATTGACGTATAGGGGGGGGGGGGGGTAGAAAGCTATGGTGATTGGCTAAAGTTTGACGAACTCCCCGTATCCTGGATAAAAATAACAATCTATTACAGTGGTACCTCTAATTACAAATGTACCGTAAATTCCGGAATATAGAGCGCACCTGATTATAAGCCGCACCCACCACATTTTAAGAGGAAAACCGATTTTGTACATACACAAGCCGCACCTGTATATAAGCCGCATGCGCCCACATTCAAACATGTAACACAAACACAGAATTAACCCAAACCCGACTTAAATTCCCGCGATTGAAACTGAATGTCCTTCATTAAAGTACACAGTCCAAAAGTTACAGCTGGCAAAATAAACGGAAAATTATACCGGAACTCAAGGTCTGATGCAGACCTGCAGAGTCCGGGTCCCGTTGAAAGTGATCCAAGGAAAAAAGTGTATATTTCCAAAGGTAAGGGTGGGAAAAATATATCAGATGAACACATTTACTCACGCAACTCGTTTTTCTTTAACCAACTTTTTACCCCCTCTGCTTTCCTTGTCTGTCCCTCACCTTTAGCAGTCCCCACTTAAACTCGGCACCCCGCGTTTGTTCCGCCCCTCATTTTTTGTTCACCCGTGCAAAACATATCAGAATAAGTGTCTAGAATAAATACTAATAAATACATTACAAAAATATACAGTTGCAAATACATATTATATATGGGTTACACATATTTACAAAGAAAGACGGTACACCGAGAGAGTTTTCAAAGCTTTAAAAATAATAATATAGCTTTGACTGGGCAGTTAATGGTAGCAACACTCGAGCGCCGCTAGCGGCCGTTAGAAAAATTACATAAATTGGCCGCATCACTGAATAAGCCGCAGGGTTGAAAGTTAGGGGAAAAAAGTAGCGGCTTATAGTCAGGAATTTACTGTAATTGGTTCTGGGAGTAGCTTCATAACCTGAAAACTTCGTAAGTAGAGACGCATTTTGTATGTAAACGCGCTAATCCGTTTCAAGCCTCGCAAAAGTACAGCATGATATTTTCTTAAAAAATCATAAAAGAGCATGAAATCATAAAACAGACAGACAGACAGACAGACTAATGGATCCACTTCCGTATTCGGATCACAATCCGAGTACGAGAGCGACTTGCTTCCCGCGTCCAGCAAACACTAGATCGTGGGCGCAGCTCTTCCTATTTCCTTCAATAAAACTTGTGGTAAACTGTCATGATTGTCGATTGAGCACAGCTGCGGCGGCTTGATTGGCGCCAACAGCCCAGACAGCTGATTGGCTGTCACTCTCTTTTTAAACCCCCGGCTTCCTCTTGGAAGCCGTCAGATCGTTATGCTGTTGCCTTCAGCTCAGTAAGACTTTTCGTCCGACTCCGTTTTTTCCCTGCTTTTTTCTGCCTGATCTCTGTTGCCAACCTGTTTTCAGACCTGACTATGCCCCGTTCTGCCTGCCTCCTGCTACCGACCTCCCTTACGAACTCGACACAGCCTTTGATCTCCTGTCCCGGCCAACGACTTGCTATTCTAGCCTGTCTCCGATCCTCCTCGCCAGACACGGAAGTGCCACTTCCGCACCGCTCGCTCCTTTTGTCCGTCAGCCATCGGATTGTGGTAGCAAGCCTTACTCTCCCTCTTATTCAATAAAAACTGAGAAAACGAGCGTTATTGGGTCTTGGGTCCGTTTCTGGTCTGTGACAGTAAACACTACGTAATTGGGTCCTGTTTCCGTTCTGGTCTTGACACAAACCTGGTTTTCAAGCCATACGTTCCCAACCACTGCCAAACATTATAAGGCGAGGTCGCCATATCCCGAGGGTTTACCGTATACCATTATTATGTATCAGTGATTTTTTTTACACTTGCTTTCACTTACCTATGACTTGTGGTTCTTCTAGGTTCAGTATCAAAAGTGTTTGGTGGCTCAGACGCCCCCGCCCAGGAGTCGGCTCTGGCACGCCACCGCGCCCAAGGTTAAGCGCGCCAACTCGGTAGATGGCGCCAATTTCAACGGCGGGGAGGCGTCGCCCCGCAAGGGAAACGGCGGCCATAGCGTTCGGAAAGGCATGATGGCTTTTTTCGACACTTTCCGCAACAAACAGACGGCCGCCTCCTAACAAATTCCAGGATGATCAGTTATAAGCGCTTGAAAGGAACTTCCTGCTGGCTGCTGTTGCGGTCATGTGACCCTTGTCGCCGATGTTGAATGAGAAAATAAATTTCATGCTGGTCCGATGAGCTTTTTTTGGTGGAAGTGATTTCGCAAATGCTGTGGCGGGGGGGTAACCAACATGGCGCCCGTGGGGCCCGTGTAGCCCTCCAGGAAGATCTGGGTAGCCCCACACCGGTTCTGATAATAACGGAGTCACTAGGATTTTTTTTCGAGAATTTGATTTCTAACTGGCATGAGTTTTACTGGTCTTATAAACTTGTACTATTGAAAAATATGATTCTATTCTTAAATATCTATCATATAAAAGCAAAGTTAATCAAAATAACTTTATGATTTCACATTATATAAACAGGCAGAATCGGCCGGTGTTTCGGACCGTGGTTTGTTGTAACATATGCATAAAAAAACATGAATGTGTTGGTTCAGGTAGAAGATTGGATTCGGCTGTTTGGAGTGGTTGGTGGTCTGGAGCTGCAGTACCCGATTTGGCCACCAGGGGGTGTTAGAGACCCAAAAAAGCAGATGTCTATCAATTTTGTTTGTGTTTATCGGGACTGCCTTGAGATGAACCGAGCTAAAGAAGTATAGCTGTTTACATTTTCATGAAAATTGGATTAGCTGTTTCGGAGCCTGTAACACACACACACAGCCTATACACACACAAACACACACATACACACACACACACACAAATCAAAATGTATATAGTATTAAATGGATTAGATTAAAAGATTAGATTGTCAGGAAGCGAAACAGGATCAGGACCCAAATGCGTGACGTTTCTCACACGAGCCTTTTATTTTACGGGAAATGGGGAGTCATGCACCTTAGCCAGCAGTCTGACGTGGAATGATAGGAAGCCAGAGGCTGACGAGATCGATACCAATTGCTCGAGTAGATATCGGACAGAAGGGGTCGATACCGGACAGGACGAGACAGACAGGATTGATAATGAACCAGGAAATCAAAATTCGACAGGACAAACTAGAAAACTCGAGAGAATAATAAATAGGACAAAAATAGATGGGAACGAAACTGGAAACCGATATTAAACAGGGGAACAATACCGGCTGACCAAAGAAGAGTGAGAACACTGAGCTTAAATAGCCGGAAATCCAATCTGTCAACGAGCCGTAGCTGGCGCCACACGGGCTGGGCCAATTGGGCGCCATGGCAACCGTGACATAGATTACATTAGATAGATCTGATTTACATAAAGAAATAGAGTTAATTTTGATCGGATAGATAGATGATGTTTGATTTAGATTAGATGTATTTAGATAAATAAATTTAGATTAGATAGACAGATTTAAATAGATAATATAGATTTAGATCAGTTTTGGATTACATAGATTAGATAGATTTAAAAACACTAACTAGCTTTAGATAGATTAGATGGATTCCGATTAGATGATCACAAAAGCCATTGTGTGTATTTGTGCTACATATTTTGTCAGTAAGAAGGAATTTTTGTCCCTCCCTCCTTGTTAAAGCGGCCATTTTATGTTGATCCCGCCCTGCCTGCACCATGATAAATCAGCTGGGTAAAATGTGACACTGATAAGTGTCGCGTATTCCCCAAGTTTAACGTTTTTCAACTCTTAGCGACCCAAAAAATAAGGTTTAGCGCCGAGCGTTCTGCGTAAAAAAACCTGCTCAGCGCCTCCTCACACTGCCGGCGTTTTCAACAGAGCGTAAAACGGCGGCGCTGTCATTGCAAAAAATTCAAAAACAAAGAAGGAAAATGCTTTGGCCCTAACTGTCGCTCATAAATTTTACGTTACAATAACCTCAAGAAAACCATAGAAGAAGAATCAGCATCCTGTCATTGCAGCAATCACAAAAGGGCGGTACTAACATGTATAACTGTAATTTACCAAATCAACGATACGAGTATTACATTTAATTAATTTCAAAACTCATATCAGTGATTTAGTCTGTTCACCTGCCGATATGATACCATGAAATAGTACAGTATCAGCATCGGAACAACACTAGTTATTTTTAGTCCAATTAAATGACGAGCAGATTATTTAAATCTCCTGTCTTGTATACCATGCTGTCACAATTGCCATGGTGCCCAATTGGCCCCGCCCGTGGGCGCCAGCTGAAACTCGTTGACAGATTGGCTCCCTGTCAGTATTTAAAAGCTGTCCTGACAGTCACCTTTTGTCGGTCCGTCTGCGAATCTCCGTTTTTCCTGTGTTTTTGCTCTTGTTTTTCTCCCGCCACGATCGGTTTGATTTCGACTTTTTCCGTGTCCGACACCGTCATCGCTCGCCACTGAAGGATCTTATACATTTGACTACAAAAGATTTTATACGATTAATTACAAGTTACATTTATTGAGTGCAATGAAGATTTTCACCGAGTAGGCTTAAGTTCAATGACAGGTCACGCTGATTCGAAGGCGCAATGTTTTGTCTAGTTCTGTTGATAACAGGACTCTGACGCGGGACGGCGGCCGATGTTTTGAGAGCAAGGCCCTGATGACGTAGAAACGCTCAGTGTTGTTTTTGAGTTTTTCGGAAATCGGGACGCTCTTCTCCGGGATGGAGGAGCCCACGTGGTAGGAGCCGGCACACCAGCTTGCGGAAAAACGTGGGCTGAGAGAAAAAAGCAAGAGAACGAGAGAGGAGGCTTGACAGACTCCCACGACATTAATTCGACTAATTCGGCAGATTTCGATGGAGTTCACTTAGTTAATGAAATGATTTGCATTTATATAGCGCTTTTCAAGTCAAGACTTCCCAAAGCGCTTTATATTGTGCTTCACATTTTCCAATAGCGGCCGTGCAGCCATGTGAGGCGCTAACCTGCTTATTAGTGGCATTATGGGTTCAGTGTCTTACCCAAGGACACTTCGACATGTAACACGGAGGAGCCGGGATTCGAACTGCGATCTCTTGATCCCAAGACGAGTGCTCTACGTCCTGAGCCACTGCCGCTGCCCCCGTGTGAAAATGTCGGCTTTTCTTGTCCATCTTTTCCATCAAGAAACGAGCGCGCATTGGTGGGTGAATATAGGTTGTGTTTGGTTAATGGAGTCGGATAACTAATTCGAATAATTTGGTAAACGATACATTTTAATATTTAAAACCTAACACCACGGAAGTCCTACTTCAACCTACTCCCCGCGACCAACGATCTCCGGACCGAGTGTGCGCTCCTATTTTTTTTCCCCAATAAAACTGTGAGTAACGTTACGCGAGTGGGTCCTGTTTCCTGTTTTGGCTCCGACACATGAGTTGTGGGCAGTGTTTCCTCTAAGCTGCGCGCGTGTGCAATTGCGCACTGCTCGCACATTCTCGACGCACGAAAATCTAGCCAGCGCACGAAAATGAGGGCTCAAAATTACTAATTAAGAAGCCACTTAAGTCAAAGTTACAGTGCATGAAGGTCAAAATACACGGGTTCCCCCGACGTTGTGTCCTAAATGCGGTATTTTGAAGTCGAGTCCAAGTAGAACGAAGTTGAGTAAAGTTAGTAGAGTTTTTTCGAGAACCGGCTTCTTCGGCTCGGCTCACTAAAAGGAACCGGCTCTTTCGGGTCCTAAACGGCTCTTCAGGTTGTTTTTGCTTCTTGTATCCCAACATGACCAAATATTATGTAAAATCTTGCACAAAATGACTTAAAGAAAGGGGGGAATAGAACAAAAAAAAAAAAATACCAAAATGAAAAAGTAGTGAAAAGCTGAGAAAAAAAGAAACAAAAGGAAGAGAAAAAAATAAGGAAACATTTAGAAAAAAAACTGAAAAAAAGAAAAGAAAGAAATGTAGGAAAAAAGTAAATAAAGAACAAAAAAGAAAAAAGTAACAGCTCGGAAAAAATAAACACAATGAGATTTTTTTAAAGGAATTTTTAGAAAAAGTAGAAAAAAAACACGGAAAAAAGAAGAAAAAGTTTGTGTTGCGTTCAAATAATTTCCAATTATATCAAGTGAATCTTGTTGCCAACATTGTACTTCCACTCAAAAATGTGATTAAGTACAGTTCTGTTTCTTACAACCGACTAAATAAGCCCCCAAAAATGTTAATATTAGGAAATAAAAAGAAATGGATATCTTGTGAAAGAATTGTAAGAACAAACGACGTTTGTAGGCCGTACAACCTTTGCAATAGTACATGAGTCAATTCATTCAAAAGAGAAAAATCATTTTGCATTGCCGGAAACTGTCACTTGATGTCACGTTTTGGACATGGTTGATAATGAATTATCTTGCCACACTTGGATTTTGGTTGCTCACTGTTGTTTCAAGCGTTGCTCACCGACTTTGCGTGAACGCTCAGACCCGTAAGGAAAATTACAGGGAACATTGGTTGTGGGTGTGTCATTCATTGCCTTTCATAACTAGTACATTCAAGTTTACAAGACCACACATTCATCACAGCTTCTTGATTTTCCTCTCCCAGAATTCTATAAGAACTAGTAGCCTGTTGCACGGAAATCGTGATTAAAAGTGCTCGAGCGACGAAAAAAAGAATTAAGGGAGGAGGGAAGTAATAATGGAGAAAAAGAGGGAGGGCAAAAAAGTCATGACCTCCCCCAAGGCCACGTGAGCCTGGCCAAAAAATCGTCAACGTCTGGACGTGCTGCAGAGCTCCAAGGTAACTCTCTCTCCTATCTCTTTATCAATATTTATCTTTCCGGTCTTGTGTTAAGTTGCTCATTTAAAAAAATATTGAATATTTGACGAAATATTGGTAGTATCTGTAAGTATCTATCTATCTATGCCACCTATAGTATTTATCTATGGTACCTAAAGCGTCTATAGTCCCTATAATGACGTCCTATCTATCTATCTATCTATGGTATTTAAAGCATCTATAGTCCCTACAATATCAATCTATCGTTCTATATTTCTATCTATGAGTTTTTAAATGTCCTGTTCCGAACAATGAACAGTGCGAGGAGAGGCGGTTGCCATGGTAACGTGCCCAAATTGCATTAGCGCTGCTATGTGTGTGACAGTTCGGCATTGTCCCATAATAAGAGCGCGTGTTGCCCTGACGTCACTGATGACGTCACCATTGTCCTTTCAGATGAGTGCCGACTACCCGCCCCCGTATGCCCCGCCTCAACCGGTACAAGGTGTGTGCTGATTGGTTGAAAAGGACATCTGGATGGATTAAACTGTAACTGAACCAAAAAAAAGGGAAAAAAGACGATAGGTTGCACTAGCTAACTCTTAACAAAACATTAAAGTAGAAGACGCAGGCACACTAGCCGTTAATGAGCCGAAATTGTGAAAGGAAGCCAATGCAAGAACAAGTCTAACTGGACAAAATATGAAAGGCGACAAATTATAATGTGTTGGAACTTTATCCGAACAACAACATGAAAGTAAGAGAACCCGGGATATGAACTCTTGCTATAGAAAAACATGACATCTGGACAACTTTGGATAAGTTGAAATTTTAACTGAACCAAACATGAAAGTAAGAGAATTCAGGATATGTTGCAACACCGACTAACTGACCAAAAACATGATAGGTAAGTTATAGTATGTTTTTAAATGAACAAAATATGAATGGCAACTTTGCATATGTTGAGACACTAACTAATCGAACAAACCATGAAAGTAGAGAATTTAGGGTATGTATGGAAAAGGGACTAACTCTAACTGAACAAAACAGGAAAGTCAAATTTTGCTATGTTGCAATACTAACGTAAACTGAACAAAGCATGGAAGACAACGTTGCATATGATGGGACACTATAACTGAACAAAACGCAAAAGGCATTTTGTAAAATATTGGAATACAAATTTTAACTGAACAAAACACAAAAATCCACTAAGCATCCCTTGGAACACCAAATACTTACAGAACAAAACATGTAAATGACTTTGGATACACCAACTAGCCGTGAATGAACAAAAATTGTGAAAGGAACCCAATGCAAGAACATGTTGGGGCAAGTCTAACAGGACAAAATATGAAAGGCGACAAATTATAATGTGTTGGAACTCTATCCGAACAACAACATGAAAGTAAGAGAACACGGGATATGAACTCTTGTGATACAAAAACATGACTTCTGGACAACTTTGGATAAGTTGAAATTTTAACTGAACCAAACATGAAAGTAAGAGAATTCAGGATATGTTGCAACAGCGACTAACTGACCAAAAACATGATAGGTAAGTTATAGTATGTTTTTAAATGAACAAAATATGAATGGCAACTTTGCATATGTTGAGACACTAACTAATCGAACAAACCATAAAAGTAGAGAATTTAGAGTATGTATGGGAAAGGGACTAACTCTAACTGAACAAAACAGGAAAGTCAAATTTTGCTATGTTGCAATACTAACGTAAACTTAGCAAAGCATGGAAGACAACGTTGCAAATGTTGGGACACTATAACTGAACAAAACGTAAAAGGCATCTTGTGATATATTGCAACACAAATTTTAACTGAACAAAACACGAAAATCCACGAAGCGTCCCTTGGAACACCAAATACTTACTGAACAAAACATGGAAATGACTTTGGATACACTAACTAGCAGTGAATGAACAAAAATTGTGAAAGGAAGCCAATGCAAGAACATGTTGGGGCAAGTCTAACAGGACAAAATATGAAAGGCGACAAATTAGAATGTGTTGGAACTCTATCCGAAAAACAACATGAAATTAACAGAACTCGAGATACGCATGAAAACCAACTCTTACAATACAAAAACATGATATTCTGACAACTTTTGATAAGTTGAAACTTTAACTGAACCAAATATGAAAGTCAGAGAATTCAGTATATGGTGCAACACCGACTAACTGACCAAAAACATCATAGGTAAGTTATAGTATGTTTTAACACCAACTATTTTTAAATGAACAAAATATGAAGGTCGACTTTGCATATGTTTAGACACTAACTAATCGAACAAACCATGAAAGTAGAGAACTTAGGGTATGTATGGGAAAGGGACTAACCCTAACTGAACAAAACAAAAAAGGCAACTTAGACTATGTTGCAATTCTGACGTCAACTTAACAAAGCATTAAGGACAACGTTGCATATGTTGGGACACTATAACTGAACAAAACGTAAAAGGCAACTTATGATATATTGCAACACAAGTTTTAACTGAACAAAACATTAAAATCCATTGAGCATCCCTTGGGATACCAAATACTTACCGAACAAAACACGGAAATGACTTTGGATATGTTGGATCACTAACTAATTAAACAAAGATGAAGCACAACTTATGTTGGGATGCTATTACTGAACAAAACATAAAATATTTTTTTTTTATATATTTCAAAACAAATTTTAACTGAACAAAACACGAAAATCCACTAAGCCTCCCTTGGAACACCAAATACTTACTGTACAAAACATAGAAATGATTTTGGATATGTTGAAACACTAACTAACTAACTAACTTAACAAAACATGAAAATCAACTTATTGCTGCCGGGCTTTTCTGGCTGACACGCCTCCTTCAGCACCTTCAGGACAACTTGGACCTGAACGACTGAACAAAACATGAAATGTAACTTTGGATATGTTGAAAGCCTAGTTATAACTGAACAAAACGTAAAAGACATTTTTTTGATATATTGTAAAACAAATTTTAACTGAACAAAACAAGAAAATCCACTAAGCATCCCTTGGAACACCAAATACTTACCAAACAAAACATGGAAATGACTTTGGATATGTTGAAACACTAACTAACTAACTTAACAAAACATGAAAATCCACTTATTACTACCGGGCTTTTCTGGCTGACACACCTCCTTCAGCACCTTCAGGACAACTTGGACCTGAACGACTGAACAAAACATGAAATGTAACTTTGGATATGTTAAAAGCCTAGCTATAACTGAACAAAACGTAAAAGACATTTTTTGATTTATTGTAAAACAAATTTTAACTGAACAAAACAAAAAAATCCACTAAGCATCCCTTGGAACACCAAATACTTCCTGAAGTAAACATGGAAATGACTTTGGATATGTTGAAACACTAACTAACTAACTAACTTAACAAAACATGAAAATCAACTTATTGCTGCCGGGCTTTTCTGGCTGACACGCCTCCTTCAGCGCCTTAAGGACAACTTGGACCTGAACGACTGAACAAAACATGAAATGTAACTTTGGATATGTTGAAATATTAGCTATAACTGAACGAAACATGAAAGTAAACTAAAGATACGTTGCAATCCTAACACTAACTCTATCTGAACCAGAGTAAACGAGCATTTTATCTGTCCATGCAGGTTCGGGAGGCTTTCCGGGTGCCACACCTTACCAGGTAAGGGGGAGGGGCCAGTAAGGGGTCCATGGCGTTACACTTAATGACGTCATTTACTGCTTATCCAAGGCCGCGCCCTCTTCTTACTACGGAAACCCACAGCAGTACGTGACTCCGCCTGGATACCACGCCCCCTTCTACGAGGGGGCCGGAGGCTGGGACTCCCCAAAAGCCTACGGGGGACCCCCAAAAAACACGGGTTTGTTTCACTTCGACCCTTTTTTGCGTATAAAAAAGCTTATAATTGGAATCAATTTGTGGTTTCAGTGTATTTGGTGGACCAGAACCAGGGTGGCGGCCATGTTGGAGGCGGAGGAGCTTTGAGGTCCTTGTTGTCGGTGTGCTCGAGCCTCCTGTGTTGTTGCTGCCTGTGTGACCTTCTTACACGTCACCTTTAACCTAAACTGGTTTTACTATAATATTTTTCACATCTTGAGCTTCTCTTTAACCGCATAAAAGAATAAACTACTCAATTAACGAGACGTGTTTAGTTCTTGTGAAGCTGTGACGTCATCGTAACTTCCATCAACACAACTTTTGACTGCAGTACAATAAAAATGACAAGAGGGGGCGCCGGTTTACTGTTCATCCCATGGTTGGGGAGCAGGGTTGGGTACGGTTACGAAGGGAAAAAAACCTTCATTCTGTTCTAAAATTGGAGGATCTAGTATCACATATGTATGCCAATAGTCTTTAGGGGCTCATCCCTGAAGATCAGGAGTACGCATTACACCAGGGGTGTCAAAGTCATTTTAACTCGGGGGCCACACGATAGAACAAACATTCTGTCGGGGGCCGGACTAGTAGATTGAAGAGAAAGAAAAAGAGATAAAGAAATAAGAGAAAGAGGGAGGGTAAAGGGGAGAGGGCGGGACAAAGAAAGAGAGAGAGGGAGAGAGCGTGAGAAACAAAAGAGATAAAAAGAGAAGTCGTGAGAGAGGGGGAAAGAAAGGGAGCGGAAGAAAGAAATCCAAAGGGAAATAGAAAGGCAGAAGGAAAGAAAAGAGAAAATAAAGCACGAAAGGTAGGAAGAGAGAAAGAGAAAAGAGAGAAAAGGAAAAAAGGAAGTTAGAGCAAAAGAAGTTAAAAAGACACAGAGAGAGACAGACAAAGAGCAACAAAGGAAAAGAAAAAGAGAGACACAAAGAGTGAAGGAGACAGAGACTGGGAGAAAAGGGGTGGAAAAGGGGGAGGGAGAGAGAGAGAAGAAAGAAAGAGAAAGAGAGAGAGAAATGGAGGAAGAGAGAGAGAGAGAGAGAGAGAGAGAGAAAGAAACACAAGTATGGTGTCTTTGTTCGAGGCACCTTTCTTTGGCAACATCATGTTGACATATTTCAACCTGCAACTTGTTTTTCTCTTGCGCTTCTCTGAGTGTTGTCTCACAGGCCGGATTCAATTCCTTAGCGGGCCTGATCCGGCCCGCCGGCCGCCTGTTTGACACCAACGCTTTACACCGACAACAACGGTGACCAGATGATGAAGGTGCTGTATCTGAGTCAAATCAGAAAGCTTCTCCTACTGGTAATCATGGAAACCAACACCTGTTTCATGTGGGGAAGGAAACCCCTATCCAAGTACATGCCCAAGACACACCACAGGAAAGCGGTAACCAACCACCCGGGCGGTTGAGGGATCCGTGAACCGTGGTAAACAAACTCATACATAAATAAAGCAATAAACAGTTTCTATGATCAAATCATTAATAATAGAAACTAAGAGGTTTTTGACAATGTTGTGTTCACTATTGTAAACGCTCGCTTGAAGTCTTTTAGCCTTATGGGAGTCGTCAAGTCTCTGGAGGATCAACACACGAAGGCATCTCCACGCTCGCAATCGGAGAATGATTGGCTAACCCAGCTGATGCTGCTCTCATGTCACCTCCACGGTCCACTGGGACCGACTTACAGTGCTGTTGAAAATCAGAGCAGTGCAATGACTAGAACAGGGACGTCTAACTCAATTGCACAAGGGGCCAAAATTCAAAACACACTTAAACTGAATGTTTTTGGAACATAAATATGAATAAAAACAGACAAGAATATTAAATTTAAACCTTAAATCACTTATACAGTATTTATTAGTTTGCTCTAAATAAAAAATATCTTGTTAAATTATACAACTTTGAACTTAAGAAGAAGAATAGAATAGAATTTACTTTTATTCTCATACTTTGTAACCATGCACACAGAACGAAATGTACAGTGAAACTTAACATTAAGATAACATTCAAATTCCTTTGCTCCTATGTCAATGTATATCAGGAGTCCCCAAACTTTTTCCTGCGAGGGCCACATAACGTTTCCCTTCTCTGATGAGGGGCCGGGGTCATTTTGTAACAGAAAAAGTGTGATGATTGCAGGAGTGCCTAAATGTAAAAATTTATTGTACGTCTCATGCAAAATAGATGGTAAATGTCAGTCTCACACGACACCATTTACTTGTTGCCATTAAGAGTGATTTATTGAACAAGTCTCATTAAATCACGTGAGGTCCCGTGAGACTTGCCCCAAACACCCTTCTCTGACCTGTGAGACTATGTCATCTAGTGGAGATATACAGGTACTTCACTTTTTCTGCTTTACAAAACAACACCAAAATCCCAAAATATAACATTTTAACTAGTCAGCAACCATTGTTGCGCCGTATAAAATAGTTACTAACTAATAGTAAATAATGAAAATAGTTCATAACTAAGTAACATTTTATTGCAAAAGTCCAACTTTATTATCAAATACAAATACACATATATGAAAAAAAAAATCAAAATGCTTTCTGGTATTGTTCAGGGGCCGGACCAAATGTGGAGGCGGGCCGTGGGGCGTAGTTTGGGGACCACTGATGTATATATTAAAAAGAATCTTAATATCCCCAAAAGATTTTGCTCTCCCTAATATATCTCCTGTCAAAAGTAGAAATATAAAAATGCTACACAAATCATTTTGTAAAAACGTCACAACATTCTGAGAACAGGGAGCCTGATGTGCTTACCTTCGGCGCAGACGGAGTAGGGCGAAAGATGGGAGGGAGTGCTTGCACTTTTTGCATAGCTCACCCAATCAAATAACTTTAAGTTCTCTTCCGGTGTTTTGGCGTATTTACAATTTGTTCCGTGGATTCATCAAAAAGTATCTGAACACTGATTATATAGTGAGCTTTTATATAAAGGAATCTTTAGCGTTGTAAAGCCAAAACGAGTTTTTTTTGTGTGACACCATGACTGTAAATCGTAGTGAAAACGTGCCCTATATATTCTGAAAAGTACTTCCCATCCTCCAGCTTTGGTTTGGCTTTGCGTGTATCTGAACAGGATTAATGGCTCAAGTTTTGAACGAGACGGAGAAAATTTGCATGCAATTAGATTTGTCTCCGAGTTATAGGTACCCGTAGAAAGAGCCATATATGGTTCACGAGCCATAGGTTCCCGACCAATGTTCCCTGTAATTTTCCACGGGTCTGAGCGTTCACACAAAGTCGGTGGCAAGATAATTCATTATCAAACATGTCCAAAACTTGACATTTTGCTGAGTTTCCAGCAATGCAAAATAATTTTTCTCTTTTGAATGAATTGACTCATGAACTATTGCAAAGGTTGTACGGCCTACAAACGTCATTTGTTTTTACAATTCTTTCACAAGATATACATTTCTTTATATTTCCTGATATATTTTGTCGCATAATATTAACATTTTTGGGAGCTTATTTAGTCGGTTGTAAGATACAGAACTGTACTTAATCACGTTTTTGAGTGGAAGTACAATGTTGGCAACAAGATTCACTTGATATCATTGGAAATGATTTGAATGCAACACAAACTTTTTCTTCTTTTTTCCGTGTTTTTTTCTACTTTTTTAAAAATTTCTTTAAAAAAATTCTCATTGTGTTTATTTTTTCCAAGCTGTTACTTTTATCTTTTTGTTCTCTGTTTACTTTTTTCCTATATTTCTTTTTCTTTTTTTCTGGCTTTTTTCTGAATTTTGTTTTCTTTTTTTGTTTTCTTCCCCAAAATTGATGAACTCTCAGATTGGTTGCCACACTGCTATTTTTTTTTAACACACCCCGTGGAACTATTGAATGAATGAATGAAAACTTTATCCGAACATCAAAATAAAAACAGAACAAAAACAATAACTCAACATAAAAATAACGTTACATAATATGTTAAAAAAAAGAGTAGTAAGAAGCAAATGCTTATATTACCTACCCTTTCATCTTCCCCGCCAAATATACCAATGATATAACAACCATTGTAATGATATTAATAATAACAGTTTTGATATAAGAATAGCAACAATAACACAAAGTTAACGAGACGCACTATTCCTAATCTCCCGTATCACTCATTCCCCATTTTCTTCATCTCTGTATTCCGCCAGAACGTTTTTTTGTATTTAAATTTGAACAAGTGAATAGCTGGACTTTGTTTGATAGTGTCTTGTAAATTGTTCCAAAGTTTGACTCCACACACAGACATACACATACTTTTCCTGGTGGTTCTCACCTTTGGGATTATGAATTCACTACAGCCCCTTAAGTTATAATTTCCCTCTTTCCGAATGGATAATTTACGGATGTTTTCTGGCACTATGTTTTTGTTGACCTTAAATAGCAGTTGTGCGGTGAAAAATCTTACTAAATCATCTAATTTAAATAATTTGGACTGCAGGAATAAAATATTAGTATGATCTAATATTTGCCCAATTGCGCAGCCTTCGGAGCGTGCTTATCATGATGCTGGGTCTTGTTTGTTTTCTGAGAATCTACTGCACCTACTGGTAACTATACTAAAAACCAGGGATATTCAGGTTAGTCACTTTGGACCGCTATTATTTTGAAAAGCACTGTATGTATCCCATGTGCACAACACAAACGCACAGCGTTGTTTACAACATGTTTGCAGAGGTCAGAGTTCAGCAAAAGGCACAGCTGCAGCGCTGCGGGCGCCGACGAAAACCAAGAAGATGCTAAAAACGCCCAAGAAGACCACGGAGACGAGATCCCACCCCTCAAACTGGGAAGTCGGAACTTCATAACAAGTCCGGCCTCGGGGGAAGAGAAAATACGGCAAAACGAAGCCGGGATAATGATGAGGATGATGAAGAGGATGCGGTTGATGATGATGAAGATGCTAAACATGGGGAACGTCTGTAAACAGGAAGTGAAACCGTGATCATACGAGTCGCCCGAGGGAGGGAACATGGGGAGAAGAAAGCCTGGACCGTAATGATGATGAAGATGATGGTGATAGGGCCTGTGGATGAAGTTGATGGTGATGAAAAGAAGGACGAAAGTGAAGCTCAGCAAAAGTATCGCATATGTATGCCGATAGTCTTTAGGGGCTCATCCCTGAAGATCAGTTCATTTGAACTCGGGGGCCACACGATAGAACAAACATTCTGTCGGGGGCCGGACTAGTAGATTAAACAGAAAGAAATAAGAGTAAGAGGGAGGGAAAAGGAGAGAAGGCGGGACAAAGAAAGAGAGAGAGGGAGAGAGCGTGAGAAACAAAAGAGATAAAAAGAGAAGTCGTGAGAGAGGGGGACATAAAGGGAGAGGAAGAAAGAAATCCAAAGAGAAATAGTAAGACAGAAGGAGAGAAAAGAGAAAAGAAAGCGTGAAGGGTAGGAAGAGAGAAAGAGAAAAGAGAGAAAGGGAAAAAGGTTAGAGCAAAAGAAGTTAAAAAGACACAGAGAGAGAAAGAGACAAAGAGCAAACAAGGGAAGAGAAAAAGAGACACAGAGAGTGAAAGAGAGAGAGAGACAGAGAGTGAGAGAAAAAGGGTTGGAAATAGGGAGAGAGAGAGAAAGAAAAATAAATACAAGTACAGTGTCTTTGTTCGAGGCACCTTTCTTTGGCAACATCAAGTGGACATATTTCAACCTGCAGCTTGTTTTTCTCTTGCGCTTCTCTGAGTGTTTTAAGTATAATTGTCTTTGAAGATTTGTGTATTCACAGTTGTTTACTGAAAAAGGAAATTTTAAAAAAATCGACCAGATTGTAGGTTATTTAGCTCATTTTTACATTTTACGACAAAATCAGGAAGAATAGTGTAATAATAGAAAATTACTGGTAGATTTAAAATCAACAAAACATTGGTAAGAGTAGGATTAGGGTTTAGTTAAGGATTAAGGTAGGGCTGGGACTAAGGACTAAGGCTAGGGTTAGTTTAATCCCTGAACCTGTTAATGTTTGAATTTGGGTTATGGCTTGGCCTAGGGTGGTGATCTCCAACATTTTTAAGCTAAGAGCAGGGTTGGGTAGGGTTACTTTAACTTGATTACTTTCAATTACTTTTGGATTACTCCAATACCAAATATGCTATTAAAAGTAATCAAGTTAAAGTAACCCTACCCAACCCTGGCTAAGAGCTACATTTTGTTATTAATTAACACGAAGGGCTACCAGTTTGATGTGTATTTCTAAAGTAACAACTTGTTTTTACTAGGTTCTTATTATTACCAGGGTAATTAGTGAAGGTAGGGTTTAAATAGATTCAGTCAACCACTGAGAAAATGATTTGACTAGAAAATATCAATGACTTAGCACAAGAGAGCTATTTTCAGAACACGTCCGCGTGGACCTCAGCCGTCCTGGGGGCACCCTGGTCCCCCTGGTCACCATGCTGTAGACCCCTGGGCTAGGGTTTGGGTATGGTTAGCGCAAGGGTCACTAACCTTTTTAAAGATTGGCACGGAGAGTACCTAGTTTAATATGCATTTCTAAAGTGACAACTTATGTTATTACTCTACTATGACATTACCAGGTTTGAATTATTAGAAGTTGGGTTAAAATAGGATCAGTTAGCCACTTAACATCATGCCATTTAGCAATAAAATGTCCTGGAAATTTACAACGACCCATTGTTGGTGAACAATTTCATAACCGGTCCACGGGCTACTCAGGTGACTACCTTCTTATCCGTGTACCACGTTGGAGGCCCCTGGGTTAGAGTATGAATTAGGACTAGGGTTAGGGAAGGGTTAAAGTATGATTTAAGGTGAGGGGTTAGAACAGTGTTACGGTGAGGGTTAGGGTTTGGGTTAGAGCTACAGTTAGGGGCAAAGTAAGGGTTAGGTTCAGGGCAGGGTTGGGGCATGGATTTAGGTTAGAGGTGGGGGCAAGGTTAGGGTTAGTGATAGTACTAGGGTTTGGGTTAGAGCAAGGGTTATGGCTAGGGTAAGGAATAAGATCGGGGCAGGGTGAGGATTAGAGCGAGGAATTAGCGTTAAAACCAGGGTTAGGGTTTGGGCAGGGTTAGTACTAGGGTTGGAATTCAGGTTAGAGCTGGAACTAGGGTAAGGGTTTAGGGTAGTGGTAGGATCCGAGTAAGGGTTAAGGCTATGTCTTGGGTTAGGAGTTCGGCTGATTTTGCATTTAAGAAAGACAAAAATCCGTAGGGAAACAAGACCATAAATGGTGCCAGGATAGATCCCTAGGGCACATAGTTACCACCCTACTATCTTAGTAACGAAAACATTTACCTGTACCATGTACCTGTACTTGTTGTTTTCACCAAAAGTTACAAGATGGCGGCCCGCGCGAGTGCAGCGGCTTCACGGGCTCCAGTTCGTCTTTTGTTTTTCAGTGTTTTTATCCCTCAGATTTTCCCTTCGACTCCTTCCGCAACTACAATAACATCCACAACATCCCGAGGGATATACAGAGACCACCGGATCTCCCTGGGTGATCTGCCTGCCGACAACGACGGAGCAAAGAAAAAGGCTGCCAGTCGGGCCTGGGCTAAGAAGGCGACCACACAGACCAGCGCTCCCAAGCATGTTCCTAACCAATGCCAGATCCATCGTCCACAAAATGAGTGAATTTGAGCTGCGGATCGCCACCAACAGCTTCGTCCGAAATTGGAGTATTTTTGTCATCACGGAGTCTTGGCTTCCCCGACGCCGCAGTCCAACTAGCAGGACACGCGCTTCCCTGGCACGAACGAGACGGAGACTCAGGTAAAAACAGGGGTGGGGACTATGCGCTACAATAACAGCCGAATCATTGACACACATTGCTCACTCGATATAGAGTTTCTAGCAGTATCGTGTAGACCCTTCTATCTACCGAGAGAGCTAACTGTGGTCATTGTGCTTGCTGTTTACGTTCCACCGGATGCTAACGTTAGCATAGCGCTAAATCTCCTGCCCGCTGCTATCAATAAACAGCAGCTTGCACACCCCGACGGAGCTTTTATCGTTGCTGGCGACTTTAATCGGGCATGTTTAAGGACTGTACTTCCCAAATCCATTCAATACTTGGACTGAGCAATTAGGGAAAAATACACTGGACAGTGTGTGAAGTAAGATCAAACATCTAGTTGGATCCGCCCATCTCTGTCTGTCCCTCACCCCCTCATACACCCCGCTCCGAAGGAAAACAAAGCCTATACAACAACGACAGTACAAACATCTTCTTGGTTCCTTTATCTCTTTGTTTTCCTTATCCTCACTGTAAAATGTGGAACTGGAGTGCCACGTCCAATTTTGTTGTCACAATATATCCCACGTTGTAACAATGACAATAAAGGTATATTCTATTCTATTCTATTCTATTCTACATATTGACAGTCTATATTTTGTAATTGTATAAGCCCACCAATGACCTATCCTGTTTTTTTTGTTGAATTACAAAGAAAGGGAGGATGTTGTCAGGTTTGATTTTGTTTGGACATGTTATTGTTATGTGACCCCTTGTTTGTTTGTTACTTTGTTCCTTGTATTTCCATCTCTGGTTTGGTCTCTGTCTCTAGTTTGGATATGGTCAGGTTTGATTTGTTTGGACATGAGTGACCTCTTGTTTGTTACGTTGTTCCTGGTTTTGTTATTCCTTTTTATGAGCACCCCTGCCTCAGTTCCCGCATCCCTTCACTTGGGTCCACCTTCAAAACCTAACAAAAAAGTCTGATCAAGAACCGTATTGAGTTTTCATAACGATGATGACGATAATGATGACGACGATTAGAGAAGCCCTCGTATTAATATGATTACGACGGCAACCATTGTCGTGCCGTACGCCGGCGAGTGCGTGCGTTCAGCAGACATTTGTCAGCCGCTTCCTGTCGCCCGCAGCGGCACTTCCTGTCATGGCCGTCTCACACACTCAGCTAACTAGCTAATGAGCAAAAAAGCTCCACGGCTCGATTTCTGCGTGATGATCGGACTTGCCCTTCCGTTTTATCCTAGAGTTGCAGGGGGGGCAGTTGTGATTAAGCCCACAAAAGGGGGTGCGCGTGTCAGTAAAAGCCGTCGCCCACGCAGGAATTGAACAATTTGTTTGTGCTGAACGCACACGCTGAAGTCAGCATAAACATTACGGCTCAGCGCAAAGCTGTTCCAATTTAAGAACGATACCCGCACACATATATAGAAACGCGCACACACGAGCCTGACCTGATGTTGTCATCTCGATACTTGAATGGCGCTTCAGAAGATGCTGAGGAGGTAAAAACATGAAAGGAAAAAGATGAGAAATGTGTAGGCGTGCGCACGTGTGTGTTGGTGGTTAATTTGCATACAATAACTCCTGCTGTTACAATTGATTCCTCATTGTTTGATTCTAACATGCGTGTGTATGTGTCTCTTCGTTGTTTGTCTGTACATGTGTGATCAGTTTAACTGTTAGTAGACACCTAGAAGAATGGGAAAAGACATCAATGGATTTTGAAGTTGCGAGGAAAACAGGGAGAAAAACCTTCGGATAAGGAATTCCAACCTGTTCTAAAGGCCCTTTCCTGAGCCCTTTCTTTTTAACACATATCCTGGGTTATAAGCTAACTAGCACTTGCTCCCAGTCCACTTCAGATGTGACGTTAAGGTTCTCTTACTAACAAACAAATGTTTGCATGGACTTGCCCCTTCTTATCTTACCTAGAACCATCAGTCTCATTAACCGTGAAAATAAAGTCATGCTAAAAGGTCCTACTGAACAGACTGAACTTGTGGTTTCTGAAAACATCCTAGCCGAAGAACATGCAGGTTTCAGGGAGGGAAGGAGCACCACAGAACAGATTTTTATTCTGCGAATTCTATGTGAGAAGTTTCACCAACACCAGAAAAAGCTCTAGAACAATTTCAGAAAGGCATTTGACAGATTATGGCAAGCCACCTTTTAGAAGTACAACGTATGCCAGGAACTAGTTCAGACTATTAAACTGTGTGGTATTGATCCATGGTACCATTTAAGCATGGTTTCAAATCAGTATCTGTCAGACAAGGCTGCATTCTCTCTACAACTTTATTCAACATTTTTCTCTAGAGGATCATGACCGTAGCCCTCGACCGAGATGAAGGTAAAGTCAGTATTGGGAGACACCAAGTTACTAACCTCTGTTTTGCATATTACCGAAAATTCCGGACTATAAGCCGCTACTTTTTCCCCAAACGTTCAACCCTGCGGCTTATTCAGTGATGCGGCCAATTTATGTAATTTTTCTAACAGCCGCCAGCGGCGCTCGAGTACAAAAGGTAAGATTTAGACCGGTGGAATACATGCGCCGAGGAAGACTGCAACTTCTTAGCTTGTGCAAAAATTAAATTAGCGTAGACATATCCTCATCATGCAAATTGCAAAAAGAAAGGCACATGACGTAGCTTTCATGCTAAACGCAATCGTGCAGTCCGATAAAGAAGGAAACAGAGATCTTGCACGTAAACTTTACTTTGCGAGCGTGTTGCGGGCGTGGTTTGAATAAGGGAGCGTGGGACGACGTCTATATGACAAAGTCTCTTTCCCATACTGAAGGAAGACGACTTTGACGACGTCAGCTATAAGTAGGAAATGAGGACGGTTGACCGTGATTTCTACATGAACGGTATGTTTTTTTAACGGTCCCGTTAACTGTGTTGCCAGCGTGTTGTTAGTAGCGTTTTGCTACCCTTCACAGGCACGGTTTGGGATGAAAGTTATAATATTATTATTAAAGCTTTGAAAACTCTTTCAGTGTACCGTCTTTCTTTGTAAATATGTGTAACCATGTATAATATGTATTTGCAACTGTATATTTTTGTAATGAATTTATTTCAGAGACTTATTCTGATATGTTTTCCACGGGCGAATCAAAACGAAGGGGCGGAGCAAACGCGGGCTGACGGGAAGTGGGGTAAAGGTGAGTGAGACCTGTTGTCGCAGCGGACAATAGTGGATATATATTTTTCCCACCCTTACCTTTGGAAATATAGACTTTTTTTCCTTGGACTAGTTTCAACGAGTACCCGGACTCTGCAGGTCTGCATCAAAAATAAAGTACCGGTATCAGTTTCCGTTCATTTTGCCGGCTGTGGTTTTGGGACTGTGTACTTTATGTTCAGTTACAATCGCGGAACTCAAAGCCGGGTTTGTGTTAATTTTGTGATTGTATTAAATGCTATAATGTGGGCGCATGCGGCTTATATACAGGTGCGGCTTGCGTAAGTACAAAAGCGGTTATCCTCTTAAGATGTGGTGGGTGCGGCTTATAATCAGGTGCGCTCTATAGTCCGGAATTTACGGTATATTGCCGAACTGGCAGGAGAAGACCAGGAACTCAGAGTTCTTTTAGAAAAACATATCAAGCTGGTACCTCTGATCGGTAACAATAAAGTAGCTTTCTGCTTCAAAATACTTGGTGACCCCATGTGTGTATTTAAAGCTTATGAAAACGGACACATATTTCAGCCGTGCAAACTCCTGCAGCCTCCTAAAAAAAAATCAAAGCAGTCAGTGTAGCTCTGCAGTTCATTTGCCGGGAAACATCCAGAATGTCTTGCCCGGGGCCCTCATATGAGCGACCCCCAGCTGTTTTGCCACAACTGCCCCCCGCCACAAAGTCCCCAGCTGGGCATAACAACTGTCTCCATCATCTGCCCTCTTTCCCCCCATCTCGTCCTTCTGGTCTTCATCTCACTCCTACTACCCTTCAGTTTCTTCTTCTCCCTTCTTGATCTGCTTCGCCTTCCCGGAGAGAAAAAAAACCAACGGCTCATCACGGCCTCGTTACGCGGCACTTGACGGCCGAGGGTTGCGGTGTGGGTGTTAACACACTTAAGTGAGCACATCGTGTGACTCACGACACACACTCACGTCGCTAAACACAAGGAAATGCTTGGCCTGGCTTGTGTATATAATCCTGGTGAAAATGTGCTCAGTGTGCATACAAAAGTCCCAATATAAACTTCATAATTCTTTTTTAGACAGGCTCCCTAAGTTCTCACGAATAAGGATCGATGATGTCATCATCAGGTGAGAAAGACCCATAAAAGATGCAAAATCTGACAAATAATTGATGTTATTAAGAGGATGTTTAATGCATGTGATGTATTTACCTTCACTCCTGCCTCCTTCATTCTATGTATTTTCGAGTGGTGGGCAGCGAGGGCCTGTAATGTCTTCTCTGATGGCCTAAAAAAATCAGAACCATATCAGGTTAATTATATTTTGCTCCATCAATAGCAAAAGGTCCCCGCTTTGAGACCGGGAAAAGAATATTTGTTGCCCTGAAGAGAAATGGGCGCCACCAAGCTGTACTTGCCCAAGACGCACCATAGGAAATAGTGCCCCTACAATCCTAGTGGTTAAGAGATCCACCAAGCCATCCACCCACCGATCAATATGTGATAAATAATTCCAAATTGTCTGTCACCTCTCTTAATTGCTTCTCCCTTGGTTGTGCTCCTTCCAAATGTGTGTTTTCATATTTAAGCTTTCAACGTATCGTATTTCAGGCATTTGTTGTCTCTAGGCTCAGAAATCTACCCAGAGGCCTCCAAAAATGTTATCACTCTTCGAAAAAGCTGTTGGTTTAACCAATAAGACTCCGAGTTGGCATCTGAAAGCCCTCTAGAGGGCCTTGAGAAACATCATCGGTTTCACAAACTATGATTGGCTAGGAGGCGGTAATCCACCAAAGCGATCGCACCAACAGCCATTAAACTTTGAGCGGCCGACCTGTACAAGGAAATATATTATGGGTCAGATGAGACAAAAAATGAACTTTTTGGGCTGAATGCAAAGCGTAAGAGTAAAACTGCACACCACCCAGAAAACAGCATCACCACTGGACAACTTGGTGTTGGTAGCATCATGCTCTGGGGTTGCTTTTCTTCTGCAGAAGATTGTTAGAGTTGATCGAAAGAGGGATGGAATAAATGCAGCGCAGAAAATATGTAAGAGTCTGCAAAAGACTTGAGAATGGGGCGCAGGTTCACCTTCAACAGGAGAATGACCCTAAACATAAAGTAACATCTACAAGGGACTGGTTTAAAAGCAGGGTTGGGTAGGGTTACTTTAACTTTATTACTTTCAATTACTTTTGGATTACTCCAATACCAAATATGCTAATAAAAGACAAAATAAACTAAATATGAATACAATTATGACTCACAACACGTGGTAAGCTTTCTCTCCTGGCTCTGATCTCTTTGATCTCCGGCAAAACTAACATAAAATGCGACAGAACCAAAATGAAAATAAATCCAAACAGCTTGCCAACATCATTTTTGCCGTTCCATGTGTTCCGTTACTCCCCAAGCCTGCACAAAATTTAGTCATTTTATTCATATTCAGTTTCTTTTGTCTTTTATTAGCATATTTGGTATTGGAGTAATCCAAAAGTAATTGAAAGTAATCCAGTTAAAGTAACCTTACCCAACCCTGTTTAAAAGGAACTATAAAAAGCTGTTAGAATGGCCAAGCCAAAGTACAAACCTCAATCCATTTGAACATTTTTGGAAAAATATGAAAAATGCTGTGCACAAACAATCACCCTCAAACCTTAAGGAACTTGAGCTGCTTTGTAAGGAAGAATGGGCAAATATTTCTGTTTCAATATGTTCAGATTCAGATTCAGATTCAGATCTACTTTATTGTCATTCTAGTACACGTGTATACAGAACGAAATGTCGATGCATCTGACCCCCACAGTTTCCTTGAATGTACAGATATAAATAAAGTTGTATTGTAATTGGCTACGTATAGTATTTTACCATAGTGCCGATAGTGCAAGAAGAGTAGCTAACCAGATGTGCAAAATGGGCAGCCAGGTTAACAAGTCAGGTACACAGTAACATTAACACTGTAACAATAACGCTGTAATTACCATAGTGCAGAGAGCAATGTGCAATGAGTGGCAAGCTATAAAAACTGCCAGAAGTGCAAAAAGACAGATTAGCAGCCGTTTAGATTTAAGTTAACTATATGTTAGATTGACCATTTAACAGTCTAATGGCCAGGGGGACTAGACTATTGCGGAGCCTGGTGGTCCTGCACCGCACACTGCAGAACCTCTTCCCAGAGGCTAGCAGAGTGAACAGTCCATGATGGGGGTGAGAGGGGTCCCCGGTAATGTTCTTAGCATGGGATAGGCAGCGCTTCTGGCCAATGTCCTGAATGGAGGGAAGTGTAGTCCCGATTATTTTCTCTGCTGTCCTCGTTACCCTCCTCACACTACCCCAGTCGGTAGCGCTGCAGCCTCCACACCACACAGAGATACAGCTGGTCAGGATACTCTCTATGGTGCCCCTGTAGAATGTGATGAGGGAGGGTGGGGGCAGGTGGGCTCTCCTCATCCTCCGCAGGAAGTACAGGCGCTGCTGTGCCCTCTTAACCAGTGATGCAGTGTTCACGGACCAGGTGAGTTTGTTTGTAATGTGCAAAGCTTTAAGAGACAAACCCCAAAAGACTTGTGATCACAGCAAAAGAAAGTTGTACAAAGTATTAACTTAAAACGGGGAAATACTTTTGCAAAGCCTTCTTTTCAAAGTTTTATTTGTTAACACAATTGATAGGAGTTTGGTAATTTAATATTGGATTACCTACAAATATTGAGCATTACAGAGACTATTTCTACTCTTCAAAGAGTCTTATCAACTATTTTCCTCAGAAGAACTGCTGTATTGTCATGTTTGTCTTACTCTGGTCTGTTTGCTGTTCCTTTTTTTTACGGTGGTGTCCGTTTGATAGGTTAAACTCTCCTCCCATAATAACTCTGTGACTGAATTCTTAGTAATAAAATCGAGGCATTGCTGAGGTTCTCATCAGATGAGAATCAGGACTTGAACCGATTGCATCTCCTCATGAGAAATATTGAGTATCTTGTTTCCTTCTGTGTGTTTTATTCAGAGATGTAAGGTAAAAGACTTAACAACAATATAAAATGTTGGCTAAATTTGGCTTCTTTTCATGATTGTGTCTCACATGTTGTTGATTTCTAGAAAATATTTATAGTTTTTAAGCTTTTAAAGGACAGTGTGTCATATTGAGTGCCTCCTAGTGGTACAAAAACTTTTATTCAGTAAGCAAAACATTTGAATAGGAGACAAAAATACATATAGTATCATCCCTACCTAGATGTCGCCGCCATGTTTGTCTGGTATCTTGCTTCTGCACTTTTCTGTTTACATTCGACAAAACAGTGCCATCTAGTAGTCGAATATTACACGCTGGGGCTCTAAGTTTGAAGCCTGAGATATGTCAATCTGCTAAAATTCTCCCTGTCCTGTGCCATTCCGATGTGAAGATTAAAATTAATGCGTTTGTTATCTCCCGTCTCGATTACTGTAATGCCCAACTCTCGGGTCTCCCGAAGTCCAAAATCAAGAGCCTGCATTTGGTACAAAATGCTGCAGCGAGGTTTTTAACTAAAACAACAAAGTTTGATCACATAACCCCGATTTTGTCACGGTCGCCATGACGACCAGTATGCCACGCCCCCGAACTCAAGCTGAAGCAGATCAGCTGATTGCTGTTCTGCTATTTAAGGCTGGATTTTGGGTTTGGCGGGTGCTGGTTCATTACTCATTATTCACAATCCCGGTCTGTTATGCCTTGTCCTGTTTTAGTCTGTTATGCCTTGTCCTGTTGAGTTCGTGCCGGAGGAACTCTGTATTGTTCTGTTTTGCCTCGGAGTATTGGGCGACTTTTATTTTATTAAATAAAACCTATGGATCGTCAACGCATTTGAGTTCTCCCTTCATGCCTCCTGCCTCCGTTCTGGTCCGGTCACCTTCCACGCCACCACGTCTCGTGACAGATTTTAGCTAACCTGCATTGGCTCTCTGTTACCTGAAGATGTAATTTTAAGGTTCTTTTGGTTTTATACATAATCATCCATGGAATTGTTCCCTCATATCTTTCAGATTTAATTTCCCCCTATGTTTCGGTCAGAAGCCTTTGCTCTGAAAATTGTGGTCCACGAGTGATCCCAAGAGCCAAGAAGAAATTCGCAGGTTCGAGAGCGTTCTCCATCCGAGCCTCAGTGCTGTGGAATGCTCTGCCCTCTGATATTCGATCTGCAACCTCAGTGGAAATGTTTAAATCTAGGATTAAAACACACTTATATTCTATAGCTTATGAACGACCTATATTTCATGTTGACAATATCTGTGTATTATTTGTTGCGGCCTGGTCATCCCGGAAGGGGGGTTACCTCATGTGTGGTCGCTTCTCAAGGGTTCTTCATTTTCCTCATGTTGAGGTTTTTGAGTTTTTCCTTGCCCTCATGTCGGTTTTAGATCAGGGGATGGAGTAACGATAGTCTGTGGTCTGTGCAGCCCTTTGAGACTCCTTGTGATTAAGGGCGTCACAAACAAACATGACTTGACAATGACAGAAAGTTCTCAGGGAGAAGCCAATACTTTCGCTAGGCACTGTATATGTGACCTGTACATATTTAAGTCACTCGGCGTGTAATAAATGCATACCTGTCAACCTGTATGTTTTTGCCGTACAAAGTAAGTTTATTATGCATTGTAAAACGTGTACGACGTACAAGAAATTCTATACGGAAATCATGCATCATTCCGCTCACACGAGAACAAAGTGAAAGCTGAACAGTAGGCTTACATTACAAAATGGTTTTGAATTTTCTTTGGATACGATCATCAAGTCGCAATGGCCGAACCTGAATTCAAACGCCGTAAGTCATTCTGATCTGAAAACAACAGCTGGGGTGGATTGAGTACATTTGAAATACATGAGGTCTTAAAAAACATTGGATTTCACGCGGTAGTTGTGTAGTGAAAGGAAGTCCGTCACTTTTAGAGAATCTGATTTTTCGGCTCAACTCATTATAGAGAGCCGGCTCTCAAACGGCTCACTTGCTTTGATGCATTATATTACGAATTATTATGTTGTATAAAGAAGTTAAGAAAAAAAAGGAAGTATAAAAGGAGAAAATGAAAAAAGACAGGTTTGTGGTTATCCCTTTAATCAGTATATTACCAACAATAATTTAATGCAGAAAATGAATCAATAATTTGAATAAGAAAATGTATTATTCTACTTGGCAGCACGGCGGCGCAGTGGTTAGCGCTTGTGCGGCACAGTTCATGTCATGGGAACCTGTCGTGGGTTCAAATCCAGCTCCAGACTTTCTGTGCGGAGTTTGTATGTTCTCCCCGTGCTTGCGTGGGTTTCCTCCGGGCACTCCGGTTTCCTCCCACGTTCCAAAAACATGCATTTCAGGTGAATTGGCCGGTCCAAATTGTCCCTAGGTGTGAATGAGCGAATGAGTTGTCTGTCCCTGTGTGCCCTGCGATTGGCTGGCAACCAGTTCAGGGTGTCCCCTGCCCACTGCCCGAAGATGACTGGGATGGGCTCCAGCCCCCCCGCGACCCCAATGAGGATAAGCGGTACGGCTAATGAGATGAGATGAGATGAGATTATTCTACTTAATCATATTTGCATGTAATTTTCCTTCTACAGTGAACGTCCAAGCGACTCCCATTTTTGAACTTTTTTTTATAATAAAACTCATTCATGACGAGCCACTCTGTATCTCACAAAAAATGTTAATTGACCATATATATGATATAACGAAACACGTGTACAGTATAACATGTTAAACTACATAAATAAACACGTTTGAAAAAAAAATATGGTGTAAGATTATTTTGAAAGGGCATGGAGCTGTGGAGCTCGACAGGTATGTAAATGTTTCCTTAAAACGTAAGCGGCAAAAGTCAAACGAAATCGGAGGAAGTATCTGTACTTTGTTTGCCGCCACCAGTGGGAGGCGGACTCGCTGACCGAGCTGAACGCCGTCTGCCGCCGTTAATGGTGTCCCGCATGAATAAAACAGGGCGCCGCGCCGCTTGCAGGCGCGTGCCACGGCCGTTTCCTGTCGAGTCAACATAATTGGTCGCAAACTTCGGGTCAAACTTCCTCGTCCCGGCTGCACGCGTTATAAGGATGAATAAATAAGCACGTTATTGTGCCGGTTCACGCCGTGCTGAATCTGAAAAGCGCAGACAGGAAGTGGACCGGCTAATTGGATGCCGCCGTCTTAGTCGATGTTCCTTCTGCTTCCGCGGGCCCCTGGCTCCGCCTCCTCCGTCCCTCGGTCGGAACGGGACTGGTTTTCGGGACGGGGAGTGAAGAAGGAAGGACGGAAGACAGTGCCACTATGTAGCTCACCAGAAACATTAGATTTACACTCGATTCGGGTCTAAACGACACGGGTTCCCCTGGCGGTGTGTTTTAAATGCGATATTTTGGAGTCAGTCGAAGTTACACCAAGTTGAGTAAAGTCAGTAAAGTTTTCGAGGAACCGGCTCTTTCACCTCGGCCCACTAAAAAGGCTCTTTGGGCTCCCAAACGGCTCTTCAGTTTGTATTTGTGGCTTAATCCGTATTGGAACACAATAATAATGTAACGTTTTGTACCAATTTACTTTAAAAAGGGGGGTAAAATAAAGCAAAAAAAGAAATAAAAATATACCCCAATAAAAAGAAGTAAAAAGCTGTGTGTGAATGGGCAAGTGTGAAGCACATTGTTAAGCGCTTTGGCAGGTCTTCATTGACTTGAAAAGCGCTATATAAATGCAGACCATTTACCATTTATCTAAGAAACATAAACAAAAGAAGAAAAAAAGAAGAAAAATAGGCAAACCAAGAAAAGAAGTAAAAAGATTGGGGGGAAAAAAAAGAAAAAAAGAAAAACAAATAAAAGAAAGAACAGTAAATTGATAAAAAAGAAGATCAAGAAAAAAAAATAAAAAGCTAGGAAAAAATAAACAAAATGAGAAAAAAATAAAGAAAAGGGAAAATAAATTAAAGGTTGAAAAAAAGCAGGGAAAAAGAAGAAAAAGACCAGAAAACAAAGAGAAAAAAGAGGTCTCTTTGATTGGTTTTGTTTTGCATTCAAACAATTTCCAAATATTTCAAGTCAATCATATTGCCAACATTGTACTTCTACAGCGTGAATAAAATCAGTTCCATATTGTGCAACCGACTGAATAAATCCCCAAAAATGTTAGTATTATGTAACAAAAGATACTGTATAAAAAAATCTCATGTAAAAATTGTTGTAAAAACAACCTTTCCAATAGTACTTCATTTATTTGTGAAAAATTGCCGGAAACTCGGCAGTGTCACTTGATGTCAGGTTTTGGACATAATGGCTCATGGTTTGGTGCCACACTTGAGAATAATGTTGCTCACCTTTATTCCAAGAGACTCTCACAGACGTTTGTGTGAACACTCAGACTCTTAGAAGTGCACAGGGAACATTGCTTACACTACACTACATTTCATGCCGCCTGTGAGACAATGCTGAGAGAAGCGCAAGAGAAAAATAAGCCGCATATCATCAAACATTGATTTGCAGTTTTAAATAGGTCCACTGCCCCAACAAGAAACGAAAACCAAACTTGACAAAGTTCAAACAATAGAAACAACGACTCAAACTGTAAATGGAAAGTGCAAGGAATAAAGTAACAAACAAACCTGGAGTGGATGTGAAAATGAAACAACGACTCAAACTGTAAATGGAAACTGCAAGGAATAAAGTAACAAACAAACCTGGAGTGGATGTGAAAATGAACAAGGACGACAGAAAACTCAAAATAAAACAGGAAGTTAAAAAAAATAGAACAAAAAGGAAAGGCCCGAATATGATTAAGTCAATCAAGGAACATGGAGTGAGAAGAAAGTGGATGTAAGAGAATAAAGTGAAAAAAGGAAAACCAAAAAGCAAATCCAGAATAGCAAACAAACAAGTGTGCACAAATGCAACTCAGAAAATGTCCAAACAAGAAACTAGAAACAAAAGACAAACTTGATCAAATTCAAACCATAGAAACAATGACTGAAACTATAAATGGAAACTGTAAGGAATAAAGTAACAAACAAACCTGGAGTGGAAAAAGACTCAAGGAGGACGACAGAAAAACTCAAAATAATACAGGAAGTTAAAAAAAAAAAAAAAAAAAAAAAAAGGAAAGGCCCGAATATGATGAAGTCAATCAAGGAACATGGAGTGAGAAGAAACTGGAAATAGGAGAATAGAGCGAAAAAAAGAAAATCAAAAAGAAAATCGAAAGTAGCAAACAAACAAGTGGGCATGAACGCAACTCAGAAAATGTCCAAACAAGAAACTAGAAACAAAAGACAAACTTGATCAAGTTCAAACTATAGAAACAACGACTGAAACTGTAAATGGAAACTGCAAGGAATAAAGTAACAAAAAAACCCGGGGTGGAAGTGAAAATGACACAAGGAGGACGACAGAAAAACGGGAAGTTGAAAAAAATAAAACATAAAGCAAAGGCCCGAATGTGATGAAGTCAATCCAAGAACATGGAGTGAGAAGAAACTGGAAGAGAACAAAGGGAAAAACAAGAATGCTAAAAAGAATAAAAGTAGAACGCAACTCAGAAAACGTCCAAACAAGAAACTAGAAACGAAAACCAAACTTGATAAAGTCCTAACTAAAAACAACAACTGAAATTGGAAATGGAACCTGCAAGGAATAAAGTAACAAACAAACCTGGAGTGGATGTGAAAAGGACACAAGGAGGACGACAGAAAAACTCAAAATAAAAAAGGAAGTTAAAAAAATAAAACAAAAATGAAAGACCCGAACGTGATGAAGTCAATCAAGGAACATGGAGTAAGAAGAAAGTGGAAGAGAACAAAGGGACAAACAAGAATGCTAAAAAGGAAAAAACAAAGTAGCAAAAAAACAAGTGGGCACGAACGCAACTCAGAAAACGTCCAAACAAGAAACTAGAAACGAAAACCAAAATTGATAAAGTCCTAACTACAAACAACTGAACATGGAAATGGAAACTGCAAGGAACAAAGTAACAAACAAATCTGTCGTAGACGTGAAAATGACACAAGGAGGACGACAGAAAAACTCAAAATAAAACAGGAAGTTAAAAAAAATAAAACAAAAAGGGCACTAATGTGATGTAATCAATCAAGGAACATGGAGTGAGAAGAAACTGGAAGAGAACAAAGGGAAAAACAAGAATGCTAAAAAGAATAAAAGTAGAACGCAACTCAGAAAACGTCCAAACAAGAAACTAGAAACGAAAACCAAACTTGATAAAGTCCTAACTAAAAACAACAACTGAAATTGGAAATGGAACCTGCAAGGAATAAAGTAACAAACAAACCTGGAGTGGATGTGAAAAGGACACAAGGAGGACGACAGAAAAACTCAAAATAAAAAAGGAAGTTAAAAAAATAAAACAAAAATGAAAGACCCGAACGTGATGAAGTCAATCAAGGAACATTGAGTAAGAAGAAAGTGGAAGAGAACAAAGGGACAAACAAGAATGCTAAAAAGAAAAAAACAAAGTAGCAAAAAAACAAGTGGGCACGAACGCAACTCAGAAAACGTCCAAACAAGAAACTAGAAACGAAAACCAAAATTGATAAAGTCCTAACTACAAACAACTGAACATGGAAATGGAAACTGCAAGGAACAAAGTAACAAACAAATCTGTCGTAGACGTGAAAATGACACAAGGAGGACGACAGAAAAACTCAAAATAAAACAGGAAGTTCAAAAAAATAAAACAAAAAGGGCACAAATGTGATGTAATCAATCAAGGAACATGGAGTGAGAAGAAACTGGAAGAGAACAAAGGGAAAAACAAGAATGCTAAAAAGAAAAACCAAAAGGTCAAGACGAAATGAGAACACGAAGGATTTAAACCAGCACGTAAAGAACTGATAAATAGAAAGGACATTAAGTGAAGAAGCAAAAAAAAGGCAGATAAACTCGAACAATTACCAAAGGACTCATAGAATTCCTGAAGTAGCTGACGCTTTCTTATCTCTCATATGATTAATGTTAACAATTAAGCCGGAATAGAAAGCCATGCGCGTGCTCGCGCGCGCGCGCGGGCGCCACTAATTTGATAAGAGGCGAGGATGCCCCGAGGGGGCGGGGCTTCGTCCCCGGGAAAAGCCCACGCCTGCGCGCCCACGCGCACCCGCACGGCGAGCACGCGCGCACGCCAGCCAGCGTGTAAGACGGCTGCGGCGCTCAGGAAGGAGGACCAGGACCGGGACCAGGACCAAAAACCGGAACCATGAGGACCCCAATTCATGTCGCGCTGGGATTGGCTCTTGCTTTTGTGACCGCTGCTACTTTTCCCGCCAGTGTGAACATCGGTAAGCCTACCTCTATGCATCGGAACGCGATAATATCATAAACTTCATATAAATCATATATGTTGCAGTAATTATGATAATGAAATCATCTTTATGTCATGTGTGTTTAGCTCCAACACTCCAAAGCGTATCAAAGTTTGTCCATGTCAACACACATTTATATCAACTCGAATTTGTCTTTGTGTGCGAGTGAGTGCCTGTTTACAGTGAACCCCCGTTTATGGCGGGGGTTACGTTCCAAATGTAACCCATAAAACCTTTATTTTTTGACGACTATTCCACTATATACCTCTTTTACAGTGGTCCCCATCAATTTCTGTACCATAGAATAAGTATGATTTTTGACAAAATTGTCGCTGTCAAATTTTTATTAGCCGTCGACCCCTGTCATAAAATGAGTAACATGTTCACCACAGAAAAAAATAATTTGTTCAGTAAAAAAATCATTTCACCAGATGATGGCAGTAGCCCTTTGGCCACCTCGCCCATGGCTTTCATTGAGAATTTTAACCCGCCGCATTTCCGACATGGCGACTGTAAATAAAAAAGGAAAGGTGACTGTGAGGCCCGTCAAATGGGAATTCGAATATTTTTCACCGAAATCTGAAGCAGCTGCGTGTGTCTAATTTGCCAAGAGCCTGTGGCGGTCTTCAAAGAATATAATATCGAGAGGCATTGCCAGACAAAACATGCCGACTACATAAATCTAAATGGAAATGAACAGTGTGAAAAGGTGAAGCAACTAGAAGCAGATTTAACGGCACAGCAAAGCTTTTTTCGTGAGACCCTGCGAGTCAAATGAAAATGCTACAAAGGCGAGCGCTGCAAACCTTTCACGAAGGCTGACTTTGTTAAAGACTGTTCAAAGAATGCCAGGCTGAAAAGTTAGCACTTACAGGTTTTTAGCTTACCAAATCTGCCCCGATTTCTCAGTTTCTCTCTCTCATTCGCTCTCTCTCTTTAGATATTTGTCTCTCTGCATCTCTCTCGATCCCTACCTCTACCTTTCTACATCTCTCTTTTTCTCTCCCTCTTTCCATATCTACCTCTCTCTCTTTCCGCCTCTCTTTATAGCTCTGGGTTTCTCTCTCTCTTTATATATTTGTCTCTACATATCTCTCTCTTTTTCGCTGTCTTTCCATATCTACCTCTCCCTTTTCTCCTCTCTTTCTACCTATCTCAGTTTCTCTCTTTATACACTTCACTCTACAGCTCGCTCGCTTCCAACATCTACCTTTTTCTCTCCCTCTTTCCATATTTAGCTCTCTCTCTTTCTTCCTAACTTTCTACCTCTTGGTCTCTCCTTCTTTTTCTCTGTCTTTCCATATCTACCACTCTCTTTACTCCTCTCCCTCTACCACTCTGTTTCTCTCTCTTTCTTACATTCTCTATACATTTCTCTCTACATCTCGCTCGCTTCCTACCTCTACCTTTTTCTCCCCACCTCGCTCTCTTTTTCTCTCCCTCTATTCATACCTACCTCTCTCCCTTTCCTCCTCACTTTCTACCTCTCAGTTTCTCTCTCTCTTACACTCTATCTCTTAATACATTTGTCTCTGCATCTCTCTCGCTCCTACTTCTCTCTAATTTTCTCTCTTTCCATATCTACCTCTGTTTCTCTCTTTCTTTCATTCTCTCTATACATTTCTCTACATCTCGCCTGCTTCCTACCTCTACCTTTCCTCCCTACCTCTCTCTCTCTTTCCATATCTACCTTTCCTCCTCTTTCTTTCTCAGGTCTCTCTTTCTCCCTCTCTCTCTCTCTCTCTCTCTCTACATCTCTCTCTCTCTCTCTACATCTCTCTTGCTCCCAACCTCTCTCTCTTTTTCTCTCCCTCTTTCTATATTTACCTCTGTCTATTTCTACCTCACTCAGTTTCTAGCTCTTTCAACCTCTCTGTTTCTCCCTCTCTCTTTCGTTCTCTCCCTTTATATATTTCTCTCTACATCTCTCTTGCTCCCAACCTCTACCGTTCTCTCCCTGCCTCACTCTTTTTCTATCCCTCTTTCAATATCTACCTCTTCCCCCACTCTCTCTTTATATAGGTCTCTGTACATCTCTCTTGTTCCCTAACTCTACCTTTCTCTCTCTCTCTCTCTCTCTCTCTCAAACTTGCTTGCGAATGGTCAATTTCACTGCATACTTAAAAAACAAAGGCTATTTTAATATATTTTCAAAATGAATTACTTTGCTGCATATTTTTTACATTATAATTGGTAATCTATCATTGAAAACAAAATTACATCCGGAGCGCCTTTTGGAGCCTTTTCAGTAAGCAGAGTCAAAAGAGCTGGTTTTCAAAAAGAGCTGAAATCCTAATTATTGTAAATGTATGTTTTTTGGGTGGGGCGCCCCCTGCAGGCGGACTTTTCCCGGCCGGGTCGCACGAAGGGGAAGTGTTTCGCTTTGCCGTAGCCCAACGCGGTGCCGAAATTCCCAAGTTGCTGCCTCAGATGGAAGCGGTCGACACCGGCAGTAGCTTCGCTATGACCTACGCTTGTGAGTGCCTTCAGAGCAAGTTCTTTAGCACCATATTTCTCATCATCACTCAGTTTACCCGTGTTGTACAAAGTTGTTTTGGCTGAACTATTTCCCATTATGATCCATTGCAACATTGTACAATGTGGCTGTAGTGTCACCGAGTAAAACCACCAAAGAGGGACTGTGACAGCAGTGTGGATGTTATATTGATATTCCCTTTCCTGGATCGTGAAAACTGCATCATCCTCATGTTCATCGTCACAATATTCAACATCGTGACTGTCAGATCATCATTATCATCGTCATTATCGTGTCCATCATTATAAACTCATTATCATTATAATGTCATCTTCAGCATCTATATCATCTTATCACCTAAATTGCTAGCATAGCAATGATCATCATGATAATCCTCATTACACTTATCTCGATGATCATCGTTATCATTATTGTCATTACCATCTTATCATCCTCATCTTCATCATAATAATCATCATTGCACTTATCTCGGTTATCATGATCATCGTTATCATTATTGTCATTGCCATCTTATCATCCTCATGTTCATCATGATAATCATCATTATACTTATCTCGACTATCATGATAATCGTTATGATTATTGTCATTACCATCTTATCATTCTCATTTTCATCATGATAATCATCATTACACCTATCTCGATTATCATGAATCGTTATCATTATTGTTATTACCATCTTATTCTCATGTTCATCATGATAATCATCATTACACCCATCTTGATGATCGCGATCATTGTTATCATTGTTGTCATTACCATCTTATCATCCTCACGTTCATCATGATAATCATCATTACACTTATCTCGATGATCGGGATCATCGTTATCAATATTGTCATAACCAACTTATCATCCTCATGTTCACCATGACAGTCATTACACTTATCTCAATTACCATGATAATCGTTATCATTATTGTTATTACCATCTAATCATCCTCATGTTCATCATGAAAATCATCATTACACTTATCTCGGTTATCATGATCATCGTTATCATTATGGTCATTACCATCTTACCTTCATGTTAATCATGATAATCATCATTACACTTATCTCAATTATCATAATCATCGTTATCATTATTGTCATTACCATCTTATCATGCTCATGTTCATCATGATAATCATCATTACACTTATCTCGATGATCATGATCATCGTTATCATTATTGTCATTACGATCTTATCATCCTCATAATAATCATCATTACACTTAACTCGATTATCATGATCATCGTTATCATTATTGTCATTACCATCTCATCATCCTCATGTTCATCATGATAATCATCATTACACTTATTTCGGTTATCATGATCATAGTTATTATTGTCATTACCATCTCATCATCCTCATGTTCGTCATGATAATCATCATTACACTTATCTCGATTATCATGAATCGTTATCATTATTGTCATTACCATCTTATCATCCTAGTGTTCATCATGATAATCATCATTACACTTATTGATTACTGTATCATGATCATTGTTGTCATAACCAGCTTATCATCCTCATGGTTATCATGATAATCATCATTACACTTATCGATTATCATGATCACCGTTGTCATTACCATCTTATCATCCTCATGTTCATCATGATGATCATCATTACACTTCTCAATTATCATGATCATCATCATTACCAGCTTATCATCCTCATGTTCATCATGATAATCATCATTACACTTATTTCGATTATCATGATCATCGCATCACTGTTGTCATTACCATCTTATCATCCTCATGTTCATCATGATAATCATCATTACACTTATCTCGATTATCATGAATCGTTATCATTATTGTCATTACCATCTTATCATCCTAGTGTTCATCATGATAATCATCATTACACTTCTCGATTATCATGATCATCGTTGTCATTACCATCTTATCATCCTCATGTTCCTCATGATAATCATCATTACACTTATCTCGATTATCATGATCATCGCATCACTTGTCATTACCATCTTATAATCCTCATGTTCGTCATGATAATCATCATTACACTTCTCAATTATCATGATCATCATTGTCATTACCAGCTTATCATCCTCATGTTCATCATGTAATCATCATTACACTTATTTCGATTATCATGATCATCGCATTACTGTTGTCATTACCATCTTATCATCCTCATGTTCACCATGATAATCATCATTACACTTATCTCAATTATCATTACCATCTTATCATCCTCATGTTCATCATCACGATCATCAACATCATGATCATCAATTGGCTCTCCATCATTTTGTTCTCATTGTCAACTATTTTGTATTCTCCGTAATTGCAAAATCATTTTTGTCACTTATTAAAATTATAATGAAATATCATACGCATGATTATTATCATCATTACGTTCATTACATCTTAAATCATCACCATTTTCTATATTATCTAAATTGTAATCATAATAATCATTAAAGTTACCTTCATTATCATAATGATCATCATTATCCCGCTCTTGCTCCTTTCTGGTTAGCTTTATCATATAGCATACATGATTTAATCCTTGATGAAAAAAGACTGAAGCAAGTGTTTAAGCCTTTTTTGTGGAGTACTTAATCATATTTTATTTTGTAAAACCGTGAACATAGACAAACAGTTTAAAGAGGATATATCTAGAAACAATAATAAACGTATATATTCTACTAAAGTAGTCCAAAAAAACACAACAAATGTGTTAAAGCGGTCAATTACTGTCATTTAAAAACTTACAGTTTTAGATCTTCCAAGTGTTCAATGTTGAGCTTTAAGCCTGTTGCTGGGTAAATTGTTTGTCTGCCATGTGCTTTAATACTGTTTCCTGTGTTTCCTACAGCAATGCGGGAGGGTCAAAAAAATAAAAAAAAGAAGAAAATTGCACCACTAGGTTTTTAAATGACACTGTGGGGGCATAACAATCGTCATTACTCTCTTATCATCCCCTCTATGGTCACCATTAGGGGTTCGTATGGGTGCTTGAAATCCTTGAATTTCAATGCTGTGTTTTCAAGGATGAAAACGTGTTTGAATTTTGAGTGAAGTGCTTGTAAATGCTTGAAATCGTTGCCATGTTTCTCCACATGTCTGATTGACAGTAACGCTGGCACTGCTCTTGGGTGGCTCGCTCTTCCATTGCATTTCTTTACCCTTGGATAATGGGCAGTTGGCATTAGTTTGTATGGCATTGCCCTATCATGCATTTTACTAAATATTCTTAAAATCGTACATCTTGATAAATGCACATGCGAGATTAACAAATACACGATTAACACTGGATTTTTTTTTTTGTAATGGTACTGGAAAAATTTAAAAATTGGGCGTTGAAAGTCCTTAAAAAGTGCTTGAATTTGACAGTAAAAAGGTGTACGAACACTGTATTATCTGTTATGATCGTCTTTCTTATCAACATCCTTTTTTTGTCATCCTAATTTTAAAAATGAAAATAATCAAAAATGGTGGTTATTATTATATTATTATACTGTGGGATAATATTGATCATCATGATCATGTACATCGTCTTTTCCTTTTTGTGTTTGTATATATATATATATATATATATATATATATATATATATATATATATAAATATTTGTATTTGTCACGATTGCCATGGCGCTCAATTGGCCCCGATCGTGTGGCGCCAGCTGCTGCTCGTTGACGGATTGGCTTTCCTTTTATTTAAGCTCAGTGCTTTCACTCTTCCTTGGTCAGTCTGTCAACAAACCTCTGCCCCGCAAAACGTGAGTTTTGACCCGGTCCTGTTGCCTGTTGGTGTTTCCTGTCCCGTATTGTTTCTGTTTATTTTGTCCTGTTTAATATCGGTTTACAGTTTATTTCCCGTCTAGTTTGTCCTGTTTATTTTCGATATCCTGTTTTAATATCATTCCTGTCCGCCCCATCCTGTCCGGTAATGACCCCATCCGTCCAATATCTGCTCGGGCAATTGGTATTGATCTCGTCGGCCTCTGGCTTCCTATCATTCCACACCAGACTGCTGCCTAACGTGCATGACTCCCCATTTCCCATAAATAAAAGGCTTGTGTGAGAAACGTCACGCATTTGGGTCCTGATCCAGTTCCGGATATATATATATATATATATATATATATATATATATATATATATATACATGTATATATATATATATTATATACATATTTATTTTATTATATTCACTGCGGTTGAAAAGAAAAGTCACAGTTTGTGATTTCTCTTAATCACAAAAGTGTCACGGACCAGGAGAATTTAGAACCCACTCGCGTAACGCACTCACAATTTATTGAGGAGAGGAGGAATGCGCGCACACTCGATCCGGGGATGGATGGTCGCGGAAGTGGATTCAAATCCGAAAAAGAAAAGTTGTCAAGAACAAACGGATCAGGCTAAAAATAAAACAGGATCAAACAGGCAGATTCACAGAACTCGGCTTTTAACATAAGTCTCGCAGAAGTCTCACAGAAGTTTCACAAATCCTCAGACAAACTAACGGCTCAAAGGATCGCATTTAAGTACTGCCAAGGAGCAATCAGTCAATGCGTCTCAGCCGCTGTCCATGGGCGGGGCCAATTGGGTGCCGTGGCAACCGCGACAGAATCCGGTGCCACCCGGCTGGGTCCAACTGGGCGCCATGGCAACCGTGACAAAAAGGACTGCATAGGTTACAATTGTACCATCCCCGATCTCAAACCAACATGCGGGCAAGGAAAAACTCAAAAATCTGGAGGAAAATAAGAAACCTTAAAAAGGCCTCACAAGTGGTAATCCCCCTTCTATTGGCATTTTTTGTTAATGACATTCTTAAATCTTCATAATTAGCATACTTAGCATCATATCAATCATCCTTATGATTACAGTCTTAAATATCGTTATCACACTTATCATCTCAGTACTATCTCATGACTGTTGTCATTTGTTTGTACATGATTCAAATTGAATCTTTTCTTCCGGCGCCGTCACGAATGGCAGCCACTCCAGCAGCTCCCGTGTTATTTTCGATTGTTCTCGATTGTTCTCAGCTCAGGGATGCTGCTGGAAATGTGAATTTCCCTTCGGGGATGAACAAAGTATCTATCTATCTATCTATCTATCTATGATATATTTTGCATAATAATTCTTCTAATGGGGATCATGATCATCATGATTATCGTCACTGCCCCCGTCAGGATGTTTGTGGTCCTCAGGAACGTTAACAGCTTCACTTTCACTGTACCTTTATCATCCCTATTTTAAAAATCATCCTCATCAAGCTAGTATGGGGGAGGGGCTTTGTCCCAAATGCAGGGGCCCATCAAAGGTTGCGGCAGCGCATTCAAAGGCGCACGGAGGGCCCTAGGGCGTCTCCTTGATGTTGCCGTCGACAATGAGTTGACCTCCTTCGGTCGTGGCCACCACAAAAGACGAAAACGCCACCAAAAACAGAATTTCTCATTCATGCTCTCACGACACTTCCGGTTCTCTTCAACTCTTCACCCTAACTTTACTTCCTGCTTGGCTTCTCCTTACACATTTTTATTTTCACTTCCTGTTTCCAGTTTCAACTTCTTGTTATCTCTTTTCAGTTCTTAATTTTCCTTCTCTGTTGTCTTTTAACTCCCTCTTCCCCATTCAAGCCACAACTTGCTTGAACGCTTTCCACATACAAAATTACTGCCGTCTCTTGCCACTTCCTGTTGTGCCTTTCAACTTCCTGTCATGTCTTTTTTACTTCCTGTTTACGCTTCAACTCCCTGTTGTCTCTTTTCACGTCCACTTTTTCTTTAAACTTACTGGTATTGCCATTATTTTGCTTCCAACTTCCTGTTTTTACTCTTTACTCTATCACTTCCTAGTTTTAGCTTTCAACTTCCTTATTTTCCATACAGTTTACTCTTACTTCCTTATTTTCCATACAGTTTACTTTTTAGAATACTGTCTCTTGCCACTTCTTGTTTTCCCTTTCAACTTCCAGTCATGTCTTTTTACTTCCTTTTTACGCTTCAACTTCCTGTTGTCTCTTTCCGCGTCCAGTTTTTCTTTTAAGTTACTGGTATTGTCTTTATCTTTAACTTCCTGACATGGCTTTTTACTTTCTTTTTACGCTTCAACTTCTTGCCAGCTCTTTCCACGTCCTATTTTTCTTTTAACTCACTGGTATTGCCATTATTTTACTGTTTTTTTGCTTCCAACTTCCTGATTTTAGCTTTCAACTTCCTTATTTTCCATACTGTTTACTCTTTTAACTTACTGGTATTGTCTTAATCTTACTGTTTTTGCTCCCAACCTCCTGTTTTCACTCTTTCACTTCCTGGTTTTAGCTTTCAACTCCCTTAATTTCCATACTGTTTACTATTTAGAATTAATGCTGCCTCTTTCCACTTTTTGTTTTCCGTTTCAACTTTCTGTCATGGATTTTTTACTTCCTGTTTACGCTTCAACTTCCTGTCGTCTCTTTTCTTTTCCAGTTTTTCTTTTAACTTCCTGGTATTGCCGTTATCTTACTGTTTTTTTTTTTGCTTCCAACTTCCTGTTTTCAATCTTTACTCTTTCACTTCCTTGTTTAGGCTTTCAACTTCCTTATTTTCTATACTGTTTACTCTTTTTAGAATGAACGCTGTCTCTTTCCCCTTCTTGTTTTCCCTTTCAACTTCCAGTCATGTCTTTTTACTTCCTGTTTACGCTTCAGCTTCCTGTCGTCTCTTTCCACGTCCAGTTTTTTTTTAACTAACTGGTATTGTCATTATCTTACTTTTTTTTGCTTCCAACTTCCTGTTTTCACTCTTTACTCTATCACTTCTGGGTTTTAGCTTTCAACTTCCTTATTTTCCATACTGTTTACTATTTAGAATTAATGCTGTCTCTTTCCACTTGTTTTCCCTTACAACTTCCAGTCATGTCTTTTTACTTCCTGTCCCGTTTTTCTTTTAACTCACTGTTATTGTCTTTATCTTACTGTTTTTTGCTCCCAACTTCCTATTTTAACTCTACTTTTTTTACTTCCTTGTTTTAGCTTTCAACTTTCGTTTTATCATCCTGTTTACTCTTTGGAATGAATGCTCTTTCCACTTCCTGTTTTCTATTTCAACTTCCTGTCATGTCTTTTTACTTCCTTTTTATGCTTCAACTTCCTGTCATCTTTTTCCACATTTCGTTATTGTTTATAACTTACCGTTATCACCTTTATTTTTGTGTCGTTTTTCTGCAATTCAACTTCCCTGTTTTCGCTCTTAACTTTTTTTACTTCCTGACTTTCAATTTCAACTTCCTGTCATCTCATTCATTGTGTTTTTTTTTGCTTTCAACTTCCTGCTGTCTCATAACACTTGTCGTTATTGTTTTCAAAATCGTAGGTTGCTCCGGTGCCAGTACCGCTGTTTTTTTCTGTCAGTTAGCCACAATAAGCTAGTTAAGATAATTGCATGCCCCTGGCTAAAGACTACTGTATTGCATTCTCACCAACACTACCATTTTACACTTTTCTCCCCTTAAAACGCCTAAAAATTAAAAAAACACAATCAAACGGTTTTTAAAATTCAAAGGTGGGCTGTGTCATTTGAGGTGTCCTTAAAAATGTTGAAAGTAGAATATTTTCCCGATTAAGTATGTGTTAACAAGGCCCCACTGAGTTTAAACAGCCCTTGTAATATTCTTCCCACTGCGTCTATCTGCTTTTTCTTACTTTGAGTAAAGTTGTTTGTGCAATGTAACACAGTAGTGTCATGAAACGAAACTGGATCAGGACCCAAATGCGTGACATTTCTCACTTTTATTTTACGGGAGTCATGCACGTTAGGCAACAGTCTGGCATGGGATGATAGGAAGCCAGAGGCCGACGAGATAGACACTAATTGCCCGATATTGGACATGTGGGGTCGATTCCGGACAAGACAAACTAGACAGGAACGAAACTGGAAACCGATATTAAACAACAAGACAGACAGGATTGATATCAAAACAGGATATCAAAAATAAACAGGACAAACTAGACAGGAACGAAACTGGAAACCTATATTAAACAGGACAAAATAAACGGGAACAATACCGGACAGGAAATACCAACAGGAAACCGGACAGAGTCAAAACCCAAATCTTGCCGGGCAGAGGTTCTTTGAAGGACTGACAAAGGAAGAGTGAGAGCACTGAGCTTAAATAGACGGAAAACCAATCCGTCCACGGGCTGCAGCTGGCACGACACAGGTGGGGCCAATTGGGCGCAATGGCAACTGTGACAATTAGCTAGTAGTTATTTGGTGTTTAAATTCTATGATCACCATATTGTTACATTGTAAGAATGTTTTACTTAGCCTAGTAAATCTAATTATTGTCAAGAGGTTTGGCATCCCCAATTTAGACAAGTAAAACTGGAACTTGGATACATGATATAAGTTTTCCTACTTAGTGAAATTTAAGCAGTTTTTTGTAGGACTATAAGTAACTACCTTGGTTTCCTCCAATTATTTTTAAGGTTACATTGTTCAATTACCATAAACCAAATTTAGTAATTTTATTCAACTATCCAGTTATTATCTGCACTGCATATCCTCAGTAGGGTTGCGGGGGTTCTGGAGCCCATCCCAGCTATCTGTGGGCAGAGGACACCCTGAACTGGTTGCCAGCCAGTTGCAGGGCAAATTTTGTTAAACAAGTTGCATTACTTCAATATCATGGTATTCTGATTACGTTAGTGATTATATTTTTCAACATGTAACTATTAACTTTATCGGATTACATTTATAAAGGACCAGGGTTGGGCAGGGTTACTTTAACTTGATTACTTTCAATTACTTTTGGATTCATGAACTAAATATGAATAAAATTATGACTCACAACAAGTCATAACAAGCTTTCTCTCCTGGCTTTGATCTCTTTGATCTTTGGCAAAACTAACAAAAAATGCGACAGAAACAAAATGAAAATAAATCCAAACAGCTTGCCAACATCATTTCTGCTGTTCCATGTATTCCGTTACTCCCCAAATTTAATAATTTTATTCATATTTAGTTTATTTTGTCTTTTATTAGCATATTTGGTATTGGAGTAATCCAAAAGTAATTGAAAGTAATCCAGTTAAAGTAACCCTACCGAACCCTGTAAAGGACACCCTGCCAACCTTGAAAGGTTGGCATGTATGCTATTGTTAGCATGATAGCTCACCCTTTCCTTTCGTCATCATCCTTCTGATCTCCTCTTTCTTCCACTCAGTCGCTTTACTTCCACATCCTCTCACATTTAGTAACCCTATAACTAGGGTTTGCGGGACCTTTCAGTCTCTTTGCCTTGGTGTCTCTTAGGGAGTAGAGATCGAGAGGATAGGATCCCCAGTCCCCTCGCTCCCTCCACTATATTCGCCTCTTACGACACGCAGCGGACCACGGTGGGAGAATTCCCAGGGGGAGAGAGCCCCTCACCACAGGACACTTTTTTATTTTCAGGGTAGATAGATAGATAGATAGATAGCATGATAACTTAGGTGTGTCTTTTTTTGTTTTAATGGTTTTATGGTTCATTGGGGTGGCACTGCAGCTTAGTGGCACAGTTCTGAGGTCATGGAGTCAAATCCAGCTACCAGCCTTCGTGTGCGGAGTTTGCATGTTCTCCCCGTTGTTGGGAATTAATATCAGAATGTACCGTATACCAAATTGGTCAAATTAGTTATCTGACTCTATTAACCAAACACAACCTACATTCACCCAACAATTGGCGCTCGTTTCTTGATGGAAAAGATGAACAAGAAAAGCCGACATTTTCACACGGGGGCAGATTTCATTTCATTAGCAATTTAACTCAGTGTACTCCATCGAAAATGGCAGAATTAGTGTCATTGGAGTCTCTGTGAAGCCCTCTTCAGAAGTCCTCTAGCTTTTTCTCTCGGCCCACGCCCTTCCGCAAGATGGTGTGCCGACTCCTCCCATGGGCGCGCCAACGAAGCCCAACGTGAGCTTCACAATCTCAGAGACGAACGCCCCCGATGTCTGTGGTTCCTCAAAACAACGGAGATCGTTTCTCAAAACATCGCCTGCCGTCCTCCGTCATCAGGGCCTTTCTGCGTCTGGATGTGCTGATTATCTTATCAGCCTTACGTCCTGTTCCTGCCATTCCTGTAAACCATATTTCCTACCAGGGTGCCCTGAACTTCAGTAAATAGTCAGTAAATAACTACAGCATTAAACTCAATTAATGTAACTTGTATTCAATAGTATTAAATCATTTATAGTCAAATGTGTAAAATCCTTCACCGTGCTTGAGGACGTTTCCTCCGGGCACTCCGCTTTCCTACCAGATTTCAAAAACATTAATGTCAGGTTAATTGGCCGGTCCAAATTGTCCCTAGGTGTCTGAAGGAGCAAGGGAGTGAGTTGTTTGTCTCTGTGTGGTCTGCGACTGGCTGGCAACCAGTTCAGGGTGTCCCCTGCCCACTGCCGGAAGATAGCTGAGATGGGCTCCAGCACCCCCGCGACCCTACTGAGGATAAGCGGTGCAGCGAATAAGATGAGTTATCTGATCCATTGACCAAACACAACCTACATTCACCCAACAATTTATGCCCACTCGTTTCTTGATGGAAAAGATGAACAAGAAAAACCGACATTTTCACACGGGGACGATTTAATTTCATTAGCAATTTAATTAAGTGTTAAATTTTCCTCCCAGATTTCAAAAACATGCATGTCAGGTTAATTGGCCGGTCCAAATTGTCCCTAGGTGTGAATGAGCAAGGGAGTGAGTAGTTTGTCTCTGTGTGGTCTGTGACTGGCTGGCAACCAGTTCAGGGTGTCCCCTGCCCACTGCCGAAGATAGCTGGGGTGGGCTCCAGCACCCCCGCGACCCTACTGAGGATAAGCGGTGCAGAGAATGGATGGATGTTTCATTGACCTACTCTTTTTCACGAAAAACTGCTGACACTGTGTCAAATGTGTCTACTGGCATCAGTCTGCTCGCAGTTCGCAAAGGGGGTACACGCCGTGATGGGCGTGTACGAGCAGAGGACGGGCCACATGGTGTCCTCTTTCTGCGCCTCACTTCACGTCAGCTTCGTCACTTCTTCGTCCCCGACGCCGGCCGACAGCCCCTTCGTGTTGCCTCTGCGGCCCGGCCTGCAGGAGGCGCTCATGTCCCTGCTGGATCATTTTGGCTGGCAGCGCTTCGTCTACATGTACGGCGCACAATCAGGTGAGCGCGACAAGTTAAGACGGCTCCGGCGTGTCTTGATGCTGATGAGACACATCGGGGCCACGGTGATGCGTTCAGGCGTCTCCGTCCTGAAGAAGGTCCTGGAGCAGGCGGCCGAGAAAGGTTGGCAGGTGACGTCCGTCAACCTGGATTCGCTCAACGAGCAGGGCTTCGTGCAACTGCTGGCGGACCTGGACTTCAAGAAGGAGTTCCAGGTGGTTCTGGACTGCGATTCGGACCGTCTGAACGCTATCCTGGGTTTGGTGCGTCCCGTTCTTCTTGATGTATCTACTCGGTGATTGAGTGATAATGGTTTTGTTTGGTTTTTGTTAGATTTCAGCGCAGAGAAGGAACCTGAAGAACTATCAATACATACTCGTCAACATGGTAAGGATATTTTTATTTGATTTTTCTCGATTTTGTACTGTTGGATTCGATTTTTGTGAGATGTGTCCTGTATGGAATTTGGAATTTCTCTCGCGCTGACGCCATCTTCTGGCTTAAGTCATCATTGCAGCCTGTAACTTTGCAATAAAAGTCCTCTCGAGCTTTATTTATTTTTAGTCCAAATATTCGGCCAAATCCCAGAAGTTGAACATGTGGCGTAGCTACGGACTGTCTACGCCAGGGGTGTCAAACAAGAGGCCCACGGGCCAAATCAGGCCCGCTAGGGAATTGAATCTGGCCCGCGAGACAACGCTGAGGGAAGTGCAAGAGAAAAACGAGCTGCAGGTTGAAATATGTCCACTTGATGTTGCCAAAGCCAGGTGCCTCGAACAAATGCTGTACTTGTATTTCTTTCTCTCTCTCTCTCTCTCTCTCTTCCTCCCCTTTTTGGTCACTATCTCTCTTTCACCCTCTCTGTCTCTCTTTTTCTCTTTCTTTGTTCCTCTTTGTCTCTCTGTCTTTTTACCTTCTTTTGCTCTCTTCCTTTTTTCCTTTCTCCCTTTCTCCCCTTCTCTATCTCTCTCTTTCTATTTCTCTTTGGATTTTTTCTCTCTTTCTCCCTCCTCTCTCACTATTTCTCTTTTTATCTCTTTTGCTTCTGACATTCTCTCTCTGTCCCTTTCTTTGTCCCACCCTCTCTCTTTTTCTCTTCCTCTGTTACTCTTTGTCTCTATCTCGCTCTGTGTCTTTTTACCTTATTTTTCCCTCTCTTCCTTTTTTCCTATTTTCTCTCTCTTGCTTGCTTTCCCCTTCTCTCTTTGTCTCTTTCTCTCTTTCTATTTCTCTTTGGATTTCTTTCTCTCTTTCTTCCCCCCTCTCTCACTATTTCTCTTTTCATCTCTTTTGTGTCTCATATTCTCTCTCTCTTTTCTTTCTCTCTCTCTTTCTCCCTTTCTTTGTCCCACCCTCTCTCTTTTTATCTCCCTCCTTTTTTCTTGTTTCTTTCTTTCTCTTTTCTCTTCTTTCTCTCTAATCTACTAGTCTGGCCCACGAGAAAATGTTTGTTCTGTCGTGTGGCCCCCGAGTTAAAATGAATTTCAATTTTGTCTTTTGTTTATTGCCTCAAACAGAGACTTTTATTTTAAGTCAGAAAAATAACCTTATGGTGGGTTTTCTCAATGTTCTCTGGTTGATTAATAGTGGTCAGCAAATTAAACTACAACAGCTGCTTTGCGTGTGGCGCCTGGTTTTAGCAATATCCAGCGGACATATTTGAATTTGCAAACAATTTTTTGTTTGTTTTTCTCTTAGCATTGTGTCGCGGGCCACAAAAATGATGTGGTGGGCCACATTTGACCCACAGACCACGAGTTATACACATGTGTTCCAGAATTGTTAACGTGGTATTCCTCCTACCTTCTCTATTTGAGGGCTTTGCGGAGCTGAACTTGACCGAGTTCCACGCGCTGTCCCCCAACGTGACGGGGTTCCAACTGGTCAACTGGTCCCAAGCTTCCGTCCAGAAGGTCCAACAGGATTGGATGAACTTTGAACCCAAAGACGGCAAGGCCAAGCGGCGCCCCCTGCAGGTAGGATCCCAGGCGGTTCCCCAGTTTCGCCGGGCTTCCTTGACGGTTTCGGATGATTCAGTACGCAGGAGCTCTAACCTACGACGGCGTTAGCGTGCTGTCGGCGGCCTTTCAGAACCTCCGAAGACAACGTATCGACGTCTCTCGTCGGGGGAATGCCGGAGAATGCCTGGGGAACCCCCCGGCGCCCTGGGGACAGGGTATCGACATACAGAGGGCGCTGCAGCAGGTCCTGAGCACATACACCTTCTTAGAGTCTCATTCTGCATGTTAGGATACTCTTGACCTTGGTTTATGCCCTACTCTGGCTTTATCTGCATCTTTTTCCTTTCTCATTCTCTTCTTCTTTTTTTTTCCTTCTTTGTCACCCCACTTTGTCCCCAATTTTTCCTCTTCTTTGTCCTCTTTGGCTTTCTCCTCTCTATTTACTTTTTTTCTTCCTCTTCCTCTGACTTATTTTTCTTGCTTCCTTCCTCTTCTTCTTTGTCCCCCTCTACTCTTCTTCTTTTGAGTCTTCTTTTTGTTTGTGCTCTTTGTCCTCCCCTCCTGTTTTTCTCCCTCTTCTTTGTCCTCTTTTGCTTCTCCTTCTCACCTTTCTTCTTATTATTATACTTTTTCCTCCTGTTTTTCTCCCCCATCCTTTTTTCCTTTGTCCCCTTTTAAATATTTTCCTTCTTCATTGTACTGGTCTAATTTTACTTCTTCCTTCTTTTTCTTTGTCTTCTCTTTCTTGTTTTCTTATCCATCCTCTTTTTCTATCTATTTTCCTTCTTGTTCTTATACTTCTTCGTCCTTCTTTTTGTCGTTTTAAGCTTTTCTTACTCCCTATTCTTTTTTTACTCGTCTTCTATTACTGTTTCTTATCCCGGTTTTCTTTTTTCTTTTTCATCCTCTTCTTTCTCTTAATCGTCTGCTTTCTTTTTCTTCCATCTTCTTTTATTCCCTCTCTTTTTTATTTCTCTTCTTTTCAGTCCTTTTATTCTTTTCCTTCTCCCTCTTTTTCTTCTTCTCCTTCCATTTTATTCATCCTCTCCTTTCTATTTTTCATCATCAACTTTCTTCTTCTCCACCCTTTTATTTGTCCATTTTTACAGTGTATTATTTCCTCTTGTTGTTCTTATATTTATTTTTCGTCCGCTTATACTTTTTCTTTTTCCTGTTCTTTTTGTTCTGTTGAGTTTTTTTCTGTCTCCCACTTCTTTTTTCTTATTCTCTTTACTTCTTTTTTTTTAATTCCTCTTTTTTTTCTTCATTTTCTCCAACTTATTTCTCTTTTTCTCCATCTCCTTCTTCTGCTTTCTTCTTTGCCATGCTCCTCTTCTTTGTCCGTTTCCATTTCCCTTCTTTTCTCTCTTCTTGTTCTTCTTTATCTTCCTCTTTTTTTCAGTCTTCTCCCCTTCCTGTTCTTGCTTTCTGCTTCTCCATCCTCTTCTTCTTTGTCCTCTTTTACTCTTTATTAATTTGCCTCTTTTTTTGTTTGTATTTGTCCCTCTTCTTTTTGTCCTCTTAAGCTTTCACTTCTCCCTCTTCTTTTCCTCCTCTTCCCCATCCTCGTTTTCTTTGACTGCTTTGACTTTTTCTTCTTCCACTTCTTTTTTGTCCATTTCTTTCTCTTCTTTTTTAGTCTCCCACTCCTCCACTTTTTTCCTCCTTTCATTCTCTTATTTTTCTGGCTTTCTTCATCTTTGTCCCCTTCTACTTTTTCTTCTCGGTCTCCGTTTTTCTTCTTCTCACGCCTTTTTTTCTACTCCTTTCTCTCATGTGTGCATAGGTGCGTCTGGACGGACTGACAGGCCGCGTTCAGTTTGACGAGAGAGGGCGAAGGACTAACTTTTCGCTCACAGTAATGGAACTAAGCCGCACCGGACCCAGGAAGGTTTGTGTGCTATCTGTGATCATTTGTGAGTGATTGTATTGTTGCCGGTGTGCCTTTGTTATACAGGTGGGCATGTGGAGCGAGCGGAGGGGCTACGTAAGCACTGCCCGTTACAAGCCCGCCTTGGAGGAGTTCCACGGGCTGCAGAATCGAACATACATCGTCACTACCATTTTGGTGAGACCGCCCCACATTCAGACCTTATCACACACACAAACCCACCAAGAAGTTCAGTTCACTCACTCCTATATAAGCTCAGTGCTCTCACTCACCCTTGGTCAGTCCGTCAACAAACCTCTGCACCCGCAAGATGTGGGTTTCGACTTTGTCCGGTTTCCTGCTCGTTTTTCCTGTCCGGTATCGTTCCCGTCTATTTTGTCCTGTTTTATATTGATCTCCAGTTTCGTTCCTGGCTATTTTGTTCTGTTTAATTTCGATTTCCAGTGTCTGGTATCGTTTCCGTCTATCTCGTCCTGCTCGTTATCGGACTCCAGTCTCCAGTGTCTGGTATCCATCCTGTCTGTCTTGTTATGTCTGATACCTTGCTACAATCTCCAGTATCGGGTATCGTTCCCGACTATCTTGTCCTGTTTGATATCAGACTCCAGTCTCTTGTATCGATCACGTCTGTCTCGTCCTGTCTGATACCTTGCTACAATCTCCGGTATCGATCCCGCCTGTCTCATCCCGTCAGAAATCTGTCTCCAGTCCCCTATATCTGATATTGGACTCGTCTGTCCTGTCCTGTCCGGTATCGACCCTGTTGGTCCGGTATCTGCTCGTGTATCTGGTATCAATTCTTTCTGTCCCGTCCTGTCCGGTATCGATCCCGTCTGTCTCGTCGGCCACTAGCTTCCTGTCATCCCACGCCAGACTGCTGCCTTATGTCTTCCGCCCAACGATCGCCAAATCAATGGCGTTCTGTTTAATGTGCACGACTGCCCCATTTCCCGTAAAATAAAGCTTGTGTGAGAAACGTCACGCATCTGGGTCCTCCTCCTGTTCCGGTTATTGACAACATGAGGGCAAGGAAAAATGTTAAACCTCTGCATGAGGAAAATGAAGAAACCATGACAAGGCACCACACATGAGGTACTGTGTGCAATGTTTCTGAATAGAGCACTATTTGGCAGGTATACTTTTTGGTGGTGCATAGTGGAGATCTAATGGAGCACTTTGTGGCACCACACTGCTTAAAATGTTCAGTGTTTCTGAAGGGAGCACTTTTTGGCAGCGTGCAATGGAGCTCTGATGGAGCACTTTATAGCAGCATGAACGCTCAATGTTTGTACAATTTCTGAATGGAGCACTTTTTGGCAGTGTGTAATGTCACAAAAGCGAAAGACGGAACGTCATTGCCAAAGAGTTTGTTTTTCAACAAAAATATGAAACACACAAGTGATGCGATGCATATTGTGCAATGTGATATTAAAAAATTCAGAACAAAATAGTTTTTCCCTCGTGATTTAGGATCTAGTCTTACTATTATCAATGCAGAGGACAGACTCATCTCTGAATAAGGGAATGACGACCGAATGATGAAGGTGCTGGAGGCTTCTCCTGCTACTGATAACCATAGAAAACCTTACTCATCTTTATCGCGTAGGGGAGCACACACACAAAGAAAAATGAAGCATGGGCGCCGTCAGACCGTACTTGCCCAAGAAACACCACTGTCATGATTACCGATGCGAGTCACCTGTGTCCGCCCCCTTCGCGCCAACTGCCTCGGACTCTGATTGGCTCCCTGTCACTATTTAACCCCACGGCTGTCTGTCACCTGTTGTCAGTCCGTCTGCGAACCTCAGTTTAGTCAAGGCAAGCTTTTCGACCCCGACTCACTCCTGTTTTTGCTCTCGTCTGTTTCCCGGCTTCGACCCGTTCTTTGATCCTGACCACGTCTACTCTCTTCTCCTGGCTTTTGACTCGTTGCTGATCCCGACCACTTTTTTGCTCTCCTGTCCTGGCTACTGACCCGTTTCTTCCGTTCCCGACACCGCCATCGCTCGCCACGGAAGTCCCACTTCCGCGTTCAGAGCGACCTGCTTCCCGCGACCAGCGATCACCGGATAATGTGTGCAATCCTTTCCTTTCTTCTCAATAAAACTGAGAGAAACGTAACGCAAGTGGGTCCGGTCTCCATTCTGGTCCTGACAACCACAGGAAATTGTGCTATGACGACCCTGGCGGTTAAGGGATCAAGGAACCATGAATGGACCTCTAATAGGCAACTTAATGACAGCATTTTTATGGCACCCTTTTTTTCTTTGCTATGTTACTGTTCTTGTGCAACACGCTAATGAAATCAACTGGCTGCCCGTACCGTACCACGGAGCGCCTGTCATAAGCCAGAGACGGAGACAGGACCCAATAGCGTTCGTTTAACACAGTTTTATTGAAAAAGAGAGCAGTGCTTGCTTCCACGATCCGGCGATCGTCAGACACGGGTGGCTAATGGCACTTCCGCGTCGAGCGAGGATAGTCGTGGGTGGCAGGAAAGCTGGTCGGTAGCTGGGACAGGGGAGCAACGGCGGTAATAGAGTCCAGAAAAAAGGTTGGCAACAAGTATCAGGCAGGAAACAGGGCAAAACAGGTCGTGGTCGGCAACAGGTATCAGGTAGGAAACAGGGCACTACAGGTCGTGGTCGGCAACAGGTATCAGGTAGGAAACAGGGCAAAGCAGGTCGATGGCCGGGACAGAAGAGCAGGGCAGAAACGGGTCCAGAAACAGGTCGGCAACAGGTAATCAGGCAGGAGAAAACAGAGCAGGAGATTGACAGAGGGTACAGTGCTTGCCTAGCAAAAGCATAGGTTCCCAGGACGGTCTAATGCCGGTAATAGGGAGCTGGGGGGGGTTAAAAAGTGGTGCCGACGGGGAGGCCGCAGGTGCCCCGAATCAGTACTCATGACAGCGCCGTCTTTAGCGCCATGACTTGGGAACGCGTGTCAAGAGAGTGTGTCTTATCCTTCCAGGAAGCTCCGTACATGATGCTGAAGAAGAACCACGAGCAGTTGGTGGGAAACGACAAGTACGAAGGTTACTGTGCCGAGCTGGCCGCCGAGATCGCCAAGCATGTTGGCTTCTCCTACCGGCTGGAGCTGGTGGGGGACGGCAAGTACGGCGCACGGGACGCCGTCACTAAAATGTGGAACGGGATGGTGGGGGAACTGGTCTATGGGGTGAGTCATGATTGTACATACCGCCTTCTGGTTGGTGACTAGTGCACAACAGAAGTGTGGCGATACATTCATCAAAACTTAGTTTTTACATACAATAGACCTACCAAATACGACATTACAGTCATACCTCTATATACGAGCACCGCTAAACACGAAAATTCCGATTCACAAGATTTATATGGAACAAAAATTATGCTCGACGTACGAGGGAAAATCCAAGTAACGAGCATTCCCAAAGGCTACCACTTGAGACCACTCAAGTTCTTGTTTATATTACGAACTTGTTTATATTAGGCAGCAAGTTTGTTTTTATCGTACCGCATCTCCTTTTTGTGAACCAGAGAGGGAAATTATGGGGTGAATGTCAATTGAAATGAAGCGGGAAATAATAGATAAACATGAGTTTGGTGTTTGTGAGAGGAACCTAGGTAAGGAGTACAATCGGTCTCTATTTCTTATTTTTACGCTATTGAAACAGAGTTTTGGAAGAGTATGTGATAGGCGTATGTGTGAATGTTGGGAATAGTAAGGTGATGAAGTGTTCACTTGATGGAGTGGGCATGACGTTAGAAATAAGGTTGCATGGACAGGTGCTGGAAGAAGTTGAAAGCTTTAGGTACTTGGGTTGTGATGTGGCTGCAGTTGGTGGAATGGAGTGTGAGGTATTGCACGGAGTGAATCAAGGAAGCAATGTTTTGGGTGCTCTGAGGAGAGTGTTGAGCAACAAGAGTATGAGTATGGATGTTAAGAGGGGACTGTATGAGAGTGTGATTGTGCCGACTGTGTTGTATGGTGCAGAGACTTGGAGCCTGAACGCAGATTTGAGAAGGAAATTAAATGTTTTTGAGATGAAGGGTTTGAGGAGTATGTTAGGAGTGACAAGATATGAAAGATTGAGAAATGAAATTGTGAGAGACAGAACTGGAGTAGTAGTGGAACTGAGCAAGTGTGTGGATAAGAGAGTACTTGGACACATGGGGAGGTTGGATGAGGAGCGAATGTTGAAGAGGATCTACAGAGCAGAAGTCAATGAAAGGAGACCAAGAGGAAGGCCGCGATTGACGTGGATGGATGGTGTTATGAGTGCACTCCATGGAAGAGGTCTAAATGTAGTGGAAGCTAGAGCTCTTGTTCGTGGTAGGAATGAGTGGAGGGGTGTTGTGAAAGGATAGTGGGATGTTTGGACGCATACTAAGGGATGGGCAGGGCACCTGTATGATGCGGCAGGGGTAAACCAGTGAAAGCTGTCGGGCCCCGCTGTTGAACAAAAGAGTGTGTTGTGTCACCCTGACCCGAGTGACATGGCCGCTTCCTCGTGTCCCGTTTCATCTGGAGGGACGAAAGCATGACAGACTTCGGTGCCGAGGTGCCTAACTTGTTTGGGTGTTCGGGCAATTGGGTTGGCCATGGTCCCAAATTTTTTTGTGTGTGTTTTTTGCTACTTTTCCCCTTTTTTATTTTCTTTGTTTTTGTATGAGTTTGGCTTGCTGTCGTTCACCCCTGACCAAGGTAGATAGATAGATGGACGCATCCAGACTCTCTCGCGCTCAGTCACCCCCGCGTTCCTCCCCTCCATTATACTGGCACTTCACGTACACTTCCGACAATAGCAATTCGAGATACAAGTGTGATCCTGGGACCAATGAAGCTCGTATGTAAAGCCATCACTGTTATTCGTTCTGAGGTTAGGGTTGACAATGTTAAATTGCAGTATAGCAAGGTATAGAAACCTATGGTAATTAACCTTCCAAACCCCTTTTGGCCACCAGGGGCAGTACTGTGTTATTCATTCATGTTTCCCAAGCAGAAGAAGAAAAAATATCTTTGTGTAAAATGAATAGGATTACTTTTAGATGTATTAGAATAAAGTGTAAGGTTTTAACATTTCGTAAACTGAAATCTGACTTCTTAAACACTTCACGTTTCTTCTCCGAACCCTTACAGTGGGAGCATGCCCAAAATTCGGAGAAGTTACTGAGCCTAGTATAGTCCACATATTAATTTATTAGCCGAATCAAAGAGTTAAACACATCGGATCTTTTTTCCTTGCAATCGTGTGTAGGAGAGCGAGGGAGCGGCGGGGGCTTCCGGGTTGCCCACTTATATGACACATGGCGATCAAATGTCTAGCCCCAGGACCAAGCCTCTAGCTGATTGGTCCGCGCCGTGTTGATGCAATTATACCAATCGTCCTTTGAAGGTGGGAGGTCATCGCCCCCTGGACAGAATGAAGCACGACACACCCAGTCTAACCCCCCCAGGAAATCATTGTCATCTGCACAAACAGAAACCCAAGACACATCCCAAAGCACAGGCATTTTACGACATCCTTCTCTCAGAGTTTGCCCTCAAACACTGAAGTCAGAGTTTAGAACAAGTATTTTTGAGTATAAGTGGAATAAAACAATGTATAAAATATTATATGACTTCAAAAGCTAATCTGTGGTTGGGTCGTCTCAACACAGAAGGCGGACGTGGCGGTGGCGCCACTGACCATCACGCTAGTACGAGAGCAAGTGATCGATTTCACCAAACCTTTCATGTCGCTCGGCATCTCCATCATGATCAAGAAGCCCACCAAGTCCAAACCCGGCGTCTTCTCCTTCCTGGACCCGCTGGCCTACGAGATTTGGATGTGCATCGTATTCGCCTACATCGGCGTCAGCGTGGTGCTCTTTCTGGTGAGGCCGAAAAAAAGAAAAGTTTTTTAGAGGTGAAGCTTTGACGCCCTTGCTTGTCCGCATGTCAGGTGAGTCGTTTCAGTCCCTACGAATGGAAGAAGATTGACGAAGAGGAAGAGGAGGAGGAGGATGAAGCTCCGCCCACTTCTTCCAATTATGCTGCAGGTATGAGTTGCTTTGATAGTTGTCTTCATAATAGGACTGCAACTAACTAGTACTCGACTAATCACAGACTATTGAAACCATATTTTCACTTTTCGCGGGTGGTTTTGGTCCTCATTAACTGGGTCTAAAAAAATAATAATGATAAAATAAAATAATTAAAAAAAAAAGATTTTTTAAATTTTTTTTTCATGTTTTTTTGAAGATTTTTTTGCAGATTTTCACTTTTCGCGGGTGGTTTTGGTCCCCATTAACCGGGTTTAAAAAATAATAATAATTTTAAAAAATAATAATAATAATAATTATTATTTTTCTTTTTCTTTTAAGCATTTTTGAAGGGGCGTCGCTAATTTGCAGATTTTCACTTTTCGCGGGTGGTTTTGGTCCCCATTAACCGGGTCTAAAAAATAATAATAATAAAATAAAATAATTTTTAAAAAGATTTTTTTTTTTTTTAAGCATTTTTGAAGGGGCGTCGCTAATTTGCAGATTTTCATTTTTCGCGAGTGGTTTTGGTCCCCATTAACCGGATTTAAAAAAATAATAATAATAATAAAAATAATAATAATTTTCATTTTTTATTTTTTTTAAGCATTTTTGAAGGGGCGTCGCTACTTCGCAGATTTTCACTTTTTGCAGGTGGTTTTGGTCCCCATCAACCGCGATAACCGAGGGATTACTGTAAAACGTGCCTGGCGACAATAGTGGTCAATGGAATTCAATGTGGACTATTGCTACCATGGATTTTTGGGGACTACTCATGTACTTTTGACACCGTTCCACCCCCCCAGGACATGCACACCCACAACAGGACAAGGAGAACAAGGAGAACACGGAGCACACCAACGACTTTGGCATCTTCAACTCTTTGTGGTTCTCGCTGGGCGCATTCATGCAGCAAGGATGCGACATCTCACCCAGGTGCGTTGGCACCTTATCCGCCATTTTATGATGGTGTATGATGTCTTCGGCTGCCGCAGGTCGCTTTCCGGCCGCATCGTGGGCGGCGTTTGGTGGTTCTTCACGCTCATCATCATCTCGTCCTACACGGCCAACTTGGCGGCCTTCCTGACGGTGGAGCGCATGGTGTCACCCATAGAGAGCGCAGAAGACTTGGCCAAGCAGAGCGAGATCGCCTACGGCACCCTGGACGGAGGCTCTACCAAGGAGTTCTTCAAGGTCAAATGATTCTTCTGCATCTTCTGCTTGTCCTCCTCCTCCTTATACGCATTTCCTACTCTTCCTTTTTCTGCTCCTCTTCTTTTTAATCCTTCTGAGCTCCTTCCTTTTTCCTTATCATTCTTGTTTATCTTGGTCGTCCTATTTTTTTCCCCCTCTTCTTCTTTCTTATACTTTTTTAACTCTTTCTTCCTACGCTTCATCTTCTTCTGCCACTCCTTCCTGTCCCTAGATTTCTTTTTCTTCTTGTTCTGTCCTTTCCTTCTCCCCTTTTCTTCTTCCTCTTCTTCCTCTTCTTTGTCCTCTTCTTTTTCTTCTCTTACATTTTCTGTTTGTTCTCCTCCGGCAGCTTTTTCTTCTACTTTTTTCTTCTACTGATCATACTTATCCTACTGTTCTTCATATTTTTATTCTTTTACTCCTTTCTTCTTCCTCTTCATCTTTCTCTCGCTCTTCTTCCTCATTATCTTTCCCTCACGCTTCTTCTGTTCCTTTATCTTCCTATTTTTCTTCTAATTTCTCTATTTCTGGTACTTCTCATCCTCACGCTTCTTGTTCTTCTTCATCTTATTCTTTTTTTCCTTTATTTTTTTCTCAAACAACGTCTTCTTCTCTGTCCTCTTTTTATCTGCCCCTCTTTATCTTTTTACTGTTCTTCCTCTTTTACCTCCTCTTCTTTTTGCTGACTTTCTCCTTTTTCTACCTCCTCTTCTCCTCCCATTTGTTCTCCTGCTCCTCCTTCTGATTCTTCTTCTCACCCTCCTGTTCTTTCTCATTTCATTTTTTTCTTTTTCTTCTGCCTATTCTTTTTCTCTCGTTCTTCTCCATCCCTTTTCCCCTCAGCGTCCCCCTTCTGCTTATTCTTTTGTTTCCCTCTTCTTTTTTTGTCCTTTTTTTCTTTTCCTTCTTCCTTTTCTTTTCCCTATTCCCCTGTCCTTCTTCATCTTCTACTTACGCTTCTTTTTTCTTCTTCTTCCTCTTCTACATCTTCTTCTCACCCTCCTCCTGTTCTTCTTCATCTCATTCCTCTTATTTGTATTTTTTTCCTTCTTTTTCTTCACATTTCCTTCTTCTCCCTCCTATTTCTCATTTTTGTTCTTCTTATCCCTGTTCTGCCTCTTTTTTTCTCCTCCCCTTTCTTCTTTTCATTGTCCTGTTCTTTTTTTCTTATCTTCTCTTGTTTTTCCCTACAGCCTGTTCTTCTATATCCTCTTCCTCGTTCTTTTTTTCCCCTCTTTTAACTCCTTTTCTCCCCATCCTTCTCCTGTTCTCCCTGCTCTTCTTTTTCTTCGTCTTCTTCATTGTTTTCTTCCCCTTCTTTCTCCTCTACCTACTTTTCTCCCCCTTCTGTTACTTCTCGTCACTCGGTTTCACTTCCCTCTGCCACCATCTTCTCAAGATCACCACATTCCTCTTCTTCAGAGGTCCAAGATCGCCGTGTTCGAGAAGATGTGGTCGTACATGCGCGGCGCAGACCCAACGGTCTTCGTCAAGAACACGGACGAGGGCGTTAGCCGAGTGCGCAAGTCCAAGGGCAAGTACGCTTACCTGCTGGAGTCCTCCATGAACGAGTACATAGAGCAACGTGCTCCCTGCGACACCATCAAGGTTGGCGGGAACTTGGACTCCAAAGGCTACGGCGTGGCCACGCCCAAAGGATCACCTCTCAGGTACTCGCTTTGCATCTTCTTGGGTATGTGCTAGCTTCCTGCTATGCTATAGTACCAGCTTTTGTGCAACTGTGTTTCTTACTGTTGTTATAACATAGAAATACAGTGGTACCTCTTTATACGAGCACTCTACACACGATGATTTCGATGCATGAGTCTTGTTTTTAAAGAAAAATCTACCTCGCTTTACAAATAAAAATCAATTTTATAAGCAGTCCCAGACTCTACCACTAGAGACAGCTTTGTCAGACATCACTCCGTTTTCATGTTTAATGGGGACCAAAACCACCCACGAAAAGTGAAAATCTGCAAAGTTGCATTGCACCTTCATAAAAGTCCTCGAGATGACGTCCTTACCGACTGAGAGTATACGACTGTAACCAAATAACAATTATAGATCTACAAGTCATGTTTATTTGTGACGCCCTTAATCACAAGAAGTTTCAAAGAGCTGCACAGACCATTTATAATAATAATAATACATAGTACTTCGAAGCGCCTTTCAGGACACCCAAGGTTCCTGTACTTATACAGTGGCTTGCGAAACTATTTGACCCCCTTGAACTCTGTGACCTTTTGCCACAATTCCGACTTCAAACATAAAGATATAAAACTGTAATTTCTTGTGAAGAATCAACAATAACTGGGACACAATCATGAAGTGGAACACACTTTAGTGGGTATTTTAAACTTTTTTAACAAAAAACGAAAAAGTGGGTGTGCAAAATTATTCGGCCCCTTTACTTTCAGTGCAGCAAACTGAAAAAACTAGTTGGTAGCCGGGACTGGGAGATCAAGGTGTGTTCGGGGTCGGAAATGAGTCGTAAGACAGAACGGGAGAATAGATGTAGTCAGGGACAAAAAGAGGTCTTAAGCCGGGACAGGAGAGCAGACGTGGTCAGGAGCAAAACAGGTCGTAGCCAGAGACAGACGGGAGCAAAAACGGGACAGGTGGGAGTCAGGGTCGAAAAAAGCTTGCCTAGTATACACTGAGGTTCGCAGATGGACTGACAACAGGGGACAGACAGGACTGGGTTCAAATAGTGACAGGGAGCCAATCAGAACTCGCGGCGGTTGGCGCCAAATGAGCGGGCACAGATGAGTCACATCAGTGATCATGACAATTTAAGGTTAACTTTAATCCTTTTGGGAGGTTGGGAACTGGAAAATTAGTTTTTGATTATTTCATATTTAGAGAATATGCTCGTTACATGAACAATTTGAGCTGTGAGCCCGATCCTGGAACGAATTAAGCTCTTATGTAGAGGTATCACTGTATGTACATATAGATATAATGTTAATAGATCTTAGTAGTGTAACTACGGTGCACGTTTGTCTTATATATATATTTGTGTGTTTGTAGTTTTGTTTGTCTCATGTTTGTTTCTCTGTCTTTCTGTCCGTCCGATGCCCCTGACTCCCCTCCAGCTCGCCCAGTCGCTCATCTGTGTGTAAGCTAGCTAACATCGCTAACATCTTGCACTTTAGAACACTTTGGTCAGTGTTGCCACTTGGCTTGGTGACATGTCACCTTGGCGACATGTCGCCTAGCAACTGTCACTCACCGCATTCCAAAAGAGTTTATTGTCTTATTCTTCTCCTTTCTTACTTTCTTCTTTTTTTCTTCCTTCTTTTGTCACTCATTTATGGTTTTGTCCACATGAGGCACGACTCAGCACTTTTACTACAACAACAGCGAGGACAATTTGGGTTCCAGTTGCTTAGCAACATGGCTCTGCGTGCACACACGTGCACATAAATCCCATTTAATGTCATTTTTTTTTTCTATTTTCACATTCATAGTTTTGTCTTATGTGTGTCCAGATTCCCTCTGTGTTTTGTGAACATTTTTTATGCAAGTGTATATTTTGTGCTCATACATTGAGTGTTTTTCCGTGTTTGTAAATGTTTTGGCTGTATTTATGATGCTGTTTATGTTTATTTGTGTTTGTCATATAGTAATGTGTGTATTTAGTGTTTTTCTTTCGTGTATGTTCTATGTTTTATCCGTATGCATTCCTTTTTGTGAGCATGCATTACAGTAGACCCCAGGGATTCGACATTGATCTGTTCTAAAGTTGGGATCACAGTGTGAAATTGCCGTATAGCAAGGGATAGAAACCTATGGTAATGGGTAGCTCATGCATTCCAAACCCCAAACACTAAAATTGTCAAGAACCGGAACAGGATCAGGACCCAAATGCGTGACGTTTCTCACGCAAGCCTTTTATCTTATGGGAAATGGGGAGTCATGCACGTTGGGCAGCAGTCTGGCGTGGAACGATAGGAAGCCAGAGACCGACAAAATCGATACAAATTGCCCGAGCAGATATCGGACAGATGGGGTCGATACCAGACAGGACAGGACAGACAGGATTGATATTGAAACAGGATATCAAAATTAAAGAGGACAAACTAGACTGGAACGAAACTTTAAACCGATATTAAACAACGGGACAGAATGGATTGATATCAAAATACGATATCAAAATTAAACAGGACAAACGAGACGGGAACGAAACTGGAAACCGATATTAAACAGGACAAAATAAACGGGAATCATAGCGGACAGGAAACAGGACCGCGTCAAAACCCAAGTCTTGCGGGGCAGAGGTTTGTTGACGGACTGACAAAGGAAGAGTGAGAGCACTGAGCTTAAATAGACAGAAAGCCAATCTGTGAATGAGCAAAAGCGGGTGCCACACGGGCGGGACCAATTGGGCGCCATGGCAACCGCAACAAAAATAGCAAGTACTAAAACTATGAAATACAAGTGTATGTTTGTGAATAACATTATAAATAAATAAATAAACTTGGGAAGATATCATTTTATTTACTGTACTGTACATTTCCATTGACATGACCTGAGCTGGTACAGATGAGTTATTGGGTGGATGCAGACGGGTAAGGAGATGGGCTGTTAAAATAGACTGATTTTAAAACGTCCTCGTGTCCTCAGAATATTTTGTTGCTTCAATCGCCTCCTCATTTTTTAATGATAATAATAATTGGTTAAAGCTATGTTTCTTATCATGGGTAGAAATTTGTGCGCTTTCTTCTTTTCCTTGATAATCGAAAGCTTTGTTTACATGGTTATCATGTTTTTTGCTACTCCCTTTAGCAACACCGCAAGCCTTGGACCCATAGCAAAAAATAAAGCATCAAATTTCGGATTCGCGGTTCTAATGAACCACACAAGAATCCGAACTGAATTGAGAGGACGAAAGGTATAGTGGGAAGTATTTCAGCCAATCGAACATCGGCATCTTCATGATAGCATGACACAAACCAGCATTATATATGACTTTGGGTCTACTGCTGTTGGTTTTCCGTAATGTGTGTTCTTGTGTAAATTTGGGGGGTTTGTGTATGCTATTATTTACTTTCATTTTATTTATAGATTGTGTTTTTGTGTGCCCATGTGTTTTTAGAATTTGTGTTTTGGCCTGGGTATTTTTTGTCTGTTTGTGTACTGTGAACCAATTAGAGGCCATTTGAGAAGTCAATCAAATTTGCTCTCACATTTAATATCACACTCTCACAATGTACAACGAACTATACTCCCATACAGACACAGTCACACCCATGCACAAACACTACTATACTTTCTCCTACTTCTTCATCTCTCACCAAAACTACTATACCCTCATAGTCACACCACTATACTCTCTCACACATATCACTATACTCTCATACACAGTACTATGTCAAAAACATACCACCAGACTCCAGCATATACTACAGTGTCACACATATACTACTTTACTCTCACATATACTACTATACTCTCTCACACATACTACTATAGTGGAAGCAACTCCAGTTTAACATCAAACTGTAAAACATATACTCACAAATCAGTGTGCATAGCCAAAGTAACACTGAGAGAGGAGGTGATAATTACACTAGATGTATAAAACCTTTGTGGTAACATCATTGAATGGTGTGAGAGAGTATAATATTGTGTGTGGGTATACAGTAGTGTAGGTGTGGGAGTATGGTAGTGTGTGTGAGAAGGTATACTAATAGTGTGTGAGAGATTCTATAGAACTGTGTGCTGGGGTGGAATATAATAGTGTGTGTGAAAGAATATAATGGTGTGTTTGAGAGTCTATTGATGTGTGTGTGTGTAAGAGGATGGTAGTGTGTGTGTGAGAGCATAGTATCATGTGGGTTAAAGCATAGTATTGTGTATATGAGAGTAAAATATTCTGTGTGAGTGGGTGTAATAGTGTGCGTGACAGTCTATAGGTGTGTCTGGGCATGTGTGAGATTCCATAGCGTGTCAGTGTGTGTGAGTATAGTAGTGTTTGTGTTGGAGTATAGTAGTTTGTGTGTAAGAGGATAGTAATATGTGTGTGAGAGCATAGTTTCATGTGGGTTAAAGCATAGTATTATGTGTATGAGAGTATAGTAGTTTGTGTGAGCGGGTATAATAGTGTGCGTGACAGTCTATAGGTGTGTGTGTGCTTTTGTGAGATTCTATAGTAGTGAGTGTGTGTGAGTATAGTGGTGTATGTATGGGAGTATAGTAGTATGTGTGTAAGAGGATAGTAGTATGAGTGTGAGAACATAGTATCATATGGGTTATAGCATAGCATTGTGTGTATGAGGGTATAGTAGTATGTGTGAGCGGGTATAATAGTCTGTGTGACAGTCTTTAGTAGTGTGTCTGGGAGTTAAGTAGGGTTTAAGAGAGCGTAAAATAGTTTGTGTGAGAGTCTATAATTTGTGTGATAGTCTTTAGTTGTGTGTGTGTGTGTGTATATATATAGTAGTATGTGTAAAAATCATAGTAGTTTGTGTATAAGAGTATAGTAGTATTTTAAGAGTGTATAATCATGTGTGTGAGAGTCTATAGAAGTGTGTGTATGTGTGGGATTCTATAGTAGTGTGTGTGAGTATAGTAGAATGTGTGTGAGAGCATAGTATGATGTGGGTTAAAGCATAGTAATGTGTGTATGGGAGTATAGTAGTATGTGTGAGTGGGCATAATAGTGTGCATGACAGTCTATAGTAGTGTGTGTAGGAGTAAAGTAGGGTTTAAGAGAGCGTATAATAGTTTGTGTGAGAGTATATAATTTGTGTGATAGTCTTTAGTTGTGTTTGTATATGGTCGTATGTGTAAAAAAATCATAGTAGTCCGTGTATAAGAGTATAGTAGTATTTTGAGAGTGTATAATCGTGTGTGTGAGAGTCTATAGATGAGTGTGTATGTGTGTGATTCTATAGTAGTGCGTGTGGGTATAGTAGTTTATGTGTGGGAGTATAGTAGAATGTGTGTAAGAGCATAGTATTATGTGGGTTAAAGCATAGTAGTGTGTGTATGAGAGTATAGTAGTCTGTGTGAGTGGGCATAATAGTGTGCGTGACAGCCTTTAGTAGTGTGTGTGGGAGTAAAGTAGGGTTTAAGAGAGCGTATAATAGTTTGTGTGAGAGTCTATAATTTGTGTGATAATCTTTAGTTGTGTGTGTGTGTATCGTAGTATGTGTCAAAATCATAGTAGTTTTTGTATCAGAGTATAGTAGTATTTTGAGAGTGTATAATCGCGTGTGTGAGAGTCTATAGATGTATGTGTGTGATTCTATAGTAGTGTGTGTGTGAGTATAGTAGAATGTGTGTGAGAGCATAGTATCACGTGGGTTAAAGCATAGTAGTGTGTGTATGAGAGTATAGTAGTATGTGTGAGTGGGCATAATAGTGTGCGTGACAGTCTATAGTAGTGTGTGTAGGAGTAAAGTAGGGTTTAAGAGAGAGTCTATAGTTGTGTATGAATCATAGTAGTATGTGTGAGAGTGTACAATCGTGTTTATGAGAGTTTAGTAATATGCATGAGAGAATATAGTCGTATTTGCTCATGGGTATGACTGTCTTTATGAGCGTATGGTTGTGCATATGTGTGAGAGTATGATGTTAGACGTGAGACCAAGTATGATTCACTTCTCGAACGGGCTCACCTCCAATCTGGCGAGGGTAGCTGCAGCGGCGGCCATGTTTGTGTTGTGAGGAGGGGACCCAGGTGCGGGCAGGTGCGGGTGGGGGCTAACATAAGATAACATGGCGGCCGTTGATGTTATGTTATGTTGCACGTTAGAATTCCGGTGAACCTGGCCGTGCTCAAGCTCAATGAGCAGGCCGTGTTAGACAAGTTGAAGAACAAGTGGTGGTACGACAAAGGTCAATGCGGACACAAGGACGCCGGCAGGAAGGTCAGTTAGAGGTCGCTTGGACACAAACACTGCCCGAAAAACCCGTCCCGCTAGCTCCCGTGACAAGCCCCCCCCCCTTGACCCTGCTCCTTTTCTATTCATCTTGCTTGCTTTATTTTATTATTTTTTTAGACTATTTTTGCACGTTTGTTATTGCTCTAATGTTTATTTATTTTTATCATTGGTTCAAAACCTGTGTTTGTTTTGTTCGATCCTATTATTTTCTTGTTTTGGTCTGAATCACAGTTTTCCCGAGAGAGCATGAACGCCTCGTACATGCGCATGAGTCCGGCAAGGGTCCCGACCGCGATTTTTAAAATTTATTATTTATCACCTTTTCTCCCTTTCCAAATAAATACTGTAGATATCATGTCAAATAAAAACATATTTACAAAAAAATTGTGAGTTGTAGATATATTTTACAGATTCAATTATTATTTATTTTAAGTTTGTATTACTTCAAGATAAATGTATGTTAAGTTTTCCAAAAGAAGCTTTTATGATTTGGGCTTAACATATGGCTACTTTTTATTGATAATAATTTGAGAAAACTTCCTGTTCTTTATTTTATTAATTGAATTAAATTACATTTTATTTGTATTACTGTCAATCTGGCGCACATCTTACCCTAACGGACACACCCACTTTCCGTTAGCATTACGACACTACACTTCCCATCAGCCTCTGCAGTGAGACAGAGCGTTGGATTAGAGTACGACTTGTGGAGTCCAGTGTCCTGATGGGAATCGTAGTTCTTTGCAGTCTGGGTTCATGACTCCAGATAACACAGGGTGGGCTCTTTTGACCACGCCTTTTCCGTGCGCTCTGATAGGACAAGACAAGCGCGCTGAGTTTGAGCAACGTGGCGGGGATATTCTACATTTTGATTGGCGGACTGGGCGTGGCCATGATGGTGGCGCTGCTGGACTTCTGCTACAAGTCTCGGCTGGAGTCGCGCAGGATGAAGGTGGGCCACGGAGAAAAATCCAATCCAGGAAGTGGGAGTAACGTGTTCTTCGTAACGCGAATACTTTTCCCGGTAGCGAGTACTGTAACACATTATTAACGTATACTTTAGTGCAAAAACGTAAAAATATGTTTTTTGATTGGATTTTAAAAACCATTATCAGTATTCTCGAAATGAAAAGCTCTACTTCAAATGCATCCTTTTAGAATTAGAAGTTTTTCTTGGACACAAGTATTTTCAAGAAACTCAGACAAAGACAAAATGGGTTTGGTGTGTCTCATCATTTCCCACTGATCATCAAATATACAATTGGCAAAATAGATTAAAAAAAGGACTGACGGTAAAGGCCAGAGATTATCTTGGACCTATTCCCTTCACAGTTCAAACATTTTCACAATAATCATATCATGCGATCAGATTATAACATGGCATTATATGTAATACGATTTACATGTTGTTATCACACAAGAGAAATAATTTGTACATGTTTTTAATCATATTATTTAATTCACCATAATCACACACAAAATAAGACTATGTCACGTCCAGAACAAAGGGTAGACCCAATCGCGTAACGTTTACCACATGTTTTATTGAAACAAAGAGGAAGGGCTGCGCCCACGGTCCGGTGCTCGCTGGACGCGGGAAGCAAGTCGCCCTCGTAATGGGATTGTGATCTGGATACGGAAGTGGATCTTGATGGCGGTGTCAGGGACGGAAAAACAGGTCGATAGTCGGGACAGGAGAGTAAAAACATGGTCGGGGTCAGAAACGGGTCGTAAGCCAGGACGGGAGCGCAGACATGGTCAAAACAGGTGGTGGCCGGGGACAAACGGGGAGATCAGGAACGGGCAGGTGGAAAAAGGGGACAGGCGGGAGTCAGGGTGAAAAGGCTTGCCTTGTATCAACAGAGGTTCGCAGACGGACTGACTAAAGGAGAGTGAAGGAACCGGGCTTGAAAATGGACAGGAAGCCAATCAGATAGCCCGCAGCGGCTGGCACCAAATGAGCGGGCACAGGTGATTCAAATCGGTAATCATGATAGACTAAATAATTTAAATAAATGGATATGTGTGTGTTTATCTTTATTATTAATTTTTATTCTTTAATTTATTTTCCTTCCATTAACTCTTACTCCACCCTTTGGATCATGCCCCAATTTTGTCTTTGAATTGTTTCCAGCAGAAAAGCTAAAATTAAAATTGCTCAAGCCAAGAAATATGAAGGGTTCACCACCTCCACAGGTGGGTGTACATGTTTACTTGTATTTCTTTTTTGATGCGGCCATTTTTAATCAGAATTAGTTGGCTTCAATGTGCGTACTTACAGTAATGAGTAACTTTCAGGGTAACGCGCTCATTTCGGTGTCAGTAACCTAGGGTGAACGCAATTACTTTTTAAACCAACTGTAACTAAATGTTTTTTTTCAGTAACACGACCATTACTGGAGGGGAAGGGGAATCGGGATCTGCTTTGTCCTGAAACGTAAGCATTCGATGACACCCTGAAATGATCCCGATGTCCTCTTTCACAGGAAGTGATTGACGCTGCCATGCTGAGCAGTAGCCTGGGCGGAGCCCTGGGCTTGGCAGGGGGCGGGGCCTTGGGCTTGGCGAGAGGCGGGGCCCTGAATTTGGCAAGGGGCGGAGCCCTGGGCCTGGCGGGCGAGAACGGCGGCGCTGTTGCGCAAGAGCTAGCCCGGGCTAGCGTGCCCGGCTTGGCGTGCATGGGCAAAGCGGGCGGCTTGGCACTGCCCTCTGATGTCATGTGACGTCATGTAAAGCTGGACTGATGAACTGAGTGAGTGACTTTGAACTGACCAGCCAGTTGGAGCCCACAGCACTACATTTCTTCTAAAACAGTGGTACCTCTTAATACTAGCGTCTCCGAACAAGAGAATTTCGGTATACATGTTTTGACAAGCAGTCCCAGAAGCAGATTGCGCATGCAAACTACTACGGGCAAAAAATATGAAATGGTAAATGGTCTGCATTTATACAGCGCTTTTCAAGTCAATGAAGACCTCCCAAAGCGCTTTACAAAGTGCTTCACACTTACCCATTCACACACACACTCACACACCAATAGGGAGTCAGCCATGCAAGGCGCCTACCTGCTTATTGGGGGCATTAGGGATTCAGTGTCTCGCCCAAGGACACTTCGACATATAGCACGAAGGAGCCGGGAATCGAACCTGCAAAAATTAAATCATGCTGTAATTTTGTATTGCTTCCCTTATTAATGATTTCAAATTCTGCTTATTAAGCAAAGATAAACCTTAGACCACAACGCAGCACCTATTTACTCACACCAAGACCAGGGGTCTCAAACGCAATTGAGTTGGGGGCCGCTGAAGCTAAGATCCAGTTGAGGTTGGGCCAAACAGGGTTTTCCAAAAAAACAGTGCTGATGAAAACATTCCGCTGATCTTAAAGGGAAAGTGTTTTATATTTGTCCACTAGATGTCGCTGTAATGTGTAGTGCAAGCAAAATTGAGTCCAAGGAAGATGACCAACTATAGAGAGTGAAAGTGAGTGAAAAGCACCCTTTGTCTTCCAGCTTTTACCCAGCCTTTATCAAAGAAGGACAAAAAGAAGGGAAAATATATTTTTTAAAAGGAATGAAAAATAGGGAAGAAATAGAAAGAGGCAACAAAAGAAAAGGGAATAAAAAGTAAAGTAGGGGGAATGAAGCAAAAAAAATGAAAAAGGAGGAAAATAAAGGAATTAAAAATTGTCGGTTTCTTTCTTGTAGTTTTTTTTCTATTATTTTTTTCCTTTTTCTTTTCCTTTTTCCTTGAGTATTACCGTTTGTCCTATTTTTTTTCATTTTTCTCTTTTCTTTTTTTGCTTTTATTCGTTATTTCTGATTTATTTTATTTGTTCATTTTCTTTTTTCCCTTTTTTACAAAAGTAATAAGGTGCATTTTGAGTCTCTGTATTTTGTCTTCTTCTGTTGTGCTTATAGCATTTGTTTTCGCTGGCACGACAGAATACGGTGACATCTAGTTGGAAAATAATCCGCGCTGTCTCCCTTCACTTTTATATTACGGGGGGACCTCCAACTACCATCATAGGGGCCGCAATTGGCCCTCGGGCCGGGAGGTTGAGACCCCATATATAGACAATATGACAATGAGGTGACAATATTAGCAATCTACCATGACATTGTCATTTGCCACCAGTGACCAAAGCGTTTTGGATTTGAGCCAATATCAGCTCGACAAGATTGGTTTGTTTTAAATTTATTTCTGTGCTGTCTAAAAATTGTTGCCTGGCATACACAATGTGAAATGATCAGAAAATGTATAGGATGCAGTCAAAATGTATACGTTGAGAGCTACGAGACTCCTTGCAACATCTCCCCTGCTTTTTTTTGCATTCATTATTGTTCTCATAATAAACTCGCATTTTATTTCCTTAAGATAAATAAGATGACATTATTTCTGTAGTTTTTATGTCTGATGACTATTTGAATGTGTTTAAGTGATCAGGAAGATGAGCTTTATAGCTGTTTACTTTTGGGAGGACAGCGAGCGGATCAATTCGTTTTTCATTATTTCACGTCAGGAATATTCGCTCGTTACACGAGCAAATCGAGCTACGATCAAGATCCCGGCGCGAATGGAACTCGTAAGAAGAGGTACCACTGTGTTTATCTTCTTTTTCTTGTTTTTGAGCCTGCCCTGTTGTTCGGAAGCTAATTTGCACCTTGTTATGTAGCATCACTTCTCTTATTTGCTTGTTGAACACAAATAAAAACAACTGAAAGAAAACAAGGTCCTGCGAGATGACGATGAGGAAGACGGGTACGATAAAGGGTATGACAACGAAGACAACATTAACTTCATTTAGTATAATGACTACGACCCTCATTTTGATGATGATAATGAACCCAAAATTGTCACGACTAGAACGGAATCAGGACCCAAATGCGTAGCGTTAACCAAAAGTTTATTGAATAGAAAGAGGAAGGGCAGCCCACACAATCCGGTGCTCGTTGGATGCAAGTCGCTCTCTCAATCGGATCGTGATCCGAATACGGAAGTGTATCTTCCGTAGCGGGAGACACCGGTGTCAGGGACGGAAAAACAGATCGATAGCCGGGACAGAAAAGCGAAAATGTGGTCGGGATCAAAAACCGGTCGTTAGCCGGAGACAAACGGGGAGATCAGGAACGGACAGGTGGAAAAACGGGTGCAAAAACGGGACAGGCGGGAGTCAGGGTCAAAAAGTGCTTGCCTTGTAACAACAGAGGTTCGCTGACGGACTGACACCCGGAGAGTGAAATGACTGGGCTTAAAAAGGGACAGGGAGCCAATCACATAGCCCGCAACGGCTGGTGCCAAATCAGCGGGCACAGGTGATCCAAATCGGTCATCATGACAAAAATACTACTAAAACATGTACCTTAACAACCATAAATGCCCCAAATATTAAGTTGATGATGCGGAGGGATTTCTTCCAAGTGCTCTGAATGTCAAAGTGATGAAATTAAATGAGGCGTGGGTAGATGGCGAAGTAACTAGGGCTGCGAGAACTGTTCCATAACATTAATTATTAAAAGCGTTGGCAACTAATTAGATCATCGTTTTGTTGTATCAACTGATTCATGAGCCATCAATTACGTAGAATTAATGCAAATTAGAGCGCACGCTGAGAGTTATCGTACCACTTTCGTCAGACAGAGGGCGCCAACACCATTTTGTAAAAAAGTTATCTTACTTTTTTTTTCTTTTTAAATTCAATCGAATATCGCATCATGACAAACACAAGCTTCAACTTTGTAGTGTATGACTGTTTCATCATGAAACAAAGTAACCATTTTCAAGGAAAAAGAAATAGTTGTAAAAGTAGAGAGGAAAAAAAAAATCTGAAAACATTACTTGTTAGAAAAAAAAAAATTTTCTTATTCGCGGCACACATTTTTTCGTACTTCTCTGTACTAGACCTTTCCCAGCTGATTTGCTTTGAAATGTAAGACTTAATGTGAATGAGTTCATTTGTAGTGCTTTTAAGGCCTGTGGTGTAAAATCCGGTGTACAAAAACAAAGTTTAGTTTCTTCCTTAAATTTGTGCATGCAGATTTTAATCAGTTGCTCTCTGGAGTTTGGAATTTACAGTACCTGAACAACCAGATATACCCAAAATATTAATTAAACTTGTACCTAAACACAACATATAGATCAAATTTAAACAATTTACTGTACCTTTAACCAGAAGTTGGATGTCAGTCACTTGACCCCATTCTCGTGTTTGGCAATATTCTTCGACTCTACGTTTTTTGCTCTTTTCCTCCCCCTTTTGACTAACTTTATTCACTAAGTCGCTATAAATTCTCAAAAAGTGTCGTATTACTAACTTTCTCAAAATGATGCTAATGCTACCCGTGTAGCCAAGATGGCCGCTCATCTCACTCGGCCACTTTTTTCGGGTTTGTTCAATTTCCGATGTTCGAATCGAATTCCAAAGGAAAATATACCCGAATTTTTTTTGTTAACTAACAGTTTATTCGAACACAAAGTTGTGTGAGTACTAAGGTACCACTATATTTTGATTATGATGATACAAAGAATTACAACCTGATTTGTGTAAAGATAATGATGATTACTCCTCAGTGTATTGAAGCCGCCATCTAGTGGGCATTGAAGACAATTTCAGGTTCCGTGAGTGATGTCTCGTTAAATTCGACAAAACCCTTGCATTTTTTCCAACCATTTACACCGTCTCAGTTTTAGTAAACAAGTCATTTAAAAATTATATAAATATATGAACTATTAAAAAAAGATATGATATAGCAAAATAAATCACGTGACATAAAAAGCTCGCCTGAATGGGATTCCTATTGGCTGAGGTAAGTCACATGTTTCTTTACTTGTATAATTTGTCATTTGTAAAAATAAAAAGTACGGAAAAACAGGATTTGTATCAAAAATGGCGATATAAATATGACGGTTAATGTCATCAGACCTCGTGGCGCAACGGTAGCGCGTCTGACTCCAGATCAGAAGGTTGCGTGTTCAAATCACGTCGGGGTCATATTTTGCTATTTACGTATTTATGACGTCACAATCCATATATGTATTTTTGTATATTTTGGAATGAATACGAGCTAGGCACCAAGGCGGGGCAGTGGTGAGAGAGAGAGAGAGAGAGAGAGAGAGAAGGGAAACAAGTGAGAAATAAATAGACACTAGAAAAGAATGAGAATGAAGTGAAGAGAGAAAGAAAGCAAGAAAGAGAGGGAGGGAGAAAGATTAAACAAATGAAAGAACAGAAAAAGACAGAGAATGAAAGAATGAAAGGGAGAGGAAATGAGTGAGCATGAGAAAAAGTGTGAAGAAAAGAGCAAAAGAGAGGGACAAAAAAACGAAGCGTGAACGCGAGAAAGAAAGAAAAGGAGTGAGGAAAAGAGAGAAAAAAACCTACAAACTGTGAAAGAGCGAAAGAAGTAGAAAAAAAGATGACGAAAGAAAGAGAGTAAGAGAGGGAATTAGAGAGAGAAAAGAGAGAAAAAAAGGTTAAGAAATAGAGAGCGACAGAAATAATACTACAAATATTTTGCAAGTGGTGCCTAGCTCTAGTGACATCAAGTGGACATATCTAAAACTGCAGCTCATTTTTTCTTGCGCAGTGTTCTAGAGAATTTACATGGAATTAGAAAAATCTAAATATTATTTATTTTCTATTTACATTTTCAAAAGACAAAAAAATGAGGTATGTGATTATTTCTCCTTTTAGGCATTTAGGTCATAAATCGTATAACTGCTAATAATAGCACACTTAAGATCATTATGGCCTCAGTGTTGAGGGCAGTGGCGGGCTGTCAGGGCCCAAAAGGCCTTCTCTGGTGGCCTTAAATTGTTAATTCTATTTTGTCCATCACTATTTGTTGAATAATTGCTCATTGCGGGTAAATAATGTATAAGTGTAACTGCGGTCTACCCGTCCCACCCAAGGATCCACATCCAGGCTGGACTGGATGATGAGGCTTTTATTTCAGTTACATCAGCAGCGCGCTGGAGACTGTAATAAGTGACACAACATACAGACACCATTTGGTTAGCACCTCCGCTGGTTTTCAACATCGTTAGCAGCGCGTTGGAGACTGCTCAAAACATATCAAATAGTTTTCTTTACAGTTGAGATACAATACAAGTTCATAAAATCAACAATGACAACTACTTTTACATCCATTTTAACAAGATACTATTAACAAGTGATTGCATAGTGGTTTTAACTTTTACAATGAATTCAACTCGACATATTTTTCAATCTGAATATTAACCAACATCATCCTTTTTATATATTTGTGAAAACAGAAATAATTAAAATAACGAGTATAAAAACAGGAACGATTTACCTGCAATGAGCGACACAACATACAGACACCATGTGGTTAGCACCTCCGCTGGTTTTCAACATTGAAGGATTTTATACATTAGACTATAAAGGATTTTATATAATTGAATATAAATTACATTTAATGCAAAAGATATTCACTGACTGGGTTGTGGTGCGAGGTCAGGGCACCCTGGTGGAAAATGTTGTTTACAGGAATGGCGGGAACGGGACGTAAGGCTGATAAAATAATCATCACATCCAGACGCTGGTGACGCAGAAAGGCCCTGATGACGTAGAAATGCTTGGTGTTGTTTTGAGCACCCCAGACATCGGGACTCTTCTACGAGACGGTGAAGCCCAGGGGGCTTCCTTGGCGCGCCCATGGGAGGAGTCGGCACGCCATTATGCGGGGAGAAGATGGCCAATAGGAAAAAGCTAAAGGACTTCAGAAAAAAGGCTTCCCAGTGACTCCAACATCGCTAATTTGGCCGCTTTCGATGGAGTACACTTAGTTAAATTTTTAGGGAAAATAAATCTGCCCCCCATGTGTAAATGTCAGCTTCCTGTTCATCTTTTCCCTCAAGAAACAAGCGCGCGTAAATTGTTGGGTGAATGTAGGGTGTGTTTGGTTAATTAAGTCAGATAACTAATTCAAACAATTTGGTAAACGGTACATTTTGATATTTAATTTCCAACAATTCATATGAAGGAAATTAGCCTTTCAGTACAGTGCAACGTACGGCAACTAACATAGCCTAGATGGTAGGGCGCCCGCTTTGAGACTGGGAGGTCGCTGGTTCGCGCCTCGGCCGAGACATACCTATTTGGTATAATGGCGGCGCCCTCTGTTGGCTGCGGCTGCATCGACTCGCTACAACGGGTCAGGTGTATCGACATTTCGTTCTGTGTACATTGTTACAAAGAATGACAATACAAAGGAAATTATTATTATTGTTATTATAAATGGCGACAGAAACAAAACGAAAATAAATCCAAACAGCTTGACAACCTTAATCTTAGCTTATAACCTTGTCTTCATTATAACCTTATAATCTTTATAACCTTGTCTTCTTTAAAACCTCATCTTCTTCTTTGTTCCTTTATCTTCTTTGTTTTCTTTTATCCTCACTGTTAAATGTGAAACTGGAGTGCCACGTCCAATTTCATTGTCAAAATATGTTCAACCCATTTTGTAACAATGACAATAAATGTATATTCTATACTATTCTATTCTATTCTATTCTAACATCGATTATATTACTGTGTATGTTGCAAGATATATCAGTTGTTGTTTTAATGTTGTTAATAAACCTTTTGCGGAGCACCAAAAAATCGTGGCTTACCGCTAGCAGCACGTTGGAGACTGCTAACAATATCCGCCTTCCGGTCATAAAATCAGAGGCTAAACCACAGGTGTCAAACAGGCGGCCCCCGGGCTAGATCAGGCCCGCTAAGGGATTGAATCCAGCCTGCGAGACAACACTCAGAGAAGCGCAAGAGAAAAAACTGCAGGTTGAAATATGTCAACTTGATGTTACCAAAGCCAGGTGCCTCGAACAAAGACACTGTACTTGTATTTATTTGTCTCTCTCGCTCTCTTTTCCACCCCTTTTCTCCCACTGTCTGTCGCTGTCTCTTTCACTCTCTGTGTCTCTATTTTTCTCTTCCTTTGTTGCTCTGTGTCTCTTTCTCTCTCTCTCCGTGTCTTTTTAACTTCATTTGCTCTAACCTCCTTTTTTTCTCTTTCTCTCTTTTCTCTTTCTCTCTTCCTACCCTTCACGCTGTCTTTTTTCTTTTCTCTCCTTCTGTCTTTATATTTCTCTTTGGTTTTTGTTCTTCCTCTCCCTTTCTTTCTCCCTCTCTCACGACTTCTCTTTTTATCTCTTGTGTTTCTCACGCTCTCTCCCTCTCTCCCTTGTTTTCTTTCTTTGTCCCGCCCTTTCTTCTTTTCCCTCCCTCTTTCTCTCATTTCTTTATCTCTCTTTTTCTTTCTCTTTAATCTACAAGTCTGCCCACCGACAGAATGTTTGTTCTATTGTGTGGCCACCGAGTTAAAATGAGTTTGACACCCCTGGGCTAAACTGAACCTTACCCCATACCAGCAGGTGGCACTGTTGGACTCGTCATTGCAGGATACTTATACACAAACTATACGAATATATTTCCTCAGGAATTTCAATAAAACAAAAGTTAATATTACACCCATTATGTAAGGCTCTGGAAGCGTGTGATATTCAGCAACCGCTCCAAGCAATGTTCCCTGTAATTTTCCAGGGGTCTGCGCGTTCACACAAAGTCGGTGAGCAACACTTGAAATAACAGTGAGCAACCATAATCCCAAGTGTGGCAAGATAATTAACTATAAAACATGTCCAAAACTTGACATCAAGTTACATTTTGCTAAGTTTCCGGCAATACAAAATGATTTTTCTCTTTTGAATGAATTGACTCATGTACTATTGCAAAGGTTGTACGGCCTACAAACGTCGTTTGTTCTTACAATTCTTTCACAAGATATCCATTTCTTTTTATTTCCCGATATATTTTGTCACATAGTATTAACATTTTTGGGGGCTTATTTAGTCGGTTGTACGATACAGAACTGTACTCAATCACATTTTTTAGTGGAAGTACAATGTTGGCAACAAGATTCACTTGATATCATTGGAAATTATTTGAATGCAACACAAACTTTTTCTTCTTTTTTCCGTGTTTTTTTCTACTTTTTTTAAAATTCCTTTAAAAAAAATCTCTTTGTGTTTATTTTTTCCGAGCTGTAAATTTTTTTTTTGTTCTCTATTTACTTTTTTCTTACATTTCTTTCTTTTCTTTTTTTCTGGCTTTTTTCTGAATTTTTCCTTCTTTTTTCCACTTCCATTCGTTTCTTTTTTCTCAGCTTTTCACTACTTTTTCATTTTGGTATTTTTTTTCTTTTTTTTCTATTCCCCCCTTCCTTTAAGTCATTTTGTGCATAATTTTACATAATGTTGTGATTAAAGAAGCAAAAACAACCTGAAGAGCCGTTTAGAACTTGAAAGAGCCGTTTTTTTTTTTTGTGAGCCGAGTCGAAGAAGCCGGTTCTCGACAAACTCTACTAACTTTACTCAATTTCGTTCTACTTCGACTCGACTTCAAAATACCGCATTTAGGACACAACGTCAGGGGAACACTTGTATTTTTACCTACATGCACTGTAACTTTGACTTAAGTCGCTTCATAATAAGTAATTTTGAGCCCTCATTTTTGTGCGCTGGCTAGATTTTCTTGTGCAGCTTAGAGGGAACACTGGCTCCAAGTCATGTTTTCACTAAATAATGAAAATGCAATTCGTTTGGCAACCTGAAGGCGGCGCCACTTCCTTTGCAGAGAAACGAGCTGGCGCTGACTGTTCTCACTGCGGTTTATCTGGCGCAGTAAAAAACAAAACATGACATTTGATTTATTCGGAATCCATTTTGTGCCTTTTTATGTCCTTGTTGAATATATATTTAAGATTCGCATGGCGTTTTTACTGAAACTGGCTGTCGTTTGGGGTAATTTATGGATGAGATTAGTAACTTCATTTTAACTTTTTGTTCGGTTGCCAATGTTGCGTTCAAATACACTGAATTGCATCATCTTTTTCTTGAGTTTTGATTTTATGACTATACTTTACTATGCTTACCGTTTTGAGTCCATATCCAGATATTAAACACAGAGGTATTATCACAATAAAGCGTTTTATTTTTGTTCCTGTCGGAATAATTTAATCTCAACCTTTGCCTCTTGAATGGCATTTTGTGACTGTTTCCATAGAAACACACCCGTCACGTTCCAGGCTCCCCCTGAGGAAGACAGGAAGTTGTGGATGGAAGCCATGGATGGAAAAGAGCCTGTGAGTTGACTTTTATTATCATTTTTTATCTTCATTTTGAATTTATTTGGTGGAACTAAACTCTTGAGTTCATAAAATGGGTGGTAAAGTAAGCAGACAAGCGAGTCTCCTGCCGATAATGTCTTCTGATGGACTTTTTGGGAAGCTTTTATATAAAATCACGGGCACGTTGTGTCACGGTTGCCATGGCGCCCAATTGGTCCCAGCCTTGTGGCGCCAGGTTCTGTCACGGTTGCCATGGCGCCCAATTGGCCCCGCCCATGGACACCAGCTGAAACGTGTTGAGAGATTGCTCACTGGGAGTACTTCAACGCGGTCCTTTAAGCCGTTAGGTTTCAGAGCGTCTGCAAGACTCCTGTTAAACTCTGTGTGAAATGCCTAGTTCTGTGAATTTGCCTGTTTGATCCTGTTTTATTTTCGGCCTGATCCTTTTGATTTTGACAGCTCTTTTGTTCGGTTTTCAACCCACTTCCGCGACCATCGATCCCCGAAACGAGTGTGCGCGCATTCCTCCTCTCCCTAATGAACTGTGAGTACGTTACGCTATTGGGTTCTCCATTCGTGTTTCCTGTCCTGGTTCGTGACACGTTGACTTCAAATCATATACAGTTAGTGGTTTGTATTTATGAGTGATTTTCAAGTCACCAAAGACATCCCGAAGCGCTTTACAACGTGCTTTACACTTACCCATTCACACACACACTCAAACACTGATAGTGGCGTCAGCCATGCGACCTGTATATCGGATGCATTAGAGGTGCCGGGAATTGAACCTGAGACCTCTCAGTCCCAAGATGAGAGCTACTGCTGCCCCATTCTTACAATTGATGGTGTTAAATACCTTAGAACCTTCTCTCTTTATGGTGTGAAATGAGATGTTTTACAACTCTTATTTACGGCTTTATCAACCACAAATGATTTTGCAAGCTCAAAAACTCAAATTCAAATTGTTATTGGTCGAAGTCATATAAAATGCAGGTCTGCTATAGGTTTTTCCCCACATAAAAATTCATATAATGTATTGGCAGAACTCCACCCCATAATGCCTTTCTCTTACTTTATTTAATTTCGAATCCCGTGTGCTTCGTTATAACCTGGAGTTGGCAATACGTTACAGATTTTTTTTGCACTGTATTTATTCAATATGTGGTGGTTTTTGCTAATGGGAGAAGCAAAAACATGATAAAACCATGGAACCAATTATTGGGAAATATCAATCGAATTGGATACAAACGAATCGCTACTCTTGCTAAATTTCATTGCCATAACTAATCGACGATCCGGATTATTATTAATATTAAGAAGGCTTTTAAAAGCGAGGCTACTGCAGCCCATCCCAGCTATCTTTGGGCAGGGAGCCGGGAACATCCTCAACTGTTTAATCCTAGGAAATGGAATGTTTAAAATCTGTTTCGTTTTTCATCCACCATTGCTGTCTGCTCCCCCCTCTTCATCCACCCGGTACTTCACTCGACCAGCTCAGGTCACGTCACACTTAAAGTGAATATTATTTTATTTTCAATTTGCGTGTATATTTGTTTATAATGTTGTTTAATCTTATGCTTACATTAAAGTAGTACTTAATACATACTATTTTGTTATTTCAGTATTGTAATACGGGGTAGCGAAGGATTTTGAATGAATGAATGAATGAAAACTTTATTAGAACATCAGAATAAAAACGGATCAAAACCAATAACTGAACAACAAAATGATGTTACATAATATGTTCGAAAAGGGGTAGGAAGAAGCAAAAGCTTACATTCCCTACCCCTTCATCCAAAGAATATTACTTTGGTTTTATTTGAATTTAAAGATGATTTATTTATATCCATCCATACTTTTAGGTTAATTGAAATTTCATTTCATTTCATTTCATTTCATTTCATTAGGTTAATTAATTCATGATTAATACAGGTTACCAAATCAATATAGTTATCATTTGAATAGAAAATGTTAGTGTCGTCTGCAAATATGACTATTTTTAATAGTTTTGAAACATTACACATTAACATTACTGTTAATATAAAAATCAAATAACTTTGGACTCAGGATAGAACCCTGTGGTACTCCACAACAGATGTCCAAGTATTCAGATGACAACTCTCCCATTTTCACATATTGCTTCCTCCCTGTCAATTTCAAAGCTCCGCCCCTGATGCCATATATTTCCAGTTTTTTAATAGTATATTATGATTAATGGTATCAAATGCTTTTTTTAAGTCAATAAATACCCCGACTGCGTATCTCTTTTTTTCTATGCTATGGGTGATTTCTTCTACTGCATCAATAATATATAATAATATCAATTGTTGCTTATCTGTTTGCTCTAAAACCATATTGACTTTCATTAATCAATTTATGTTTATCTACCAATTGTTCTAGTCTATTATTGTAAAGTTTCTCTAATATTTTAGAGAACTGAGGAAGCAAAGATACCGGTTTATAGTTTGTAAACAGGGTTACTTTAACTTGATTACTTTCAATTACTTTTGGATTACTCCAATACCAAATATGTTAATAAAAGACAAAAGAAACTAAATATGAATAAAATGATGACTCACAACACGTGGTAAGCTTTCTCTCCTGGCTTTGATCTCTTTGATCTCCGGCAAAACTAACATCAAATGCGACAGAAACAAAATGAAGCCCATCCCAGCCATCTCCGGGCAGTGGGCAGCGGACACCCTGAACTGGTTGCCAGCCAATCGCAGGGCATGTCATATATATAAACATATATATTTAATGGGGCAATGGAATAAAAATAAAAAAAGTAAACTGAGGCTCCAGCTGTTGGTCTCATTGACTTTAAAGCCACACCCGTCCAAAGAAAACACAATTCTCAAATGGATTGCTTTGAATTCTCTTTTATTACATGTTCTAAATGATACGCTTTGTTGAAATTCTACAATGCAGTCCCGCTTTCCTTCATTAAAACCATGCCACTCGAAAAATGTATTTTTTTCCTGGGTTAGGGGGACTGGAAGCGATTGAAGGTGTTTCAATTGGTTTCAAAGGGTAAAATTGTTATAATAAGGGTATGAATTGTGTCACATTGCTGACGCTCTTTCAATATGATTAGCTCACTAAAACAGTTCTGACACGAATGATTTGTTTTTGAAACGGCACCAAAATCATATGTGTCACGAAACCACTTGATGAAGGACTTTAGTGATAATTATTTACTCGTGGGGCAAGCGTGGCTTCTTGAATGATCAGAGAAGGGATCAAATTAGTTAAGTAAAGCGATCGTCGGCCAGATTAACGTAGCACGGAACCAAGGGGGTTCGAGACGCCCAGATCGACGTGTCAGAATGACACCTGGTTTCTCTTAAAAGCCCTGAAATATAGATGAGTCACACAATGGCTCTTTGTATCTTCTGGAAAATGGAAACAAATCAATCGTTTGTTTTCTCGATTTGATGTGCGCCGTTTCAAAAATCCGCACTGGTGTCATGTGTGGTGAGACCCCCCTGAGTTGCGAACGAGTAAACAGTTCTTGTCACGAGACGGGCATTTGAGAATATTTCCCTAGATTTACTGTCAATTGCCAGTTTGTGTCAAGAATCGGGTCGGGAAGCAGGAAGTTGGAACTCATTTGCGTAGACGATCTGTCACTTGAATTGAGAAAGAAAAGTTGTCCGACACAGAAACGGACCAAAAACAAAACAAAGCAGGCTCAAAGGCAGGCAAAATTACAATCTAGGCATTACTCAGATCAAACAGGCATGAACAGGTTTTCAACAAGGGTAAACAATGATCTGGCAAAGTGCAGGTTGTCCTCTGCCTGGAGATGGCTGCGATGGGCTCTAGCACCCACTGCAACCCTGGTGTGTCACAAGCCAGAAACGGAGACAGGACCCAATAGCGTTCGTTTTACTCAATTTTCATTGAGAAAGAGAGCAGTGCTTGCTTTCACGATCCGATGATCGTCGGACACGGGTAGCTGATGGCAGGAACGCGGAAGTGGCACTTCCGTGTCGAGCGAGGGTAGTCGAAGACAGGTCGACGGCCAGGACGGAGGAGCAAAGGCAGTAACGAGTCCAGAAAAGGGCTCGGCAACAGGTATCAAGCAGGAAACAAGGTAAAACAGATCGATGGCCGGAACAGAGGAGCAAAACAGAACCGGGTCCAGAAACAGGTCGGGAACAGAAAAAAACAGGGCAGGATAATGTCGGATAGTACAAAGCTTGCCTAGCTGAAAGCATAGGTTCGCAGACGGTCTGACAGTTTCCTCTTGGAAGACAGGGGTTTAAAAAGAGTCGGAGAGCCAATCAGCGACCAGTGCTGTTGGCGCCAACGGGGCAGTCGCAGGATCACCAGAACCCTCTTATGGTATTGGAAACACTGCTTTTGGCTCATACCCAATGTTACCTGTAATTTTCCTCGGGTCTGAGCGTTCACACAAAGTCGGTGAGCAACGCTTGAAACAGCAGTGAGCAACAGCAATCCCAAGTGTGGCAACTAAGTCATTAGTAGTACGATACACAACTGTATTTGATCACATTTTTTAGTGGAAGTACAATGTTGGCAACAATAATAATAATAATAATAATAATTTCCTTGTATTGTCATTCTGTGTAACAATGTACACAGAACGAAATGTCGATTGCACCTGACCCGTTGTAGCGAGCCGATGCAGCCGCAGCCAACAGAGGGCGCCGCCGACCACTTTTTAAGTCTTAGGAATGACTCGGCCGGGGCGCGAACCACCGACCTGGTATAATTGGAAATTACTTGAATGCAACACAAACTTTTTCTTCCTTTCCCCTGTTTTTTTCTATTTTTTTTAAAGTCCTTGAAAAAAAAATCTCATTGTGTTTATTTTTTAAAGTCCTTTAAAAAAAAATCTCATTGTGTTTATTTTTTCCTAGCTGTTACTTTTTTCTTTTTGTTCTCTAGTTACTTTTTTCTTTTATTTCTTTCTTTTCTTCTTTTCTGGCTTTTTCAGAATTTTTCCTTCTTTGTTCTCTTCCTTTTGTTTCTTTTTTTCAGCTTTTTACTACTTTTCATTTTTTTTTTTTTTTGTATTTTGTTCTATTCCCACTTCCTTTAAGTCATTTTGTGCATAATTTTATGTAATATTTGATCGTATAGGGATAAAAGAAGCAAAAACAAGCTGAAGAGCCGTTTAGGACCCAAAAGAGCCGGTTCCTTTTAGTGAGCCGAGCCGAAGAAGCCGGTTCTCGAAAAACTCTACTGACTTGACTCAACTTCGTTCTAATTCGACCTCGACTTCAACATACCGCATTTAGAACACAACGTCAGGGGAACCCTTGTATTTTTACCTTCATGCACTGTAACTTTGACTTAATTCGCTTCTTAATTAGCAATTTTGAGCCCTGATTTTTGTGAGCTGGCTAGATTTTCTTGTTCACGGAAAAGCTCTAGGCAGTGCGCAATTGCGCACGCGCGCAGCTTAGAGGGAACATTGCGCATACCTGAGATTTAGTTACTGAGATGTGCGAAAAGCCTTTTAAGTATAAAACCACATGTCTGATCCTCATCACCAAAAGGCCCGAACAGACTCAAAACCCTAAACCGAGGCAGATGTGGTGACCACGTAGGCACCGGCTCGCTATTATTGTCTCGACTTAAGTCAATAATTTTCCTGCCATCTGAAAACCGATCAATAAGTCACATATGTTTTCAGCTTCATCATTTTATAGGATTTTCGCTCGCCCCTTTGTTGGAGACCAGACTAAGTCAATAAATGACAGATTCCGAAATGAGGAAGACCATCTGTCTGCCGACGGCCTCCGCCGAGAAGCATGTGCCACATTTCCATTTCTTTTTGCGAGACAGGACTCGGGCTCTTTCCCGTTCCCCGTTTTCGTAGGAGTCGCACGAGAGGGCGTGTACCCAACGGTTGGCAGCAACATCCAAGTGCAGAAACTTCTGAATGCCTTCTTTGGTAAGGAAACCCAAATGCAAATGGAAGGCACTTGCGCCTGCCGCACTGACTGAGGTTCGGGCTCATCAAATTGCACTTTGCAAAGTCAGACGCAGGCAGATGCGATGCATGTGTCAAAGGGGATTTTTCATGTGTTCTCTAGTTGCCCCCCCTCACCATGCATCTGGAAAACAATGACGTGTCCCAAGAGGTTGGTATTCTCACGGGAAGACGAAAAAATGATGTCATTGATATTGAACATCAATTGGTCCGGGTCTGAATTTATTCACAACACGTTAGTAATAATGGGTTTCCTGAACATTCGTCTAAAACTAAGACTTAGGGGGGCATTTGTGGCCATTTTTTGTCGTAATTGCCTAAGTGAAGTCACCTGGGGCTATCGTTTGGCGCGCTGGAGCGCACTTCCTGATTGGCTGACGTTCTCCACTTAAGCGGTCTGCGTCCAGAGATGGACGTTCGAGTGTACTCTTCGTATCCCTCTCCAGACTACAAGGTATCCACGACTTCTCTTGCCTGATTCATGCCTGCCTCATGTTTTTTGACCTGTTTCCGTTCCACGTTTCGCGACCTACTCTCCCGCCCCGGCCATCGACTTACCCGCTAAGCTGCACCTTACGTTTATCCGTCACGGAGCTGCCATTCCGCCCGTAGAGGTTGACGACCAACAAGCGCCGACGTCCCAAGCCAGCTCCGACAACTCCTTCAAATAAAAACTATTCTGAAACTAAGGCTATTGGATCAGAGTCTGTTCTGGTCTCTGACATTTTTAGCATGACCAATATCATTAGAGTTAGAATTGTCTTTATTATCATTGATGACCAGCGTTGGGAGCAATGTGTCATGCGTTCCTGGAACACGATTACTTGTCTTGGTAATAAAGGGTTTTATACATTTGACGATAAAGGATTTTATACGATTGACTACAAATTACATATATTCAGTTTACTGCGATAATGATGTTCACTCATTGTGCTTTGGTTCAGTGTACAGTGGAAGGTCAGGGCAGGCTGTGTGGAATGCGAGACGTATTTCTGATAACAGAATGCCTGTGAGTGCTGACGCTGAAGGCCAGACGCAGAAGGTCAGACGCAGAAGGTCAGACGTCGGGGCGCCGCTAGTATGCGAAGACTGTGGATCCCAGCGGACACTCCATCATACGGGGAGAAGAGATCCATTAAGAGAAAGCTAACGTTACCTGCAGATGACACATAGCCAATAGAATGTCTTTGCTTTGTTTGTGAAATGTATAAATGATCCCAGGCAACTTGGATGAGGGCCGTCTCCTATTGGGTACACTTAGGTCTGCTGTTAGGAATAATAAAAATCCGCCCCCATGTGGTCCTTCTGGTCATTTCTCTCTCAAAAAACGAGCGCGCATAATTGTTGGATGAATGTGGGTTGTGTTTGGTTAATGGAGTCAGATGACTAATTCGAAAAATTTGGTTAACGGTACATTTTGATGGATAAATCCCAACAGTAACGAGTACTGTTGTGCGTTATTCATAAAAATTTGGAACTCAAACTTTGTTACAACATTTTAACGCCATTTAGCTAGCACCTGTTCCCCCTCGCTCAGGGTGGATAGATGAAGCGCTGATCACGTCATTAAAATGTTTTGTAAATTAAAGGAAATTAATAAAATAGATAAAGTGAAAAGAAAAATAATTATGATAACATGTATAATTCAACACGAGGCGCAAATTCTTATCATATTATATATCATTTGCACATTTGGAATGTTTATCATATTCAAAATTTACCAATCACAACCTACATTCACCCAACAATTTATGCACACTCGTTTCTTTATGGAAAAGATGAACAAGAAAGCCGACATTTTCACACGGGGGCAGATTTAATTTCATTAGCAATTTAACTAAGCGTACTCCATCGAAAATAGCCGAATTAGCGTCGTTGGAATCTCTGTGAGGCCTCCTTCTGAAGTCCTTTAGCTCTCTCCTTATTGGCCCACGTCTCCCCGCAAGATGGTGTGCCGGCTCCTCTCATGGGCGTGCCAAGGAAGCCCAACGTGGGCTCCACCACTTCGCCGCGATGTCTGGAACACTCAAAACAACACCGGGCGTTTTTACGTCATCAGGGCCTTTTTCTCAAAACATCGCCTGCCGTCCTCCGTCAGAGTCCTGTTATCAAAATTCCCTAGCCAAAATATTCTGCATTTGGAACTGCGTGACCTGTCATTGAAGTACAGCCCAGTCAGTGAATATCTTGCATTAAACTCAATAAATGTAACATGCATTCAATTGTACAAAATCCTTTACAGTCAAATGTATAAAATCCTTCGCCGTCCACCTTCACTCAATATTTGAATAAAGAGGAGCAAATGAAAAATGTAAATGTAGCGATTTATCGAAAAATTGATCGACGGATTCATCGATGATTAAAATAATTGTGAGTCGCAGCCCTAGTCCGGTGTGTCTTATAGTGCCTAAAATACAATTTATTTCCCTGTATTACTACTTCATTTTTAATATTGTTACCGTATTTTCCGCACTATAAGGCGCACCGGGTTATAGGGCGCACCCCAAAAAAAATTGGTTTTGGTCCTATTTTTGACATACATAAGACGCACCGGATTATAAGGCGCTACAATGGGAACGTCGACAAAACAGTCAGCTAGTTCAGTCCAACTTATTACCCCCTTAACATTCCCAAAGCTTGCAAAGACGCAAATACGTGTCGAGAACATGTGCAGATGCGGTGTCCGTACGATGTCACTCAAATGCATCGTTCCATCATTCGGAAGGTTCAAGTCTTGGGATTCAAGAAATGCCAACCATTCCTTAGTTTATATTTTCTTTTTCGCTCGCAACTTTACCGTGCATATGACAATAAACACTTGGAATTGAGTTTAATTTAAAAATAGACACTCCATTCCATCCATTATCTGCACCGCTTATCACAGAAACATCGAGTTCAGTCTGAAACTAGATACAGGGATAATATAAAACCCGGAGTAGCTCACCGAAGTCGTTGTGTTCATAATAATGTGCAGCCAATGTCCTCTTATATCCGTGAGAGTAGTAAATCCAGGAGAGTAAAATATTTACAAATACAGTACAGAATAGTAAAATACTGCTTCCTCCCCGCCGTAGTTCGACCTAACATGCTATTCACATTCATCTTTTTCGGCCAATTACAGGGTTTGTTTTGCCGTTTAAGCCAATGCCAGCCTGTAAATGATAAAAAGGATCCGCCCCTTGACCTCCGAATAACTTTAGCCAATAGTGATCGATTCAAATGATGATTGACACATTGGTTAGGAAATGAAACGCTGGTAAATAAATCCCAGCATACACCGCGTACTACTTGGCGTTCGGGGGAAAATCGAGTCGGCGGCTGCAAGTTAGTTGGAAGACTTTGCACTTAATGTTGATCCATAAATAAGGCGCACTGTATTATAAGGCGCATGGTCAGCTTTTGAAAAAAATAAAGGCTTTTAGGTGCGCCTTATAGTGCGGAAAATACGGTACTACTTATACTTATGTTTTGCTCAAAAATGGCTTCTTACCCCAATTGGGGTACTAAAACCCCCCGATTTAAAGCGATTAAAAATAGCAAGTGCTCATGTCATGCTGCGACACGAGTCGTTTTTATCGCTTGGGCCGTGTTCTGGATGCTTGACGTGGAAAACCCTGGTGTCCCGCCAGGCTTATAAAGCACTGGCGGAAACCTAGATTTTTATGGTAACACGGCCATAATGACATTCTGACATGAGGCCGGCCACAAAAATTAACAGTTTGACCGTCTTAATCTAGTCTGGAATTAACCCAGAGCATGACTCTTTTGGAAATGTGGAAGAAAGATTATATTTGGGTTACGTTTTAGGAAAAGAACTCGTAAAAGTAAGGACCTCTTGTGCAGACTCTTATTCCGGTCTTTAGACTAGATACTCATCTTGCATTAGACCTCGATGGATTGTGAAAGCTTTTAATCATTTTGTCATTTTCATGGACATACCGAGTCATTTTGTTTTCATGTCACAGAAAAACAGATGAGCATAAGTGGAATCCTACCCTCAGGGATTATAATAAAGTAGCATAAGTAAATTGTCAGGAACCGGAACAGGATCAGGACCCAAATGCGTGACACTTCTCACACAAGGCTTTCCTTCTACGGGAAAAGGGGAGTCATGCACGTTAGGCAGCAGTCTGTCGTGGAAAGATAGGAAGCCAGAGGCCGACGAGATCGATACCAATTGCCCGAGCAGATATCGGACAGACGGGGTCGATTGATATCAAAACAGGATATCGAAATTAAACAGGAAAAACTAGACGGGAACGAAACTGGAAACCGATATCGAACAAGGCAAAAATAAACGGGAACAATACCAGACAGGAAATACCAACAGGAAACAGGACCGAGTCAAAACCCACGTCTTGCGGGGCAGAGGTTTGTTGACGGACTGACCAAGGAAGAGTGAGAGCACTGAGCTTAAATAGACGGAAAGCCAATCTGTCAACGAGCCTCAGCTGGCGCCACACGGGCAGGGCCAATCGGGCGCCATGGCAACCACGACATAAATGGATATTAAATTTTTCGAAACTAGCAGTATTTTCTGGACATATTACCCCAAATTTGCCAGAAATATTTCAAAAATGTGCCTTATAATTCGGTGCTCATTATAGATAGTATGGTAGATACATTTGGAAATGCGCTAAAACTGTAAAATTCGGACTATAGATCGCACCCGATTATAAGCAGCACCCAGTACATTTTAAAGGAAAAGCCATTTTGTACATACACTAGCCGCACCTGACTATAAGCCGCATGTGCCCACATTGAAACATGACATATTTACAAGGAAAGCAATACACAGAGTTTTAATTATACACAGTACCTTAGCCACTTATGTGTCTGTACAATGTCACTAGTCACTGTATGCCATGCCACACATCATTGGAAAATTTCATCTCTTGAGATTTATAGTATGATGGTTTCAAAACAAGGTGCAAGCAGAGTTCTTTCATGAAAATGTCACAAAATACTGCAAACAAGGATACTGACGTATTTACCTTCAGTGCAGATGGCGCTGGGCAGACAGAAGTGTTGCTCCGCCCACCCCTACCGCTAACCCAATCAAATTGGTCTGTGTTCTTGACTGGCCTTTCTGGCTAATTACATTTTTAGTTTTTAATTATGAAGTTTCTTAACATTGAACCTAAATGGTGTAATGAGCTACCATATAAAGGATTCCTTAGCCACGTACAGCCAAAACAAGGTCTGTTGGTGTGACACTGTGATTGTAAATAGTAGTAGGGAGTAAACAGTCATTCTAGCTACGCACACTACAGTCTAGATCAGGGGTGTTAAACTCATTTTAACTCAGGGGCCACATGATAGAACAAACATTCTGTCGGGGGCCGGACCAGTACATTAAAGAGAAAGAAAAAGAGAGATAAAGAAATAAGAGAAAGAGGGAGGGACAATAGAGAGGGCGGGACAAAGAAAGTAAAAGAGAGAGAGGGAGAGAGCGTGAGAAACAAAAAGATAAAAAGTCGTGAGAGAGGGGGAAAAGAAAGGGAGAGGAAGAAAGAAAAAGAAAGACAGAAGGAGAGAAAAGAGAAAAGAAAGTGCGGAGGGTATGAAGAGAGAAAGAGAAAAGAGAGAAACGGAAAAAAGGAGGTTAGAGCAAAAGAAGTTAAAAGACACAGAGAGAGAAAGAGACAAAGAGCAACAAAGGAAGAAAAAAAGAGAGACACAGAGAGTGAAAGAGACAGAGACAGAGTGAGAGAAAAGGGGTGGAAAAGAAAGAGAGAGAGAGAGAGAGGGAGAGAAAGAAATACAAGTACAGTGTCTTTGTGAGAGGCACCTGGCTTTGGCAACATCAAGTTGACGTATTTCAACCTGGAGCTTGTTTTTCTCTTGCGCTTCCCTGAGTGTTGTCACCTGGTCTAGATTCGTGTTTTTTTTATTTGAAACGCTACAGTTGAGATTAGCATGAGTGGAATTTTATCTCCGAGTCATATGTACTCAAGGTTCGCAAGCCTCTGCCTTAAACCCCTTAAAAACGAAAAATCGCATTTAAAGCACAGGAAAAAAATTACATGGGCGATTATCACTTATAATAAACGGAGAATATTTCCAAGCGAGAATCACAGTTGTTCAACACTTTGCCAAAATATCCGCCCTTGACACCAAGTAGTGTTATATTTTTCATGCATCTAGTAGCACATCATTAGCTTAGGTGACACCTTGGCAGATCCTGCAAACTTGGGGGACGTGGACCGGCACAGTGGCGCCCGGGACATTAAGACTATCACCAGTGCGATACCTGTGAAAAGTGATAGGTCCCGGGGACTCGCATGCTCAAAAATCTATGGGTCCCAAGCAATGTTCCCTTTAATTTTCCTTACGGGTCTGAGCGTTCACACAAAGTCGGTGAGCAACGCTTGAAACAACAGGGAGCAACCATAATCCCAAGTGTGGCAAGATAATTCATTATCAAACATGTCCAAAGTTTCCAGCAATGCAAAATGATTTTTCTCTTTTGAATGAATTGACTCATGTACTATTGCAATGGTTGTACGGCCTACAAACGTCGTTTGTTCTTACAATTCTTTCACAAGATATCCATTTCTTTTTATTTCCTGATATATTTTGTCGCATAATATTAACATTTTGGGGGGCTTATTTAGTCGGTTGTAAGATACAGAACTGTACTTAATCACGTTTTTTAGTGGAAGTACAATGTTGGCAACAAGATTGACTTGATATCATTGGAAATTATTTGAATAAAACACAAACTTTTTCTTCTTTTTTCCGTGTTTTTTTCTACTTTTTTAAAAAATCCTTTAAAAAAAATCTCATTGTGTTTATTTTTTCCGAGCTGTTACTTTTTTCTTTTTGTTCTCTATTTACTTTTTTCCTACATTTCTTTATTTTCTTTTTTTCTGGCTTTTTTTCTAAATTTTCTTCCTTTTGTTTCTTTTTTTCTCAGCTTTTCACTACTTTTTCATTTTGGTATTTTTTTCTTTTTTGTTCTATTCCCCCCTTCCTTTAAGTCATTTTGTGCATAATTTTACATAATATTTGGTCATGTTGGGATTAAAGGAGCAAAAACAACCCAAAGAGCCGTTTAGGACCCGAAAGAGCCGGTTCCTTTTAGTGAGCCGAGCCGAAGAAGCCGGTTCTCGACAAACTCGACTAACTTTACTCAATTTCGTTCTACTTCGACTCGACTTCAAAATACCGCATTTAGGACACAACGTCAGGGGAACCCGTGTATTTTTACCTTCATGCACTGTAACTTTGACTTTAGTCACTTCTAAATTTGTAATTTTGAGGCCTCATTTTTGTGCCTGGCTAGATTTTCTTGTGAGCTGAGAATGTGCGAGCAGTGCGCAATTGCGCACGCGGGCACCTTAGAGGGAACACTGGTCCCAACAGAGATCTATGGGTCCCCAAAATTTAGTGTTATCGAGGTTGACATTGTAAATCGGCGACAAATACCGGTATATAAATATATAAATATAAATCTATATATTCATTCAGTTTTAATCATCACAGTTTATTGGTAATACAAATCAGTTATCACTTCAAGCTTTTTCAGTTCACAACAATATTGTACATTATACAAAATAATATTGCTGAAATAATTATATTAATCTATATTTTCATTCAGTTTTAATCATCACAGTTAATTGGTAATACAAAGCAGTTATCACTTCATATTTTTCAGTTCACAATATTGTACATTATACAAAATAAAATTGCTGAAATATTTGTCTATATATTCATGCAGTTTTGATCATCACAAGTTGTTGGTAATACAAAGCAAGTTAAGTGGTACAAAAAGAAAGTTAGTGTACTTTTTCCCCAAGATGATGCTGTGGCTTGCAGTCTACAAGTTATTGTCCTGCACTTAGGGAGGATTGTGGGGGGCTGAAGACTGAAGGATTTTATACATTGGACTATAAAGGATTTTATACGATTGAATACAAATTACATTTAACGCAAAAGATATTCACTGACTGGGCTGTGGTGCGAGGTCAGGGCACCTTGGTGGAAAATGTTGTTTACAGGAACGGCGGGAACGGGACGTACGGCCGATAAGATAATCAGCATAATTCCGTGTCGAGCAAGGCTAGTCGTTGGCAGCGAGAAAAACAGGTCGATGGCCGGGGCGGAGGAGCAAAAACAGAAACTGGTCCAGAAAAGAGGTCGGCAACAGGTATCAGGCAGGAAACGGGGCAGGATAGTGTCGGAGAGTACAAAAGCTTGCCTAGCTGATAGCATAGGTTCGCAGGCGGTCTGACGAGTTCTTTTCGAGTCCAACAGCCAATCAGATCCCGTGGCTGTTGACGCCAACGTGGCTGCCCCGAATCAGTAATCATGACATTTTTTTATCGTCAGGAGTCTGTCGGAACCTCTGATGACCTACGATCGCACCGAAACCTCATGCTAGCTGCAAGTAAGAAACATTTTGGCATCGTTGGGTTTATGAGCTAAAGTACTTTTACAACCTGTAAACAGAAGTCTTAGCCCTACTCCCCAATTGTATCACTGTACCTCATTAATAAGGATTGACCACCTTGGTTTTCTCATGAAATGTCCTTGAACGTTACATGATACTTTTTGGATGTGCTTTTTACTTGAGGTACCACTTCAGAGAAGGCTTTTATCTCTGATGCCATTCATAAAATGGAAGAATTTAAAGTTGAGAAACTAACCAACAGGGATCAACAACCTTTTTGATGGTAAGAGCTACTTTTATATAACTGTTTAGGAATAACAAAGAATAACAATTTATTAGATAGAGAGATAGATGGATAGATAGATACTTTTTTCATCCCCGTAGGGAAATTAACACTTCCAGCAGTATCCTTTTGTTGTTTATTAACAGATTAACAGGATGGCCTCGGGGTGCTGTGTTGTAGTTTAGCAACAGCGGAGTGGATGACATCACACGCTAGGCCAAGAGTTCGACGTCCCTGCAGCAGAAATCTTTGTGCCCAGGGTTACACCACCTCGTGTCCACGTAGATAGCGAGTCCGCCTCCTCTCCGCTTCCCGCAGGCTTTTGTGTCTCTGTCTGCCCTGACAGCGCTGAAGCCGGGTAGCTCCAGGTAGCTCCTCGTTAGCGTCCGGGATGCTAAACATGAGCCACCAGTTCGTATGTTAATACAGTGGGACCTTTTCATTTCAGCTCAATTTGTTCCAGGATCGTACCTCGAATTGCCTGTCTAACGAGCGAATTTTCCCGATATGAAATAATTAAAAACTAATTGGCCTGTTTACAACCTCCCAAAAGCATATACTGTGTGTTTACCCTAAGTAGCTATGAATCACACACTCCTAATCGCTAGAATATGTTGACATAGTAACTAAACATGAAAAATACAATAATAAGATATCGAGGTATCGACCCAAACTGTCCGATATAAACTCAGGCAATTGAAATCGGTCTCGTCGGTCTCTGGCTTCCTGTCTTTCCACGCCAGACCGGGTACCTAACATGCATGACTCCCCTTTTCGCGTAAAATAAAGGCTTTTGTGAGAACGTCACGCGATTGGGTCCTGTATCTGTTCTGGTTCTGACAGTCTCATTCTTTCGTGAAGTTCGGTCTTTCTTTTGTTCTTTCAGTTTGGTCTTTCGTTCGTCGTGTTTGGTCTTTCATTTGTTCGTTGGGCAAGTTCCATTTGTCTTTCGTCTGTCCTAGCGTAAATGCTGTAGACCAGGGGTGTCGAACTCAATTTACCTCGGGGGCCACAGGATAGAACAAACATTCTCTCGGCGGCCGGACTAGTAGATTAGAGAGAAAGAAAGAAATAAGACAAAGCGAAGGAGAGAAAAAGAGGGTGGGACAAAGAAAGAGAGAAAGGGAGAGAGATAGAAAGAGAGAAAAAAGAGAGAGAGAGAACGTGAAACGTCAGAAACAAGAGATAAAGACAAATAATGAGAGAGGGGGAAAGAAAGAGAGAGAAAGAAAGATATCCAAAGAGAAATAGAAAGAGAGAAGGAGAGGAAAAAAGGAGAGAAAGAGATTTGGGGCGGCAGTAGCTCAGGAGGTAGAGCGATCGTAGGATTAAGGGATCCCAGTTCGAATCCCAGCTTGTCCGTGTTACATGCCGAAGTGTCCTTGGGTAAGACACTGAACCCCTAATACCCCCAATAAGCAGGTTAGCGCCTTACATGGCTGCAAGGCCGCTATTGGGAAATGTGGAGCACAATGTAAAGCGCTTTGGGAAGTCATTGACTTGAAAAGCGCTATATAAATGCAGATCATTTCATTTCATAATGGGAGGGGGAGAGAATGCGAAAACAAGAGAGAGAGAAAGAGACAAGAGAGAGAGAAGGAAAAATGTAAGAGAGAGCAAAATAAGGTAAAAAGATAGAAGAGAAGAGAAGTAGAGAAGAGAGAGAGAGAAAGAGACAAAGAAAGAGAAAAAGAGAGACACAGAAAGTGAAAGAGAGAGACAGCGAGAGAGACAAAGGGAGGGAAAAAAAGAGTGAGAGAGAGAGAGAGAGAGAGAGAGAGAGAGAAATTCAAGTCCACCGTCTTTGTGAGAGGTACCTGGCTTTGGCAACATCAAGTGGACATATTTCAACCTGCTCGTTTTCCTCTTGCGCTTCTCTGAGCGTTGTCTCGCGGGCCGGATTCAATCCCTTAGTGGGCCTGATCTGGCCCCCGGGCTGCATGTTTGACACCTCTGCTGTAGACCATTCAAATGTTAACAGGAAATTAGTAGCAAAAAAATAAGTATTATTCATCAAATGCAGGAGAGAAGCAAGCACTTTGCAAGGCATAGGAACGAAACGCCGGCTGCAAGTTCAGCTGCGGGACAGAAAAGGAAATCTGAGTCAAGTTAGTCAACGTCGTAAAACGGAGTTTAATAGCAGAAGTCTTTCATTCTCGCCGGATGTCCCACTGGGAGACGCCGAAGACAAAGGATGGTTTTGGTTTCCTTCAAAAGATTCTTCCCCAGATGAACTCAACCTTCTTTTATTGCTTGTAGTGTTATTTCTTTTGCGTTTTATAGACACCCCGCAGTTTTACACGAGTCCTTTCAGTAGCAGCTCCATTGGATGTGCCGTTCAAACTTTTCGAAAAACCGTTCTGTTTGCTTTAGGAGGTCCGCCTGATATTGCCATCCATAAACACTTGGGTCAGAATTACCGTATTTTCCGCACCGGGTTATAGGGCGCACCCCCAAAAATAGTTTTTGGTCCTATATCTTCCATAGATAAGGCGCACCGGATTATAAGGCGCTACAATGGGAACGTGGACAAAACAGTCAGATAGTTCAGTCAAACTTATTACCCCCTTAACATTCCCGAAGCTTGCAAAGTCTTGGGATTCAAGAAATGCCAACCATTCCTTAGTTTCTATTTTATTTTTCGCTCGCAACTTTACTGTGCATATGACAATAAACACTTGGAATTGAGTTTAATTCACTCAACTTATCACAGCAACATCAAGATCGTTCTAAAACAAGATACCGGGAAAATATAAAGCCGCAAAGCTCACCTAAGTTCTCACGTTCAATAATGATACGCAACCGTGGTCTTCTTACAACCGTGAGTGTAGTAAATACAGGAGAGTAAAATATTTACAAATACAGACTAATGAAACATGTTTCTTTATGGCGTAGTTTAGCAAGCATGCTATTCAGTCATCTTTTTCGGCCAATTGCAGGGTTTGTTTTGGCCCTCTAGCTGTCACGGTCGCCATGACGACCAGTATGCCACGCCCCCGAACTCAAGCTGAAGCAGATCAGCTGATTGCTGTTCTGCAATTTAAGGCTGGATTTTGGGTTTGGCGGGTGCTGGTTCATTACTCATTATTCACAATCCCGTTCTGTTATGCCTTGTCCTGTTTTAGTCTGTTATGCCTTGTCCTGTTGAGTTCGTGCCGGAGGAACTCTGTATTGTTCTGTTTTGCCCCGGAGTATTGGGCGACTTTTATTTTATTAAATAAAACCTATGGATCGTCAACGCATTTGAGTTCTCCCTTCATGCCTCCTGCCTCCGTTCTGGTCCGGTCACCTTCCACGCCACCACGTCTCGTGACAGAATGAACCAGCCAACAAATAGAACTCAGCGAACGATCCCAGCGCGACTTGGGAGAGCTGGAGAGCGCAGTTCGGCAGGCGCCTACTGAGTTGGCCTTCCCTGCCCGTTCGAACCACGGCCCCGCCCGTCGTGGCCCTTGCTGTGCCTCGAATGGGGTCCCGGGAAGAATTGACGCCTGCCTGTTCAACTCTCATGCCTGCCTGCCCGACTCCCGTGCCGATTGCCTGCTATTCCGCCTCCCCTGCGTGCCAGCCCGACTCCGACTCTGCTGCCCGTCGGGCCGACTCCGACTCCGCTGCCCGTCGGGCCGACTCCGACTCCGCTGCCTGCCAGTCCGACTCCGCTCCTCCTGTTTTGTCTGTTCTGATTTTGACTCTCTCATGTCTTGTCTGTTCTGATTTTGACTCTCTCATGTCTTGTCTGTTCTGATTTTGACTCTCTTATGTCTTGTCTGTTTTGATTTTGACCCTCTCATGTCTTGCCTGTTCTGATTCCGCCTGTCCTGTCTGAATTGCCACTTCTGAACCTGAACCCCTGAGCCTGACTCTTCTGAATCTGACCCCCCTGAGTGCGACTCTTCTGAATCTGACCCCCCTGAGTGCGACTCTTCTGCATCTGACCCCCCTGAGTGCGACTCTTCTGCATCGGCCTGACCTGAGTGCGACTCTTCTGCATCGGCCTGTCCTGAGTGCGACTCTTCTGCATCGGCCTGACCTGAGTGCGACTCTTCTGCATCGGCCTGACCTGAGTGCGACTCTTCTGCATCGGCCTGACCTGAGTGCGACTCTTCTGCATCGGCCTGACCTGAGTGCGACTCTTCTGCATCGGCCTGACCTGAGTGCGACTCTTCTGCATCGGCCTGACCTGAGTGCGACTCTTCTGCATCGGCCTGTCCTGAGTGCGACTCTTCTGTATCGGCCTGTCCTGAGTGCGACTCTTCTGCATCGGCCTGTCCTGAGTGCGACTCTTCTGCATCGGCCTGTCCTGAGTGCGACTCTTCTGCATCGGCCTGTCCTGAGTGCGACTCTTCTGCATCGGCCTGTCCTGAGTGCGACTCTTCTGCATCGGCCTGTCCTGTTTATCTGTCCTGTTTTTGCCTGTCCTGTTTATCTGTCCTGTTCTTGCCTGTCCTGTTTATCTGTCCTGTTCTCGTCGGTTCTGCCTGTCTGTCATCCCCTGTCCAGTTGGCCACCAGACCCCCCCTGCCGAGCGCCGATTCCGATCCGCCCGACGCAGATGGCGCCTGCCTCTCCCCGTTCCTGCGTGTTCGGAGGAGGGAGCAGGGTTGCCCCAATCGCGATCGTCAACATTCCGGGGCGCGAGGTAGTAATTTTTTCTTTTTTGGGACCTCGGGAGCTGTCCCTTAAGAGGGGGGCTCTGTCACGGTCGCCATGACGACCAGTATGCCACGCCCCCGAACTCAAGCTGAAGCAGATCAGCTGATTGCTGTTCTGCAATTTAAGGCTGGATTTTGGGTTTGGCGGGTGCTGGTTCATTACTCATTATTCACAATCCCGTTCTGTTATGCCTTGTCCTGTTTTAGTCTGTTATGCCTTGTCCTGTTGAGTTCGTGCCGGAGGAACTCTGTATTGTTCTGTTTTGCCCCGGAGTATTGGGCGACTTTTATTTTATTAAATAAAACCTATGGATCGTCAACGCATTTGAGTTCTCCCTTCATGCCTCCTGCCTCCGTTCTGGTCCGGTCACCTTCCACGCCACCACGTCTCGTGACACTAGCCTATCCGAGGCTCCGAATCACTTCAGCCAATAGCGATCGATTTAACTGATGATAGACACATCTTTTTCGGCCAATTGCAGGGTTTGTTTTGGCCCTCTAGCCTATCCGAGGCTCCGAATCACTTCAGCCAATAGCGATCGATTTAACGGATGATTGACACATCTTTTTCGGCCAATTGCAGGGTTTGTTTTGGCCCTCTAGCCTATCCGAGGCTCCGAATCACTTCAGCCAATAGCGATCGATTTAACGGATGATTGACACATCTTTTTCGGCCAATTGCAGGGTTTTTTCGGCCCTCTAGCCTATACGAGGCTCCGAATAACTTTAGCCAATAGCGATCGATTCAAATGATGATTGACACATTGGTTAGCCAATGAAACGCCGGTATATAAATCCCAGCATACACCGCGTACTACTTGGCGTTCGAGGGAAAATCGAGTCGGCGGCTGTTGCGTAAGTTGCGTGACCTTGCGATTTAATATTGAGCCATATATAAGGCGCACTGTATTATAAGGCGCATGGTCAGCTTTTGTTTTGATGCAACTTTCCATTTTTTTTTTACAATAGAGCCCAACCTTTTGGGTCGGTGTCATGATTACTGATGCAAGGCACCTGAGTCTGCTCCGTTGGCGCCAACAGCCACAGACCCTGATTGGCTGTTGTACTCTTTTTAAACCCCTACCTTCCTGACAACACTCGTCGGATCGTCTGCGAACCTACGCAACCCGCTAGGCAAGCTTTTGTGACCCCCTGATTCTATCCTGCCCTGTTTTCCATCGGATTCCCGTTGCCGACTTCTTTTCTGGATCCGTTTATGTTTTTGCTCTTTCGTTTTTTTTTCCTTGAAAACGTTGTTTTGTAAGTTGTAAGCCCGACGTAAAATATGCACGCCCCAGGACGTTATTTCAGACACTGCTTATACACAGGGACATATCTGATTTTTTTTAAATGGCCCAGTGTTTTGTGTTGTTGTTTTTTTTTTTTCCCTTTTTCTTTAACCAACTTGTTACCCCCTCTTCTTTCCTTGTCTGTCCTTCACCTTTAGCGGTCCCCACTTAAACTCGGCACCCCGCGTTTGTTCCGCCCCTCATTTTTCGTTCACCTGTGCAAAACATATCAGAATAAGTGTCTAAAATAAATACAAATAAATACATTACAAAAATATACAGTTGCAAATACATATTATACATGGGTTACACATATTTACAAAGAAAGACGGTACACCGAGAGAGTTTTCAAAGCTTTAAAAATAATAATATAGCTTTGACTGGGCAGTTAATGGTAGCAACACTCGAGCGCCGCTAGCGGCCGTTAGAAAAATGACATAAATTGGCCGCATCACTGAATAAGCCGCAGGGTTGAAAGTTAGGAAAAAAAGTAGCAGCTACCGGCCTTACTGTGCGGAGTTTGTATGTTCTGCCCGTGCTTGCGTGGATTTCCTCCGGGCACTCCGGTTTCCTCCCACATTCCAAAGACATGAATTTTCAGGTGAATTGGCCGGTCCAAATTGTCCCTAGGTGTGAATGAGCGAGTGAGTTGTCTGTCCCTGTGTGCCCTGCAATTGGCTGGCAACCAGTTCAGGGTGTCCCCTGCCCACTGCCCGGAGATGGCTGGGATGGGCTCCAGCCCCCCCGCGACCCTAATAAGGATAAACGGTACAGCTAATGAGATGAGATGAATTTCGAAGGAGCTTCATTTTTATTAATACGTGGTTCATTGATTTGACGATGAATTAGTACTTTGTTAAAAACACACACACCCATTCATCGATAAAAACACAACTAAATGGATTAAGGCCTTCTATTAAAGCGACTTTGTGACGACAGAGACCCCGGAAGCGTGCCACGTAACTTCCTTTTCAAAGCCAGGTACCCGAGGCTTTCTTTATTGAAAACGTTGTTTTCATTTCGATGCCAAAATGGGTCCCATTTCATCAAACACTTATCTTAAAATATTCAGGATTACAGAGAGTCTTGCAATTAAACTCCCGGCGTTGCAGGCATCAATCATGAAAAATCACTCAAAGACAAATCGCCAATCTTTTGATTAAGAATTAACACTTTGGCAATTTGTGTCTTTATTATAAATCTAGGGCAGCACGGTGGCACAGTGGTTAGCGCGTGTGCGGCACAGTTCTGAGGTCATGAGATCGAACCTCCTGTGTGGAGTTTGCATGTTCTCCCCGTGCTTGCGTGGGTTTCCTCCCACATTCCAAAAACATGCATGTTAGGTTATCTGGCCGGTTCAAATTGTCCCTAGGTTTAACTAAACGAGTGAGTTGTCTGTCCCTGTGTGCCCTGCGATTGGCTGGCAACCAGTTCAGGGTGTCCCCTGCCCACTGCCCGAAGATAGCTGGGATGGGCTCCAGCATCCCCGCGACCCTACTGAGGATAAGCGGTGAAGAGAATGGATGGATTTTTCACTTTCAGGTTCGGCCAAAATCTTTTGTTTCTAATGAAAATACAGGGTTCTTACAGATGATTGAAATCTTTAAGATGCTTGAATTTTAATGTTGTGTTTTCAAGAATTGAAAAGTGCTTGAGTTCTGGGTGAAGTCCTTGTAAATGCTTGACATTGTTGACATGTTTCTTAACAAGTCGGTTTAAAAATTACGACACACCGCCATCTCTTGTGTTTTCGTTTTGCCATTGCATTTCTTCCCTGGTGATTAACGGCAGCTGGTATTAGTTTGTATGGGATTGTCACATGAAGCATCATTGCGCACAAGACAGGTACATGCTTCACCTAAACAGGGGCCCTATGAAATGTTTATTAGGGCAATGATTAAGGAGCAATTAAAGACATTTATTATGGGTGAAGGGCAGCACGGCGGCACAGTGGTTACAGGTGTACGGCACAGTTCTGAGGTCATGAGATCGAACCTCCTGTGTGGAGTTTGCATGTTCTCCCCATGCTTGTGTGGGTTTCCTCCGGCCACTCCGGTTTCCTCCCACATTCCAAAAACATGCATGTCAGGTTAATTGTCCGGTCCAAATTTTCCCTAGATGTGAATGAGCGAGCTGGCAACCAGTGCAGGGTATCCCCTGCCCACTGCCCGATGATTGCTGGGATGGGCTCCAGCACCCCCGCGACCCTACTGAGGATAAGTGGTGCAGCTGATGAGATGAGATTAGATGAAATTGTCCCTAGATGTGAATGAGCAAGCGAATTGTCTGTCCCTGTGTGCCCTGCGACTGGCTGGCAACCAATTCAGCGTGTCCCCTGCCCACTGCCCGAAGATGACTGGGATGGGCTCCAGCGCCCCCTACTGAGGATAAGTGGTGCAGATAATGGATGGATGGATGGATTATAAATTCATCAAGGTCTGTCATTTTCCCGATAAGAACTGGAACTTCATTGTAAGATGCTCACTTTTAGACGACTGCTGTGCATTTTTGAAGCTGTCAGAGGCGTAGAGAGAGACTCCTGGGGTTCTGTCGATCATGCGGCGTACAGAGATGGACGTAGTTCTGTCCATCAGGGGTACTCCAATAATGCAAGAGATGGGGTGTCTTGGGGGAGGAACAGTGTTTCTTTCGAAGTTCCTGCTTTTTGACTCTGTGCCGGTACATGGAAGAGAGGAGGGTGTATCCATAGCAAGGACATCGCCTTACAATTGGATAATTTAGTGAGGCCGGAAACGGATTATGTGGTTTTTAGTTGTTAAGGGAAAGTTTGTCAGAGCTGTGAGAAATTCTTGTTTAGGGGTTCTTAACCTGGGCTCGACCGAACCCTAGGTGTTCGGTAAGTCGGTTTCAGGGGTTCGATAGAGCCTCTGTCATGGAAATCAAAGCACACATGCCTACTTTGGACAAATACTTCCCTGATCAAGACTCATATCGAGCTTGGGTGAGACAGCCGTTCATCTTTGATGTTAAGGCAGCATAAGTCAAAGACGAATACCTTGACGAAATCATTGAAACTCAACAGAACCCGGTTCAACGGCAACTCTTCAGAACAACAACACTAGTCCAAACGTTTTGGTGACAACATGTCATGATTACTGATGCGAGGCACTTGTGCCCGTTCCTTGGTGCCAACGGCCCTGGGCACTGATTGGCTCCCTGCCTCTTTTTAAACCCCCACCCTCCTGTCATCATTTGTCGGATCATCTGCGAACTACATACTAGGCAAGCTTTTGTGACTCCTGTCCTGCCCTGTTTTCCGTCCGGTTCCCGTTGCTGACCTCTTTTCTAGACCCGTTTATGTTTTTGCTCTACCGTCCCGGCCATCGACCTGTTTTTTTCTCGCTCTCGACATTGCCTTCGCTAAACACGGTTGTGCCACTTCCGCGTTCCCAGCCATCTGCTACCCGTGACCGACGATCCCCGGATCATGGGTGCAAACCCTTTCCTTCTTCTAAATAAAGCTGGGTACAACGAACGCAATTGGGTCCCGTCTCCGTTCCTGGTCCGTGACACAACAAATGGAAAAGTATCCAGTTAGTGCCAAGAAAACCCAGAGTTTTTTTATATCATTTGTTACAACACATCTTTGCAAACACTTTTTCAAGGATGGTTGGTTGGTTTGTTGGAGCCAAGTACAGTCTCTCCAGGCCAACATATGTTTCCACGAACTGGGGAACTTTCGCGTGTTAGGCGAACGTGTTAAAGATGTTGGACATAAAAGAAAAAGGAACAGACTTGCTGTGAAGATTACATGAGAGGAGCACTTGAGCACTTATGAAACGAAGCCAAGTAAATCTGACCTGGTCTCTAAAAGGCAACAGGAGAGGTCACATTGATTTTTAGTTACGTAATTTGTGCGTTTCTTGCCTTTTGTTTGTTTCGCACGGTTACTTTTGTGCACCAGTAGAAAGACTATAAGTCTTGAATTGAAAAAAAAAAAAGATTTTATTTTACATTAAAATATGGTTCAATGATTGTGCCTACAAAACTGGTAGGGTTCGGTAGCTCCAACAAGATTAAAAAACATTGTACTAGACACGAGCTAGAAGATAAAAAAAGCTTTAGGTACTTGGGTTGTGATGTGGCTGCAGTCGGTGGAATGGAGTGTGAGGTATTGCACAGAGAATCAAGGAAGCAAGGTTTTGGGTGCTCTGAGGAGAGTGTTGAGCAACAAGAGTATGAGTATGGATGTTAAGAGGGGACTGTATGAGAGTGTGATTGTGCCGACTGTGTTGTATGGTGCAGAGACTTGGAGCCTGAACGCAGATTTGAGAAGGAAATTAAATGTTTTTGAGATGAAGTGTTTAAGGAGTATGTTAGGAGTGACAAGATTGGATAGATTGAGAAATGAAATTGTGAGAGACAGAACTGGAGTAGTAGTGGAACTGAGCAAGCGTGTGGATAAGAGAGTACTGGATTGGACAAGTGGATGAGGAACGAATGTTGAAGAGGATCTACAGAGCAGAAGTCAATGGAAGGAGACCAAGAGAAAGTCCGCGATTGACGTGGATGGATGGTGTTATGAGTGCACTGCAGGAAAGAGGTCTAAATATAATGGAAGCTAGAGCTCTTGTTGGTGATAGGAATGAGTGGAGAGGATGAAAAAAGGATAGTGGGATGTTTGAACGCGTTCTAAGGGATGGGCAGGGCACCTGTATGATGCGGCAGGGGTAAACCAGTGAAAGTTGTCGGGCCCAAATGACATGACTGCTTTCTTGTGTCCCGTTTCACCTGGAGGGACGAAAGCATGACCAACTTAGGTGCCGGGGTGCTTAACTTTTTTGGGTGTTTGGGCATTTGGGTTGGCCATGGTCCCAAAATTCTTGTGTGTGTGTGTGTTTTTTTGCTACTTTTTCCCCATTTTATTTTTTTATTTTCTTTATTTTTGTATGTGTTGTCTTGCCGTCGGTCACCCCTCTTGAGGGATATGACCAGTGTAGATAGATAGATAGATAGATAGATAGATAAATAGATAGATAGATAGATAGATAGATAGATAGATCCGAGAAGGAATTCATTCCGTGTGTAGAAGGTCCACTGAACATACCCTAAACTTTTTTAGCGAAATGAAAACAGTCTCATCATAGTTTTTCTGTGGTCACAGATTTTCAGTTAAAGACCCGAGGACAGCAGTGTCCCGCTTGTCCTCTTGTCTCGCACCACCCCGAGGAAGCGGCAGCCCATCACCATCTCCTCTTCGCCCGCCCTTGAGTCAGGATCACTTCCTCCAGCCGCGTCACACAGAGAGTAATTACCACCCTGCTATCATCGCCTTCGTCCTCATCATTATCATTATCCCGTCATGTCATCACTTTGTCATGTTTGGACACATTTCCAAGAGAACTGCACCAAAACACGCTGGCAGGGGTCGTTATATTGACGCGGAAAATGCTTCATTTAGTCTGTCTATTCCTTACTTAGTTTTATTTTTGCCTTTGTTGTCACCTCTGTAAATTTCACATTTTTTCTCAGTGATTTATTCCAAATCGTGTCATTTTCCGTCCATTTAAACCTCCTGTTAAGTAGGCGGGATCTCATCATCGCGCTCACTTTGCCGGAGATTTCCTTGCAGCACCTGCATATTTTCCTCCCTCAACCACCAAAATTTCCCCCTTTTTGTGTTTTTCAAGCTCTTACTGCTCTACTAAGCCATAAATGCTGTATAATCTTGGCGCTCATGTAATCGGATGCTAATGCTCACTTATGAATGAATGGATGGATGAAAACTTTATTCGACCATCAAAATAAAAACAGAACAAAAACAATAACTCAACAAAATAATGTTACATAATATGTTCGAAAAGGGGTAGTAAGAAGCAAATGCTTATATTACCTACCCCTTCATCTTCCTTATTAAACACACCAATTATATAGCAACAATTGTAATACTATTATAATAACAGTTATGATATAAGAATAGCAATAATAACTCAAAGTTAACTAGACGCACTATTCTCAATCTCCCGCACCCTCTCCCACCCTCCTCATCTCTGTATTCCGCCAGGAATGTTTTTTTGTATTTAAATTTGAACAAGTGAATAGCTGGACTTTGTTTGGTCTCGTCTTGTAAATCGTTCCAAAGTTTGACTCCACACACAGACACACACATACTTTTCCTGGTGGTTCTCACCTTTGGGATTATGAATTCACTACAGCCCCTTAAGTTATAAATTCCCTCTTTCCGAATGAATAATTTATGGATGTTTTCTGGCACTATGTTTTTGTTGACCTTAAATAACAGTTGTGAAGTTTTCTAAATCATCCAATTTTAATCATTTGGACTGCAGGAATAAAATATGAGTATGATCCCGATATCCTACCCTGTGTATGGTTCTAATTGCACGTTTGTGGAGGATAAAAATAATTACTTTTGTAATGATTGCCCCAGACTTCTGCACAATATGTTAAGTATGGCAGAACTAGAGAACAATATAATAAATACAATGCATTATAGTTTAAAATGAATTTGGCTTTATTAATTATTGAAATTCTATGGATTGTTTAGTCGGATATTGATATCAAGATGAAGTTGCAAAAAGGTGAAAAATTCAGGGAAGTTTTTGGTAAGTTCGAATAGAAACAAAGTGGAGTTCGGACTAAAATTCCTCAGTGTTGCTGCCATATGAAATTCTGTTTTATTTGTTTTAATCATCTAATTCCTTCCTCAGATGGTTTATCAATGATTTGCTTTCTAAATCGGTTAATATTGATGCATCAAAATTCACTTGGGGGGAATTTGTTTTTTTTTCCCATTCTTAAAAAATATTTGACTGCTAAATGGCACTGTTGTTTAATACAAACCTAAACCAGTGCCATAACAAGTAGAATGGCTGACAACTGGTTATTGGTTCCACCTTGTAAAAGAAATGTATTTTTCTTAACTATGTCAGAACCAGAACAGATACAGGACCCAATCGCGTGACGTTCTCACACAAGCCTTTTATTTTACGGGAAATAGGGAGTCATGCACGTTAGGAAGCCGGTCTGGCGTGGAAGGACAGGAAGCCAGAGACCGACGAGACCGATTCCAATTGCCCGAGTTGTTATCGGACAGAAAGCGACAGACAGGATTGACCAAAAATCAGGAAATTTATAACTAACAGGAGAAAGTAGACGGGAACGAAAACTGGAGAAAATAACAAACAGGACCAAAAACAGACTGAAACAAAACTGGAACCGGAAATTAAACAGTACAAAAATAAACGGGAACCATACCGAGCTGGAGATATCACAGGAAAACAGGACCGAGTCAGAACCCACGTCTTGTGGGGTAGAAGTTCCTTTGATAGGCTGACGCTGCAGCAAGAGAGCACTGAGCTTTATACAAACAGAAAGTCAATCTCTCAACGAGCCGCAGCTGGCACCACACGGGTGGTGCCAATTGGGCACCATGGCAACCGTGACACACACGGGCAGGGCCAATTGGGCACCACAGCAACCGTGACACACACGGGCGTGGCCAATTGGCCGCCATGGCAACCATGACAAAGTAATGATTAAAAAAATAATTATATTGGTATGGTAATTCAAATATTTTTGCCTAGTATTCTTTTTACCACTAGGGGGAACTAAATATTACAGACTGTCCCTTTAGGGATACTATTATTCCGTGTATATTGGGGTTAATCGGGACTAATTTGCGAACTACCATTTTAAAAAGTGCTCACAGCAATAGTCAATTGGTGATAATGAATCACAGCTACACAGATAATGTACATCTTAAGCGGTAAGAACTGAAAAAAATGAGCTGCAACACATAACACAAATTAACTCTCTCTCCGCCCTGCTCTCCACAATAGTCAATTGGGGATAATGGATTGTGGCAGTTCATTTGGCTGGCTACAAAACACATGTTTCAGCATCCTTAACTGGTGAAAAACAACGCTCTGCTGGCCCCTGCTCTCAGCATTAGTTGATCATGGATAATAGATCGCGGCCACAACGGTGCATTTCACAAAAGTCCCTTCAGCAATATGGGATGGGATAACAGGTCGAGGTTACACGAGTACAGTTAATTTTAGGGGTAAGGACAGTAACTGCAAAAAAAGCTAGCCGGCCCGACATGATTGCGCTTTCATAGTCCCTGCTCGAAGCAATATGTGACCGGGAATAAGGGGTCGCGGCCTTGCGAGTGCAGTTCACTTTGCGGAGGAAGCTGTTGATATTGAAATCAATGGTAATAGAGTTGCTAACGACAGAGATTTGTGCCGTATCGTACAATTGGCAGGTTAAGGGAGAAATGTTGCCGACAAATAAACTCAGATTGAGTAAGACTGGTTTGTTATTACCAACTAGCGTCGCTATATTTAGCTACTAGAGTATAGCGGAGCACCATCCACTTTCTCTGCTTATTGCGTTTATGGCTTAAAATAAATCTAACCACTGGGATTTTTCCTTAATCATTTTAGGTATCCTTAAAACCTTCCATCTTTTACATTCCTGTTTTATTCTCTTGGAACCTTTTCAACGCTTTACAACTCTGCCGAGCCACCCTCCAGGCAACCTTCTTTCGAGGAGCAGAACTCAGGAAGCAACGATGCATCCGCAGCATCGTCGTGAGTAGCATGGAAACAACGTTTTATTGTCTTACCTTATCTTATAATTGGAATCTATGTGCTGCCCCTTTAAGATAAAACATCAATAGATTGGTAATCCTGCATTATGGAAAAAAAAGTCAATGCAAGGGGTCAAGCCCCACCCCTTGACACCGGCTGAGACACATTGGACTGATTGCTTTTGGAGTACTTAAAAGCTCCTTTTGGGACTGCCCGTTTGCCGGTCCATTGTTTAACCCTCATTGAAGACCTGTTCATGCCTGTTTGATTTGAGTAACGCCTAGTTTGTTATTTTGATTGCCTTTAAACCTGTTTTGTTTTTGGTCCGTTTGTGTGTTGGACAACTTTTATTTCCTAATTAAAGTGACAGAACGTCTACGCATTTGAGTTCCGACTTCCTGCTTCCTGGTACGCTTCCTGACAGCTTGTTAACACTATCACTATTTCTATTGTTTTGGGCTGAGGTGTGCAGTGAATCTCACTATCGCCCTCTGCCATGAGGCAAGAGAATTGTGTGCCTCACTCTGCTTGGCAGACGCTAAGCACAGTAATAAAATCATAAATGGATAGGTAATACTCTATTTTGTAAGAATGAGTTCTTGCAACCAGAAACAGATGATCTGATGGCTTGACTTGCTGTTTGCTTGCTTATACTATCACTAATTCTTCTGTTTTTAGCTAAGGTGCATGCCAAATCTGAACCCTTTGTCTCCCTATCGCCCTCCTCCTTGAGGCAAGAGAATTGCGTGTCTCACTCTACATCTGCTCAGCACAGTAATACATTACATACTAATTGTATTAATAATATATGTAAAATAATGTGAACATTTTACAATTTTGGAAAGAAAACCTCAAAATTGAAGTGAAATGAGAAAGAACCTGAACTGAATAAATATAAACATTTAATATTTTTTTCAAATTATATTCCCATGCACGTCACTGGTTTGGGAAGATCTTAATGTTACAAATGAATTATCGATTCTGTGTGTCCTGTTAACTTATCTAACAGCAGAACAATTAAAACAAAACAAAAATAACACTATTACTTCTTCACTTAGTCTGAGTATGCAATAAAAAATCCCAGCGAAAGAATAGCTCATAAAAAGTGTCAAACTGCACTACAATTACAGCTACGTATACTTCATAAATCTTAAACGAACTGGAAAACAAACTGTAAATAACAAAAGTTGCCAAATCTAAAACTTTTTTAGATGTCTTAGGTTGAAGCACACCCAAAACAATGTTTTGAGGAAGTTCATTCCGCAAGAAAACTCAATTCGGAACAATAAATTCACGTCGTGAACATGCATGAGTCACGTTAGCAAGCTAGAGGCTTCTAGTTGCTAAGAATTAAAAAAAAAAAAAAAAAAAAAACATTCACAAAACTTTAAACCAACCACTGTAGCTTGCTACTAGCTAAGAAGTAGATCACTTAAATGACATTCACACAAAGCTAACTGTGGGCTCGCGGCTAATAGCTAATGAACCAATTATTATTAACAAGAAGCAAGATAACAAGGGGAGTAGACAAATAGCTTAATACAAGATGAATAACACTTTCCAAACATAAAGCATACCACAGTTGTCTAAAATCAGAAGACAAAATGGCCAACATTCACTTAGCATTGAACTAACCATTGGATCGCGGCTATTGGCTAATGAAACAGCATTAATAAGCATAAAGCCAACCATCAAAGCCAACCAAAAAATAAAATTTACTAAGCACAAGGTTAATAGCTGTTGTTTTATAAAGTCTAAGGACAAAACAACATTCACTTAGCATAAAGTACAATTGTGGGCCAGTGGCTAATGGCTAATGAAACCAATGTTAGCATCACGCTAACTAGGGGAGCTGACCAAGAGCTGTAGCAACAAAAACATTTACCATGTATAAATCTAAGCGCAGTTGTTTAAAGGATAAACACAACACACATTTACTGAAGCTAACAAATTGCCGGCAACTCATTCCTAATGAAACTGACCAAAACTCATAAGCATAAAGCTAACTAAGGTAACTAAAATATAGGTAAAGGCAAAATAACCTGTATTTAGCAAGTATAAAGCAAACCACAGTTTTTCTAAAAGATAAAGCCAAAACAACTATTGTTTACTTGGCATAAAACGAAGTGCGGCTAACGGCTAATGAAACAACATCAACAAGCATATGTGAGCTAACCAACAAATAAAGACAGAATAACTAATATTTACTGAGCGTGAATCCAACCAAAGTTGTTGTGTGAAAGCTAAAGCCAAAACAGCATTCACTTGGTATGAAACTAATTAACAACCCGCGGTTAATGGCTAAAGAAATAGTGTTAATAAGAATAAAGCTAACGACGGATTCTATACACTGGATTATAAAGGATTTTATACGATTGAACACAAATTACATTCAATGCAAAAGATATTCACTGACTGGGCTGTGGTGTGAGGTCAGGGCACCCTGGTGGAAAATGTTGTTTACAGGAACGGCGGGAACGGGACGTACAGCTGATAAGATAATCAGCACATCCAGACGCAGAAAGGCCCTGATGAAGTAGGAACGCTCGGTGATGTTTTGAGTACCCCAGACATCGGGACTCTTCTACGAGATAGTGAAGCCCAGGGGGCTTCCCTGGCGCGCCCATGGAAGGAGTCGGCACGTCATTATGCTGATGGCCAATAGGAGAAAGCTAAAGGACTTGAGAAGAAGGCTTCTCACAGACTCCAAGGTCACTAATTCGTCCGTTTTCGATGAAGTACACCTAGTTAATTGTTAATGAAATTAAAACTGCCCCCGTGTGAAAATGTCGGCTTCCTGTTCATCTTTTCCCTCAAGAAACGAGCGCGCATACATTGTTGGGAGAATGTAGGTTGTGTTTGGTTAATGGAGTCAGACAATTAGGTAAACGGTACATTTTCATATTTAATTCCAACACTAACCACGGGAGCAAACCAACAGCTAAAAACCAAATAATATTTACCAATCCACAGCGTTAATAGGCATCAAGCTGACCCAGGGAGCTAACCAACAGATAAAGACGAAATCACAAACTACATCTACCACCAATAAAGCTAACCGCATTTGTTGTGTAAAAGCAAAGGGCGTCACATCTTTATGCTAAGTAAATTTTAACTGCGTTTCTGCGGCTAACGGCTAATAAAACATACAATCGCCCGGACGCCATGCTAACTGCGGCTGCCGTGGATTAGTCAAACAAAGAACGGCCGTATGTTTTATTCTTAAACCTTCATTTAGTTCACGCCAATTTCGACAAACTGACTAGAATTGTTTTAATCTAGGGGGTGAGGAAACATAAACCTCAAAATATAATACAGTGGAACCTCGGTTCTCGACCATAATCGGTTCCAGAACCCTGTTCGAAAACCGATTTGTTCGATCACCGAAATCATTTTTCCCATTAAAAATAATGTAAATCGTTTTAATCCGTTCCAACACCCTGAATGTTTACCTCGAATGTTTAACGTAAACTTAAAGCTAACCCAGGCTATTCGTACGTTCGCGTTATCGTAATCTTCCGTACAAAAGATTACGCTAACATGAACGTGTCAAAATAAACAAAAAATATTCTAGTAGATTATGAATAGGATTTCTTACCTTTGTGGTGGACGGTGGGGAGAGAAAAACCATCAAAAGTTTTTCAACCTCTTCCAAAACTTGCGGCAGTTGCTTGCTTATAGCGCTAACTTCCTTAGCCGCATCACTCGATTTCACAGCCTCCTTATTCTTTACTATCGTACTAATCGTAGATTTAGCCATGCTGTATTCACTAGCAAGATCGGAAATTCGTACACCTCTTTCAGATTTAGCTATTATGTCTTTCTTAAAGGCAATAGTTTTACGAACAACTTGTCTTTTTTCACCTGTCCTGCTTGCACCGACCTTCTTCGGAGGCATAATTAGGGGCTAAAACACCCGTACGCCGCTCAGCATCGCACCCTAGCGTACCGGCGTTCGAACTCCGATTTTTTCGACCAAACAGCGAAGCAAGAATTCCTCGAAATTTTTGGTCGAACACCGATTTGTCCGAACTGAGAGGCGTTCGAAAACCGAGGTTCCACCGTACCATGGTCGCCATTAGCATCTTCAGGGACTTTCCCGACCGGTTATCGAAAACGTCAACAGAAACATCGGCAAGACATTTAATCGGAATGGACGTCACCGTTTTCATGGTTTTTTATGCGTCAATAAAGTTGAAAGCCGCGCTGCCAAATACGCGGTGCCCATTGATATCCAGAATTTATCGTCGCATTGTCAACTTTTGACCCGGGGGACGAGTCTTTCCGAGCGAATGCTTGCCTGCTTTCTCAGAGAAGCCCGGGCATTTGTTTCGACGGCTCCTTTTATGACGCAAATTTATTTAGTCCTGTGTTTTTCCTCCCCCCCGAAAGGAAATTGACGTGAGTTAATGCTGTGGGGTCTGTTAAGTTTCAAAGAAACGAAGCGCGTGCCAAGAGCGGGAAACATAAAAAGGGTTTGAAAAAAGTTATTCACAGATGGGACGGAGCAAAGAATCCAAAATTTGTTTGAATCGAACATTTCATTCGAAACGATTTCATCCAGATTGGGGCCATTATGCTTGTTTTATCTAGTTTTAGCATGTTTGAACACATCTGCCTTTAAATAAGGATTCGGTAATCTTTTTTAAGCTGAGATGTACTTTTTTTGTTACATTTGCCTTTCACCTCTGCTGGTTTCCTGACTATTTGAGTCAGTTAGGAGTCGAAAATATGCAATAATGGCCAATCTTTTAAGATTTAAACGGAAGAGAAGACACGAAAAGTAAGACAAAACATAGCAAAAGGTATTCTCAAAAATGAAAAAGTACTGAAAAGTATCAAAAGTTACAAAAAGTACTGAAAAATAATCACAAAACAAGCCTTTCACCTCTGCTGGTTTTCTGACTACTTGAGTCTCTTAGGAGTCAAAAATATGCAGAAAAAGCCTACGTTTTATGTAGCTTTAGACAAAAGAGAAAACCCAAAAAGTAATCAAAAATACAAAACATATCGAAAGGTATTCTCAAGAATGAAAAAAAAACTGAAAAGTATCAAAGTTACCAAAAGGTACTGAATAATTATCAAAAAAACAAGCCTCTCACCTCTGCTGGTTTCCTGACTACTTGAGTCAGTTAGGAGTCGGAGATACGCGGGAAAGGTCCCAAGTTTTATGAAAATTTCGCCGGAAGAGAAGTCCCAAAAAGTAATCAAAAATACAAAACATAGCAAAAAGTATTCTCAAGAATGAAAAAAAACTGAAAAGTATCAAAAGTTACCAAAAGGTACTGAAAAATAATCCAAAGTAACACCTTTCGCCTCTCCTGGTTTCCTGACTACTTGAGTCAGTTAGGAGTCGAAAATACACAATAATGGCCAATCTTTTAAGAATTAAACGGAAGAGAAGACAAGAAAAGTAATAAAAAGGACAAAACAGCGAAAGGTATTCTCAAGAATGAAAAAAACTGAAAAGTATCAAAAGTTACCAAAAAGAACTGAAAAATAATCAAAAGTAACACCTTTCACCTCTGCTGGTTTCCTGACTACTTGAGTCAGTTAGTCGAAAATACACAATAATGGCCAATCTTTTAAGATTTAAACGGAAGAGAAGACCCAAAAAGTAATAAAAAGTCCAAAACAGCGAAAGTATTCTTAAGAATGAAAAAACTGAAAAGTGTCAAAAGTTGAATCCCTAATGTCCCTGATCATTAGGTGAGTGTGTGTGTGAATGGGTAAGTGTGAAGCACATTGTAAAGCTCCTTATTGACATGAAAAGCGCTATATAAATGCAGACCATTCACCATTCTACTTTCTTCCACATATTTTTGTGTGGCGACCATATGTTTCGGAATTTTTTTGACTTTACGGTCTCCGGAGAACAATACGCCATTGTCCTATTGTGAAAATTCAGGGAGCGAATCACTACGCTAATTGATTATTCCGCAGTAAAAAAAAAACAGGCACTGCGTATCTGCGCCTCTCTTTTGTTTCCTTTTAACAATTATCATGTTCACCACAAGATGGCACTTACAAGACCAATCTCTATGTTTCTCAAAGGCAGGACAGTTACCCTAACCCCGGGGTCTCTGATTTTTGCTACGTATTTGTGCAAAACGCTAAAATAATAACTTATCTTGTACTACTATGTCATTACTGGTTTAATTATAGGAAATAGAAAGAAAAGAGAAAAAAGACAGAAAGAAAAAGAGAGAGTAATAAAAAGACTTGTAGAAAAGGAGAGAGAACAACATGAAAAAAAGTAACAAAAAAGAGAAAAACAGATGGACAAAGTAAAAGAGAGAGGGAGATACAAAAGGGAGAAAGAAAAAGAAAAGGGAGAAGGAGGGAGAAAGAAAGGGAGAGAAATAGAGTGAGAAAAAAGAGAGGAAGAAAAATCTTCATTGACTATACAAAATAAAAGCGTTTATTCGTAGACACACTCATGTATGTTTATTATTAAAGACATCTAAAAAAAAAGAGGTCTACATGATCTTTTTGCGGCCAATCGTTTTTTTTTCCTTCCTGGTTAAAATTCTATATACACATATTTTTACCTTTTTATTGCTCCAAGGAAAGCATAATAACATGAAGTCAGGGACTTCCTGGTGATTTGTGTTCTATGACATTCCACATACTCACCTTCGCCATCTGGAGGGATCTTGCAGTACTGCAGTAGCAATTTCCGCCCTTTCCGTAGTTGGTTAGCGAGCTATGTACCATGTTAGTATTTATTTATTATCATTTTTTTAAATAAGAACAGGCATAATAGCCCTTGTTAGGCATTCTACTCGGGCAAGGTTGTTGGAAAAAAGAGCCAGGGAGCCACTAGGAAGCACTAAAGAGCTGCTTGTACACAAAAGCTGATGTTTATGGATTTTGTTGGTATTTTTCAGGGCCGCCATGACACAAAACCTAGCTAAAGACGCTAGCAGAGGCCTAAAGTACAACTGTGTAAATGCTTACGAAAATCAATTCAGGTATTCCAGCGCTCATAAATCACATACAAACAAAACACACACACGAAAATTGGGATGTATAAAGTAATTCAGATTAGATTGAATAAAAGTCTAGATTTTTAGAGTTGAGATAGATGGATGGATATGTTGATTTAGATTTAAATATATTGATTTAGATAGGTAGATTTAGATTTAGATTAGATTTAGATATCTCCATTGAGATTTAGATTTAGATTTTGATGAATGGATTTCGATAAGTAGATTTTGATGAATAGATTTCGATACATAGATTTCGATATGTAGATTTTAGATTAGATTTAGATATTTAGATTTAGATATATAGATTAGATATAGATTTGGATTAGATCTGGATAGATTCATTTGGATTGAATTTAGATAGATTTAGATTCGATTTAGATAGATCTATAATAGATTTAGATAGATAGATTAAAATTAGATTTAAATACGTAGAGTCAGATTAGATTTAGGTATGTAGATCCAGATTTGATTTAAGTAGGTAGTGTGTAGATTCAGATTAGATAGATTGATTTAGATTTGTAGATTCATATTAGATTTAGATTTGTAGACTCAGATTAGATTTAGATATGTAGAGCTGGATTACATTTTGATGGATTTAGATTAGATTTAGATATATCTAGATATGTAGATTCAGATTTGTAGATTCAGATTAGATTTATATTTGTAGATTTAGGTTTAGATTTGTAGATTCAGATTAGATTTAGACATCTAGATTCAGATTAGATTTAGATATGTAGATTCAGATTAGATTTAGATATGTAGATTCAGATTAGATTTAGAATAGATTTAGATGGATTTAGATATGTAGATTAAGATTCCAGTTTGATGGATTTAGATTAGACTGAGATAGATAGATTTAGATCTATAGATTAGATTTAGATATATTTGGATTAGATCTGGATAGATAAATTTGGATTTAATTTAGATATAGATTTAAATATATAGATTGGATTTAGATAGATACATTTGGATAGATTTAGATTAGATTTAGATGGATAGAGTTAGATTAGATTTAAATATGTAGCGTCAGATTAGATTTAGGTAGGTAGATCCAGATTAGATTTAAGTAGGTAGTTTCAGATTTAGATTTAGATGTGTAGAATCAGGTTAGATTTAGATATGTAGAGTCAAGATTAGATTTAGGTATGTCGATTCAGATTGGATTTAGATGTGTAGATTCAGATTAGATTTAGATAGATTGATTTAGATTTGTAGATTCAGATTAGATTTAGATAGATTTAGAATAGATTTAGATGGATTTAGATATGTACATTCAGATTCTAGTTTGATGGATTTAGATTAGATTTAGATATATAGATTCAGATTTAGAAATGTAGATTCAGATTGGCTTTAGACATATACTGTAGATATAGATTAGAGATAGATAGATTTAGATAGACAGATTTGGATTTGGACGGATTAGATCCACAAAGTCAGAGACAAACAAACGAGGAAGAATGACAAACACTCCGATAAACAGATTGTCCGACGATACGACAGCCAGCTTGATTCTTAACACGTTTCTTCTTCTATGCCGACACACAAAGTCTCTGTTGGCGAGTTTACCCGGCGATTAAAAATAGGAATGGAAATGGCTTCGTACTGTTTATTGTTTCTGGTGTGCAAAGAAGAAACGTTAAGTCGATCTTGTTTGTTTGTTGTCGGCACGAAGGACAAAATCACCGCCAAAACAAGATTGTGTCGATTCAGATGTAGATAGATAGATGTCTAGATAGATAGATACTTTATTCATCCCCGTAGGGAAATTCACACTTCCAGCAGTATCCTTGTGTTGATTATTAACAGATTAACAGGATGGCTTCGGGGTGCTGTGTTGTAGTTTAGCAACAGCGGAGTGGATGACGTCACACGCTAGGCCAAAAGTTCGACGTCCCTGAAGCAGATGGAAATATTTGAGCCCAGGGTTCCACCACCTCGATTCACGTAGATAGCAAGTCCGCCTCCTCTCTGCTTCCCGCAGGCATTTGTGTCTCTGCCCTAACAGCGTCCGGGATGCTAGACGTGAGCCACGTTTCCGTAAAATACAGCAAACTGCACTCCCTGTACGCTTTGATGTTTTTCACCAGCACAGCCAGTTTGTCGGACTTATTTGGTAGAGAGTTCACATTTAACATGATTACGGACGGTACCGAAGGCTTATAACGCCGCTAGCCGCTTAGCCTTCACCTTAGCTCCGGCTCTACAGCCACGATAGGGCCCCCTCATCATGCCGGCACGAGAATTCTTCAGGGCAAGGAGTTGATTCCTCGAATAAACGCATTTTTGTGTGTTAAAACCCATAATGATAGGATAGAAAGTAATCCAAAGTGTAGTGCAGCGCCTATGATATCTATGAAGATATAGGCTAGAAGATAGAAGATATAGGACAGTTGTGTATTTGTTTTTGAACTGTGTCCTTTTTATTATTTTCTGTGTTTTGAGATTTTTAAGATTATTATATTATAAAATTATAAACCTATCTTAATGCTATCTGCGATTTTGTGATATTCGGTGTCTGGTTCATTGAATTTTGCAAAGGCGGGTTTATGGCCACCTCCTTTTAAGAGCCATGCTAGCAGGCAGAACGGGTTAGGACTTTGGTTGGAATAAGGGTTTTGGTTAGGGTTCAGGGGGATAGGGTTTCACCCCAAAACTAGGTGTATGAATTTTCATCACAGGTAGCTCAACTAGTAAGACTATCGACTTTTGACACACAATTGACACACATAGAGTCGTGAGTTTGATACCCAGTCATGCCAGTGTGAAGTAACAGTCACGGCGTTCTGTTTTCGGTTGGAATTAGGGTTTTAGTCTTTCTAGGGTTAGTGTTTTGGTAGGGTAGCATGGCGGCTGAGTGGTTGGTGCGTCTGCGGCACAGTTCTGAGGTCATGGGAACAAATTCAGCTACCAGCCTTCCTGTGCAGAGTTTGCATGATCTCCCTGTGCTTGAACGTAACTGGAAACCGATATTGAACAGGACAAAAATAAACGGGAATAATACCTGACAGGGAATACCAAAAGGAAACAGGACCGAGTCAAAACCCACGTCTTGCGGGGCAGAGGTTCGTTGACGGACTGCCAAAGAAAGAGTGAGAGCACTGAGCTCAAATAGACGAAAAGACAATCTGTCAACGAGCCGCAGTTGGCGCCACTCGGGCGGGGCCAGTTGGGCGCCATGGCAACCGTGACCACCGCGTTCCAACATCCAGTCCCTTCGCTTTTATGCGCACCAAAAAGAAACTCCGTCTGCTCAACCCAAAATGCGTGTTTTTTAAAATCTAGAACAAATCCTCAGGCCACAACTCGGGTTTCGGGTTCTCGCCACTAAATTCCCACTCCATAAAAAAGTGAGGTGTCAAACCGTAAATGTAGAAAAACTCAAAACCATGTGCACTCGTGATTTTTTTTTAATTGCCTTAAAAAGACGAAGCCACCGTTACATCTTTGAAAAACAGGACATTCACATGGGTTAGATAGGCGCCACCATAATAAAGGGGGCGCTATCACGATACCAAAAGCAACATTGAATCAACAGATACATGTTAGGCTACAAGTGAAGCACTTTAATCTGCAGTAGACTGGGCACATATACAAACCTTGTGGGCTACATTGGGTTATCTTTCACTTTTTGGCTTATAATCGATAAAAAGCCCAGCTGAAGTAACCGGCTACCGTATGCATATCCTTAAAAATGATTCCGATTGGCACTTTGTGTCTCGATTGTCAAAGGCAGTGATATCTCGGTACTCCACCGTAATCCGTTCGGGATCGGTGTCTGAAAACAAAGTTGTTCAAAATATGGAACATTTTTTCCCATAGGGAGTAATGGTATTTCTGTTGATTCGTTCCTACGCATTCTAAACCACCTAACATTTATGGAAAAGGTGCACCTGAACAACCAGAGGAACTCCAAATATTTCAAAAATGTGTACCTAAACAAGAATACACGAGGAGTTGTTACATAATAAAGATGTGAAATATAAAACAATTGGAAACCATTTTCTGTACCTCTGAGCAGAGGTTCAATTCCAGACACTCGTACATCGTTTTTGTATTTCGGAATCATTTCCTATTTCGACTCGATCGTTGTTCTGTTTTTCCTCTTTTCCTTCCCCTTATCCCATCCATCCATCCATCCATCTATCCATCCATCCATCCATCTACTGTATCTATCTATCTATCTATCTATCTATCATTATCACAATCAATTCTCAAAGGGTTGACGATCTCTCTCAAAATGATGCTAACCGACTGGGCAAGATGGCCGCTCATTCACCCGTGTTTTGTTCGTGTTTGTCCTTCTTATCACTTTATTATTGGCAAAAAAGGCAAAATAACCCACTAAATCACAATCAATTCTCAACACGTGTTGTCAGACTTGTCATGATTACTGATCCGGGGCACCTGCTGCTGCCCCGGTGGCGCCAACAGCCCTGGTCGCTGATTGGCTCCTTGCCACCTTTTAAACCCCCCGGCTCCCTGTTACCGGCGTCAGATCGTTGTGAGCTGTTGTGTTTCACTCAGTGAGCGTTCCCGTCCGATTCCGTTCCTGTTAAAACCTGTTTCCTGCCTGATTCCCGTTTTCGACCTGTTTCTGAACCTGATTACGCCTGTTCTGCCTGCTGCCTGCCTACGACCTCTATTACGAACTTGACATCGCCTCTCGAAATGATGCTAACAGATCGGGCGAGTGTACAAGATGGGTGCTTATCTCGCTAGTATTTTGTTGGTGTTATTCTTTCTCTGTATTATACTTTGTTGGGACTTACAGTCATATGCAAAAGTTTGGGCACCCCTGATCATTTTCAAGATCATTGGTTGTTCAGATCAGCAAATTCAGTTAAATATATCACATAGCAGACAAACACAGTGCTATCTGAGAAGTGAAATACAGTTCATAGGATTTACAGAAAGTATTCAATAATTACTTAAACAAAAGTAGGCAGGTGCATAAATTTGGGCACCCTTGTTGTCTTATTGATTTGAATGCCTTTACCATTAATTATTGGAACACAACATTTGTTTGGTAAGCTCATTGACCCTTGACCTACATACACAAGTGAAGCCAATCACGAAAAAGGGTATCTAATCTGGCCAATTGAAAGTTGTTCTCCTCTTTGCATCTTCTCTGAAGAGTGGCAACATGGGAGCCTCAGAACAACTGTCAAAATGACCTGAAAACAAAGATTGTTCATCCTCATGGCTTAGGCGAAGGATACAAAAAGCTATCTCAGAGATTTCAGCTGCCAGTTTCCACTGTGAGGAACATAGTGAGGAAATTGACGTTCACAGGCACAGTTCTTGTTAAGGCCCGGAGTGGCTGGCCAAGAAAAATCTCAGATAAGCAGAGGCGAAGGATGATGAGAACAGTCAAACTCAACCCACAGACCGGGTCCAAAGACCTACAACATGATATTGCTGCAGATAGTGTCACTGCGCATCGTTCAACTATTCAGCACACTTTGCACAAGGAGACGCTGTATGGGAGAATTTTGCAGCAAGATCCTTTTCTGCGCACATGCCACAAACAGAGTTGCTTGAGGTATGCTAAAGCACATTTGGACACGCCAGCTTCATTTTGGAATAAGGTGCTGTGGACTGATGAAACTAAAATTGAGTTATTTGGACATAACAAGGAGCGGTATGCATGGCGGAAGAGGAACACAGCATTCCAAGACAAACACTTGCTACCCACAGTAAAATTTGGTGGTGGTTCCATCATGCTGTGGGGGGTGTGTGGCCAGTGCAGATACTGGGAATCTTGTTAAAATTGAAGGTCGCATGGATTCCAGTCAGTATCAGCAGATTGTTGCGAACAATGTCCTAGAATCAGTGACAAAGCTGAAGTTGTGCCAGGCCTGGATATTTCAACAAGACAACAACCCCAAACACTGCTCAAATTCTACTATGGAATTCATGCAGACGAACAAATACAATGTTCTGGAATGGCCATCTCAGTCCCCCGACCTAAATATTATTGAAAATCTGTGGAGTGATTTAAAGCGGGCTGTCCATGCTCGGAAACCATCAAACCTGACTGAAGTGGAGATGTTTTGTCAAGAAGAATGGTCAAAAACAACTTTAACCAGAATCCAGACCCTCATTGGAAGCTATAGGAAGCGTTTTTTCTGCAAGGAAGCATATACTAAATATTGATGTAATTTTTTTGTTGGGTGCCCAAATTTCCCCGCCTTCTTTTGTTTAAGCAATTATTGATTGGGCCCGCGGGCCGCCTCTTTGACACCTATCGTCGATCTCTCCCTCTCTCGAAATGATCCTCACCGACCGGGCTGGTGTAGCCAAAATGGCAGATCATCTCCTTCTCGTTGGGCTTTATTCCTGTGACTACTTTTCTACTACGGGAACGAAGAGGACTCATTTTTGGGACGGATTTCTTCGAATAGAGAGTCGTTGGAGTACAGATCCATTACTGTATCTCGGCTCAGTCAGTGGGTTTCAATTTAAAAGCAATACAACACTAAAAAGAACTATAAAGTTGTTTTCCAAGCAAGCCAGAAGACGTTACGGGTGGCGCAAACACCAGCCGGTCTCATATGTTGTGGTCTTTGGGGGCCCCTGCGGGCTCCCGTCCGGGGTTGGGGAAAACAACCCCTTTCCCCGACGTCACTCCGGTCGGTTTCTTTTCACATTTCGACACGCAATGAAATCGTTCAGCCATTTTCTTAACGGTCGCGATCGGTTTTGGTGGATCTTGAAGCAGATGGTTACGGTTTCCTTCTTGGTATTACCGCAGGGACGGATGGAGCCACGAGCCATCTAAGGATCCTCGTGAGGACATATGGCTCGGAGATCGAATACGATTCCCGCGTTGCACAGGTTGAGGGTTTAGTCCGCTACAGACGCTCCCCTTGTCAGAACCAGAACAGATACAGGACCCAATCGCGTGACGTCCTCACACAAGCCTTTTATTTTACGGGAAATGGGGAGTCATGCACGGTAGCAAGACGGTCTGGCGTGGAAAGACCGGAAGCCAGAGACCGACCAGACTGATTCCAATTGCCCGAGTTAAAAACGGACAGATGGGGTCGATACCGGACAGGAAGTGACAGACAGGATAGATAACGGATCAGGATATCGAAAATTATCAGGAGAAACTAGACGTGAACGAAACCTGGAGAAAATAATAAACAGGACAAAAACAGACGGAAACTAAACTGGAACCCGAAATTAAACAGGAAAATAAACGGGCACAATACCGGACAGGAAAAAAGGACCAAGTCAGAACCCACGTCTTGTGGGGCAGAAGTTCGTTTGAGGGGCCGACCCTGAAACAAGCGAGCGCTGAGCTTTATACAAACAGAAAGTCAATCTCTCAACGAGCCACAGCTCGCACCACCCGCGTGGGGCCAATTGGGCACCACGACAACCGTGACACACACGGGCGCGGCCAATTGGGCGCCATGGAAACCATGACACCCTTACTTGTGACGGTTTGACTTACGTAAAACGATAGATACGAACAAAAATTCGGGATGTCGAAAAATATTCGGACATTGCTGTCAGATTTTGTATCGAGTGCACCTTTTTCCGAGTAGTGGACAGTGCTGTAGTGCCTCTTTCCGCCACTACCGGAGTGTGGCGCTGTGAGAGCTCACCCAGCATCCACCCCGAAGAAGAAATCTGCTTCCTTTTCCTAGTTTGTGTGTAAACATTCTATAGTGTCTCCAGCGCGCTAAGAACTTTAGCGCACTGGAGACATTTTTATTGTTTAATATCTTGTGCATTCATTCAAAATGGTTGGCGTGAAGCGTAAAGAAGTGGCGAGCCGTTTCTTTTTAAATCAAAGTGGAATAAGAAAACTTGATGCGGTTGAGAAAATGGTTGGATTGCTTTTTTTTCCCATCAACTCTACTACGGAGGAGGACCTTTTGAAGCCCATCTTCCAAAAGTAAGTTAAACTTAAATGCATTTCTCTTTATAGAGGATATTATTCTACGAAATGTTTACTTTTTGGTACAAAACAATACAGGTTACTTATAGAAACCTTAAAATGACATTCCATACAAAATCTAGCACTCAAGAAACTTACGAACAAATTCATTTTACGAATGATCTCGTTTCGTAAGTAGGGCAGCGTCTGTAATCCTTTATAAGCTTATAAAATAATATATGTTCATTGTCAGGGCAATTTCTGATGAAAAGCTGGAGAGCGGGTTTGTGGTATTTTGTCTTCATATATATGGTGTGGCTCGTTCCCCAAAAAATCTAAATATTTGCTTTTAAGGCTCTTTGGTTCCTGACTCCTGCATTAATGTCAGATTTTTTGGTGCGGGAGATTGGGAATAGTGCGTCTAGAAATATGGTTAATTTTGTGTTATTGTTGCTATTGTTATATCATAAATGTTATTATCAATATTATTACTATTGTTATCATTGGTGTATTTAATATGGAAGATGAACGGTATTTTGTTGTTGAGTTATTGTTTTGTTCTGTTTTTATTTTAATGTTCGAATAAAGTTTTCATTCATTCATTCAAACTTAACCTCCTGAGCTTTCCAAGGCCTGGAGAAAGGAAATTGTTCCTTGGCAGAAGAGCATTCTTCTGATCCTATGGACAGGGAAGGCTGTGCCAGTTGAGAGTTGGCGTCCTTTCTTGTTCCTCTGGAACATTTCCAGCTTCTTCTAATGAGAAACCTGCAAACCATAGAGTTTGGTTGACTTCCACACGGCCGAGCCCACGGGCTCTAGAAAGGACGTCAAACTTCTTCACCACTTTGTTTTAGATCAAAAATTGAAGACAGTCTGCCTAATTATCAATTGAAATCCAGTATCAAAGCTGTCAAAATGATCTACGTGCACTGGGACAAGGTATGAGTCTCTAAAGTAGGGGTCATGTTTTTCTGTATTTACTATTACACAAGTGCAAAAGCGATTCCATGGGACGTAGAGCTAAGATCCTTAGCCAAAATCACCTGTCCTCCTCCCGAGTCCTCACAGATCTAAAGATTTGGGTTTGCTAATCATGTTAGTTTGTCAGGCTTGGACTGGGTCAAGCTTTAAAACCCGCGGGCCAGGGTCGGGCTGGATATTTTTAGGCTCTTTCTTAACTCTAGTTCCTTATTTTGACTCACTGTGTCAGGACCAGGACAGGAAACAGGAAGCAGAACCCACTCGCGTAACGATACTCACAGTTTATTGGGGAGAAAAGAGCGCACACTCGATCCGGAAATCGTTGGTCGCGGGGAGTAGATTGCTCGGAACGCAAAAGTGGTCAAAATCAAACAGATCGGGGCAAAACAGGAGCAAAAACACAGGAAAAAACCCGAAGACTCACAGGGCTTGGCAAAATAAGAGCAAAACACAGGAAAAACAGAGATTCTCAGGACTTGACGGTTCACAAAAAAAAGGTTCGCAGACGCTCCGATGAAAGGCGACTCACAGGACAGCGTTTAAGTAGTCACAGGGAGCAATCTGTCAACGAGTTCCAGTTGGTGTCCATGGGCGGGGCCAATTGGGCACCCTGGCAACTCTGACAGAAGCTGGCGCCACACAGCGGGGCCAATTGGGTGCCATGGCAACCGTGACAAACTGTCTTCTTGACTATTGCATCATCACTATCAACCAATCCTGTTGCTGTTCTTTGAATCCACACCCTTAAGAGCTGATCTGTTTTTGTAACCTCGAAGATTTCAAAAAATGAGGGAGCTCAGCGGAGGGAATTAGCAAGGGATAGAATACTTTTATCTGAAAGCTTCTCTCCCGGTCCCCTATTTTGCAATTTCAAAACCTATTGATGTCTTCTCTCCTTTAAACTTGAAACTAAAATAACAACTTATTATGTTGTTACTATGTCATTACCATCATGTAATAAGTAAAACCGGCTAAAGTATCAGTCTTTAGCATTCAGTACAGGGGCTACCAACGTTTTTGAAGCTAAAAGTAACTTTTTGGTAACAGATTACTGCGAAGGGTTGCAAGTTGGATATGAAATTTGAAAATAACATGTGTTATAACTATGTTATTAATATGTTATGACCAGGTTGCAATTATTTCACGTAGGACGAAAACTATTTAAAGACTCTGATCATAAGAATGATTTCTCACGCCATTTGAGATCAATGAGCCATGAAAATCGCAATGACCCCTTACTGGTGATCTCTTTTTAGAAAGGGTCCGCGGGCTACTTAGGTGTTAGTGACCCCCGCGAAGCTGATTGGTTAGTCGCATTTTGGGGTGTGTCCCTACTTCTTGGCAGTTGTTTTAGTAATGGTACCAGTTATATTAGGAGCGCTGTGTTTGTTTTTTCTGCTTAGTCATTCATTGGATTCATTTATTAGGAATGACATGACGCTTCCACTAGAGGGCGCCAATTGGGTGTGGAACAAGAGACACTTGAGACCCAATCCCGACACACCTGACCCTAAATGATCTTGCCCCTTTATAATGACTGCTTGAACAGCACCCGGGGTTGGGTCATTACATTTCCACTTGCTACATCAGAGTTGTTTTTTGTTTCCTGTTTCTGATTTGTACTTTTTGTTGTTTTGATCCCACTTGGTTTTGTTTGTTACTTTGTTCCTTGCATTTGTACTTTTGGACTTTGTTTCTGTTATGGTTGCCATGGCGCCCAATTGGCCGCACCCGTGTGTGTCACGGTTGCCGTGGTGCCCAATTGGCCCCGCCCATGTGTGTCACGGTTGCCGTGGTGCCCAATTGGCCCCGCCCGTGTGGTGCCAGCTGCGGCTCGTTGAGAGATTGACTTTCTATTTATATAAAGCCCAGCGCTCTCTTGCTTCAGGGTCAGCCCGTCAAACGAACTTTTGCCCCACAAGACGTGGGTTCTGACTTGGGTCCTGTTTTCCTGTGATATCTCCAGTCCGGTATTCTTCCCGTTTATTGTTCCCGTTTATTCCGTCTGTTTTTGTCCTGTTTATTATTTTCCCCCAAACAAACTTCTGCCCCACAAGACGTGGGTTCTGACTTAGTCCTGTTTTCCTGTGATATCTCCAGTCCGGCGTTTTCTGTTGTCCTGTTTAATTTCGGGTTCCAGTTTAGTTTCTGTCTGTTTTTGTCCTGTTCATTATTTTCTCCGGTTTTTGTTCCCGTCTAGTGTCTCCTGTTAATTTTCGATATCCTGATCCGTTATCTATCCTGTCTGTCCTGTATCGAACCCATCTGTCCGATATCAACTCGGGCAATTGGAATCGGTCTCGTCGGTCTCTGGCTTCCTGTCCTTCCACGCCAGACCGGCTTCCTAACGTGCATGCCTCCCCATTTACCGTAAAATAAAGGTTTGTGTGAGAACGTCAAGAGATTGGGTCTTGTATCTGTTCTGGGTTCTGACAGTTTCAGGTTTGGATGTTGTCAGGTTTGATTTTGTTTGGACATGTTATTCTTTGTGTGACCCATTTGTTTGTTACTTTGTACCCGGTTTATGAAATACTAGCCTTATTTTGTTTCTCCTTCCTTTTAACCTGGGTTCATCCCCAAAACCTGCAAACTTTCATTCTGGATTCCAGGTTTTAGGTAAATGATTTCTTGGTCTGCAATTTTGATGGGCTAAGAGTTCTCTGGAACAAGGCAAGATGGCCGCCCAGATCTCCTAAAGATTCTCTACGTTGTTATGCCTTTTTACTATTTTATGACCCTTTTTAGTGAGAATTTGAGGTAACCGTCCAAGTTAGATCTAAATAAAAATCCTTCTGATATCATCCAGGACTTTAATAGAATCTGCGTGCGAGCGGTGACGTAAACCCCTTCGACATATTTGCTGTTTCTTGACGGCAGCTACTTTTAGTGCTTCATGAAACAAATTGAAAAGTTGGATTATTTGCTGAGCTCAGCACAGATTTCACAATAGTTTTGAAAAAGTCAAGCTGGTATTTATTGACTCGAGGCAGCTAGTTTATGGCTTTCAGCTGCTGACCTGTTACAAGTTCTACGAGATTTTTTTCTTTGTTCCAATATGTCAAGATTCCCGACATGCTAATTATTCTTCCTGTTGCTAACGCTAATGTCACATTTACATGACTCGCCTGTCATGATTACCGGTGTGAATCACCTATGCCCAACTCCCTCGGACAATGATTGGCTCCCTGTTCCTATTTATACCCACTATCTGTCCCCTGTTGTCAGTCCGTCTGCGAACCTCAGTTAACACTCGGGAAGCCTTTTCGACCCTGACTCCCACCTGTTTTTGCTCCTGTCTTTCCCCCAGCTTCGACCTGTTTTTTGATACTGACCACGTCCGCTCTCCCGTGCCGGCTTTCGACCTCTTTTGTCCCCGACCACGTCTACTCTCCTTTCCTGGCTTCCGATTCGCTTCCGACCCCGACCACGTTTTTGCTCACCTGTCCCAGCTACTGACCCGTTTTTCCGTCACAAAGTTCAAGGGGGGCAAATAGTTTCGCAAGCCACTAACTCCTGAAGTAAGATGAGTGGCCATCTTGGCCAATGATTTTGAGAAAGATCATTAATCTCTTAACATGCCACCTTCCCCCATAGGCCTCATCTCTCCATACTTGGTTGTGATTACCCCAACCTATTCTACAGACTGGTTGGACAAGATATTAAGTCACACTGTTTTCCAGTTTCATCCTGGTTTGTTTCTTGTTTCTAGTTTGGACATTTCATTGTTTTGTGACCACTTGTTTGTTACTTTCTACCTCCTTTTGTTATTAACCATCCTTTTTGAGCACATCTGCTTCTGATCATGCTTCGGACATTTCATTGTTTTGTGACCACTTGTTTGTTACTTTGTACCTCCTTTTGTTATTAACCATCCTTTTTGAGCAAATCTGCTTCTGATCATGCTTCGGACATTTCATTGTTGTGTGATCACTTGTTTGCTACTTTGTAACTCCTTTTTGTGATTAACCATCATTCTTTCGAGCACGTCTGCTTCTGATCATGCTTCGGACATTTCATTGTTTTGTGACCACTTCTTTGTTACTTTGTACATCCTTTTCTTATTGACCATCCTTCTTTTTGAGCACATCTGCTTCTGATCATGCTTCGGACATTTCATTGTTTTGTGACCACTTGTTTGTTACTTTGTACCTCCTTTTGTTATTAACCATCCTTCTGTTTGAGCATGTCTGCTTCTGATCATGCTTTGGACATTTCATTATCTTGTGACCACTTGTTTGTTACTTTGTACCTCCTTTTCTTATTAACCATCCTTCTTTTAGAGCACATCTGCTGCTGATCATGCTTCGGACATTTCATTGTTTTGTGACCACGTGTTTGTTACTTTGTACCTCCTTTTTGTTATTAACCATCCTTCTTTTTAAGCACATCTGCTTCTGATCATGCTTCGGACATTTAATTGTTTTGTGACCACTTGTTTGTTACTTTGTACCTCCTTTTCTTATTAACCATCCTTCTTTTAGAGCACATCTGCTTCTGATCATGCTTTCCTGTGTTTGGGTCCACCTGCAAAACGTTAACAGATACAAGAAAACTAAAGGAAAATGGGAGGGAGAAGACAGGAAAACATTAGGGCCAACAATCAGAAGGAGGAAATGATCACATAATAACAAGAGTTTCTGATCTGCTGCGCAATGTACAGTGTTCATTTTTATTATGTACACATTTAAATAAGGATTGTTGCCTCGTTACACCTTTTGTTAACAGTATTTAGGATTGTTAAGGTACATGTTATTTGGGGCATTTTGGAACGTATAAAAATAAGTACCATTACTTAATAAGGGAAAACTTGTTTCGGTACTCCAACATTTTGGTGGATGCACACCGATCCCAAAAGGATTATGGTCGAGTATCGGTATCGCAGTATTTTGTTAAAATCCAAGTTTTTGTTTACAATAATAAATGGGTTTCATTGATAACCCAACTAAGAATGATCATCTTCTTATATCTGTTTACATATCCCAGTTTTGTGTTGGGGTCTTACAATTTCCACACCCACCTTAAAAGTCGGTGTGTTGTCGGTTTTGTGGCATCTGCGGTTGTGACCGTGTTAAAAAAAAACAACAATATACAGATATGGCTTCAAAGAGGACATGCAATTGTCAGATAACATGTAGAAGCGCTCGTTATCGTCGGCAAACAGTACAAGCTATTGTTACGGTTAACGTTGGCAGCAAAAGATGTGATACTTCTTGATTGCAAAAGGAAAGAAACTGAAAAAGGAACCAACATCTTCCAGGTTTTATCGGTGAAACATGATGGGATTGGCAAATCCCGCCAGGATCCTCGGGACGTGGACTGAGATGATTTCCCCGATCATATCCGGGAAGCTCACCTGGGTGTTGAGCGACTGAGCTTGGAGGTACAGGTCGAATGTAAACTGCTGAAGTTTCTTCATAGACTGGAGAAACGGGGACAAAAAAAAATCACTCTTAGATGAGGTTCTGTCGCTTTAAAAGATTGTGAAACAGATAAAATGCAAAAAAACGTCCCGCTGGAGTCAAAACCTGCAAAGTAGAAACCTTCATTTATTTCATCTCAATAACTGCACCGCTTATCCTCAGTAGGGTCGCGGGGGTGCTGGAGCCCATCCCAGCAATCATCAGGCAGTGGGCAGGGGACACCCTGAACTGGTTGCCAGCCAATAGCAGGGCGCTTTATCTATTTATTAAACATTTTTCAGGCTTAATCTTTTGTTTAGGATCATTAACTTTATGGTTGGTTGGTTGTCGTAGGGGTACCATTTCCTGTGGTGTGTCTTGGGCAAGTACAGTTCTTTTTTTTCTTTTTTTTTACAAATAACCCAAATTTTCAAATTATTATTGAAAAAGTAATCTTGTGGCATGGATTGAATCATTGAAGAATTTCAGGACGCAACGTTTTTTACTTTTGAAAACAAACAAAACAAAACAAGAAAAGAACCTAATAATATGTCTAGAGCCGAAAAAAATAAAAGCATTGTATTAGTCTTTTAAGGAAGGAAACACATACTGTATCTATCTATATCCATGGGCAGTGTCTGAAACTCGTGCGAAAAAGTTACCAACCATTTTTCACAAAACTTGAAACACTATAAGATGACTCATCGCAAAAAAAAAAGACATTGTTGCAAAGTAATAAGGATTGATAATCAGAATATATAACAGAACAGGACTTTAAAATTAAGTTTATTATAAATCTACTTATAACATTCATTGCATGTACCGTATTTTCCGCACTATAAGGCGCACCTAAAAGTCTTTATTTTTTTCAAAAGCTGACCATGCGCCTTATAATACAGTGCGCCTTATTTATGGATCAATATTAAGTCGCAAAGTCTTGCAACTAATGCCCCAGCCGCCGACTAGAATTTCCCCCGAACGCCAAGTAGTCCGCGGTGTATGCTGGGATTTATTTACCGGTGTTTCATTGGCTAACCAATGTGTCAATCATCATTTGAATCGATCACTATTGGCTAAAGTTATTCGGAGGTAAAGGGGGCTGATCCTTTTTATCATTTACAGGCTGGCATAGGCTAAAGCGGCAAAACAAAGCCTGCAATTGGCCGAAAAAGATGTGTCAATCATCAGTTGAATCGATCACTATTGGCTAAAGTTATTCGGAGGTAAAGGGGGCGGATCCTTTTTATCATTTACAGGCTGGCATAGGCTAAAGCGGCAAAACAAAGCCTGCAATTGGCCGAAAAAGATGAATGTGAATAGCACGTTGGGTTGACGGCATAGAGAAAGCATTTTCTACTATTCTGTATTTGTAAATATTTTATTCTCCTGGATTTACTACACTCACAGATATAAGAGGACCATGGTTGCACATTATTATTGAACACAACGACTTCGGTGAGCTACTCCGGCTATATATTTTCCCTGTATCTTGTTTCAGACTGAACTCGATGTATCTGTGACAAGCAGTGCAGATAATGGATGGAGTGGAGTGTCTATTTTTAAATTAAACTAAATTCCAAGTGTTTATTGTCATATGCACAGTAAAGTTGAGAGCGAAAAAGAAAATAGAAACTAAGGAATGGTTGGCATTTCTTGAATCCCAAGACTTTAACCTTCCGAATGATATTTGGAACGATGCATTTGAGTGACATCGTACGGACACCGCATCCGCATGTGTTCTCGACACGTATTTGCTTCTTTGCAAGCTTTGGGAATGTTAAGGGGGTAATAAGTTGGACTGAACTATCTGACTGTTTTGTCGACGTTCCCATTGTAGCGCCTTATAATCCGGTGCGTCTTATGTATGTCAAATATAGGACCAAAAACTATTTTTTCGGGGTGCGCCCTATAACCCGATGCACCTTATAGTGCGGAAAATACGGTATATGACATCTCTGTTTTCCATCTGCCATCAGTATGTACCTGTATTGACTCATCTTCATTCATGCAATGTTTGCGTTGCGTTGTCTGCTACAAGCCACGTGAACTCCTCTCTCCACGATGCTTTCAATGTACGTTTACCTTTTGTAGCGTCATAAATTTTGTTAGCTTCTTTTGAATCTTTTGTCTTCATTCCGAACCACTTATCAACTTTTCTTGTGTTCTCTGTATGTCTACTTTGGAAAATGATATGCAAATGAACCCCCTATAATGCTCTGAAAAGTCCGGAAGTACGAAGTTATTCGATGCAGGCTTCTGATTGGCTGCTGAGTATGCAAATTACCAAACGAACCGAAATTCCGAAATTTCCAAACCGAAGATTCAGATCAGAATAAAACAAATGTTTGATTTGAATTAAAAAAAGATTTCGTTTTTTTTTTCTTGAAAAAGTTGTCAGCGACCTAGGCGGAGACGTTTGGTAAATTGTACGCCCGACGTAAAAGATGCACGCCCCGGTCAGACGTCGATTCAGACACTGCCATTGGCAAATGTTAAAAATCTTTGTGTCCTGTTGTCCTTCCATTGTCAAACATTTTTTTTAAAACACCAGAAGGCCACTAGGGAGCGCCAAAGAGAGACATACGTTCCAGAGCAAGTTTAGCAGGTGGAGAAGTCAAACTTTTTTTGCCAATAGAAAGCATCTTACTCTGCCTTTTGTCCTCTCAGAGAACTTTGGATGACTTTTAGAGAAACTTAAAGTTCAAAAAGATAATATGATGTAGGTTCGTAAATCTGTTTAAAGTACATGTACAACTCGCACTGCATCGTCATTGACAAAGGCAGACACAGGCAGAAAAAAGGCGGGGCGATCCAAATTTATAACACAAGGCATGATAATAATCCGCAAAGAAGTCAAACTGAAATACATTAAGGGGTTACTACTTTGCATTGCGATTTCATTACTTAAATCAGTAATCTAGCCACTTTATAGTCAGCGGACTTTCTGTCAGGACCAGAACGGAGACAGGACCCACTTGCGTGCGTTTCTCTTAAGTTTTATTGGGAAGAAGGGAAAGGATGGTACACACGATCCGTAGATCGCTGGTCGCGGGAAGCAGGTTGCTCAGACGCGGAAGTGGTAATTCCGATCAGTAGATCAGTAGCCGGGACGGGGGAGCAAAAATCGTGGTCGAGATCAGAAAAGGGGTCAGAGCCGGGAAACAGACGGGAATCAGAACGGGAGAGAGTCAGGGTCGAATAGCTTGCCTAGCGTAAGCTGAGGTTCGCAGACAGACCGACAAAAGGGGACTGACAGGACAGAGTTTTAATACTGACGGGGAGCGGATCTGTCAGCAAGCTGCAGCTGGTGCCACATGGGCGGGGCCAATTGGGCACCATGGCAACCGTCACAGAAGCTGGCGCCACACGGGCGGGGCCAATTGGGCGCCAAGACAACCGCGACTCTACATTTAGGTGGACACATTTTGTCAAATAACCATTTTTCTACACTGACTACCACTTTTCTCCCCCTTAAAAAAACCATGTTATTTTCAAATTCAGCTACCCCCCCTCCAAAAAAAAATCGTGACTTGAAAGTAGTATTTTAGTGTACGGCTGCTGTATTTGGAAGTCTCTGAAGAATAATCAACTCAAAACCATTCCATTAGATTTCCATTTGGGTCAAAGTTTGCCACAATTTTATTTTTTTTTAGTTTTGTGTTTTTAATATTCTGGAGACGGAAAGAGTAAACGATAAAATCTACCGCCTTTTAATGTCAAATGGTTGGCATGTGTGCTAATATTTGATCACTCGTTATGATGAATTTGTTAAAGACGTTTTCGTTCTATTCACGCTGGACTGTTTCACCCCTTCAATCAATCGATCTTTTTTTGTTCACGGTTACGCATGAAAGATCTTTTTAATACCACGTTATGACTTTTCTCTGAGTAATTTCCGTTTAATTAAGTGTTGCCAGGTGGAGAATTTTGCTTGACTGAGATTGATCTGTAAGTTTTAACAAGATCGTAGTAGAAATGCTGTGCAAAAACACATGGATGTTTAGAATTGTAATCCCTCACTAATTTGCACTTATGACTTCGCGTCTTCAGTGCAAAATATTCAGTGATCCGTTATCCCTGATCACGCATCAGTGGGTATGGCACCCGGCGGCTCTTTTTCTATCATGATTACCGATGTGAATCACCTGTGCCCGCTCATTTGCTGTGGGTTCTGATTGGCTCCCTGTTACTGATTAAACCCAGTCTTGTCACTCTCCTGTTGTCAGTCCGTCTGCGAACCTCTGTGTATACAAGGCGAGGCTTTTTCGACCCTGACGCCCGCCTGTCCTGTTTTTGCTCCCGTTTGTCTCCGGCTACGACCTGCTTTGTTCCCGACCATATCTGCTCTCCCGTCCCGGCTTACAACCCATTTTTGATCTCGACTACGCCTACTCTCCTGTCCTGGCTTACGACCTGTTTACGACCCCGACCACGCTTTGCTCTCCCAGTCCCGGCTACCGGCCAGTTTTTCCGTCCCTGACACCGCCATCGCTCGCTATGGAAATTCCACTTCCGTGTTTGGATCACAGTCCGAGTGTGAGAGTGACTTGCTTCCTGCGTACAGCGTACACCGGATCGTGGGCGCAGCCCTTCCTCTTTTTTTCAATAAAACTTGTCGTAATTGCTACGCAACTGGGTCCTGTTTCCATTCTGGTCCTGACATTTTCACCGTTCTATCCAGCAAAGCGAACTCCTTTTCTGCGACCTCGATCCATTCTCTCTCTTACGACATGCATGGTTGTGGCCGCAATCCGTTATCCCTGGTCGACAGTTGCAGTGCATTTATTTCCTCGGTTCAGGCCTACTCTCCAGTCTCCCGAAGTCCAGAATAAAGAGCCTTCAGCTGGTACAAATGCTGCAGCGAGGCTTTTAACTAAGACAAGAAAGTTTCACATAACCCCGATTTTAGCTAACCTGCATTGGCTCCCTGTTAGCTTAAGATGTGATTTTCAGGTTCTGTTGGTATTATACAAAATCATACATGGACTTGCTCCCTCACATCTTAGCAGATTTAATTTCGCCCTATGTTCCGGTCCGGAGCCTTCGCTCTGAAAACGCTGGTCTACTAGTGATCCCAAGAGCCAAGAAGAGATCCGCAGGTTCGAGAGCGTTCTCCATCCGGGCCCGGTGCTGTGAAATGCTCTTCCCCCTGATATTCAATCTGCAAGCTCAGTGGAAATGTTTAAATCTAAACTTAAAAAACACTACTACTCTATAGCATATGAATTACCTGTATTTTATGTGGACAATATCTGTGTATTATTTGCCCTCATGTAGGTTTTAGATCAGGGGATGGTGTCATAATAAGTCTGTAATAATAGTTTGCAATAGTCTTTGATCTGTGCAGCCCTTTGAGACTCTTTGTGATTAAGGGCTATACAAATAAACATGACTTGACTTAGTTTTAATTACTGACACTTAGAGACAGTGAGAAATGAGGCTTACGCTCGAAATGAGAGCGCATCGTAGTAACTATTTGTTGTGCAGATTGCTTGATTGTCACTTGTGTTGCAGGTAAATGCACTTTTCTTTTTATCTTTTATTTCTCCTTCAATGTAGCACTCATTTTGTTGAATTGGCACGAGATTGCAGTTTCCTGAGGCTGCCTATTGGGCAGCGCAGTTGCACGTTCGTGATGTGTTCAGGGACATTTAGGTCATTTGAGTGATTGTTTTCTTTTTGTGTTTTGCAGTTAATTGCGGTTCAAAATCCACGACACGGTCAATGTTTTAATGTGATATTATTGAGAACTAAAACAGAGTATATCTCGTCTACCATGTGAAAGGGAGGATTTTATTTTTGCTGAGTTTTTTTGTTGGACTACAAGCAACTACCTGACCATGATTTTCTCCGATTATTTTTCAAGGTTACGTTGTTCATTGATCTTACTTGAAAAACGAAGTCACGATACTGCAATATTATAGTGGATTACGTTAACCATTGCATTTTTCAACAGGTAATTAGAAGCTATATCTGATTTCATTTTTCAAGTAAACCTCCCAATGTCACGTTTGCAATGGCGCCCAATTGGCCAGCTGCGCCTCGTTGACGGATTGGCCTCCTTTCTTTTTAAGCTCAGTGTTCTCACTCACCCCTTGTCAGTCCGTCAACAAACCTCTGCCCTGCAAGACGTGGGTTTTGACTCTGTTCGGTTCCCTGTCTGTTTCCTGTCCGGTATTGTTCCCGTCTATTTTGTCCTGTGTAATATCGATCTCCAGTTTTGTTCCCGTCTAGATTGTCCTGTTTAATTTCGATATCCTGTTTTGATACCAATCCTGTCTGTCCCGTTCTGTCCGGTATCGCTCCATCTGTCAGATATCTGCTCGAGCAATTGGTATCGATCTCGTCGGCCTCTGGCTTTCTGTCATTCCACGCCAGACTGCTGCCTTACGTCTTCCGCCCTACGATCGCCGAATCACTGGCGTTCGGGTTAACGCGCATGACCGCCCTATTTCCCGTAACATAAAAGCTTGAGTGAGAAACGTCACGCATTTGGGTTCTCCTGTTCCGGTTCATGACACCTGATCCTGGCGCTCGGTTGCCTGAACTCTCTCACGCGAGCTGTTCAAAATTTGAAATTAGGGCGAAACGGAAGGAAATTTTTCGGTAGAGTTAGTTGAGGGTGGTAAAACTGAGGCACCGTTGAATTTTTTATTCCGAGCACCATAAAAAGTCCCAAGTTTGGAGGTGAAGTGCCTAAGTAAGAAGCATGTCACTTACTAAGTGGAAAGAGTCCATCATTCGCGTGAGATGGTAGAACCTCTGAGAATCTGCCGGAGTTTGCAAATTCGCCAGTCGGTTGAGTTCGTTGATGTAGCTGTGGCGCATCTCGTCGAAGAACTCCTGGCTCCTCAGACCTTCCACCGGAACTGCGGTCACAGGAAGTTGACGTCATTCAGATTCAGATTCAGATTTACTTTATTGTCATTCGTGTACACGTGTATACAGAACAAAATGTCGATACATCTGACCCGCACAGTTTCCTTGAGCGTCAGCCGGGATAGATAAGTTTAACCATGTCTTTGTCAGAATTCTAGCGCAGCAGTTCGTCATCTCGCGGTTCGATGTTAGTTCCAGTTGTAAATGGTCCAGTTTATTGTCCAGAGAGCGAACGTTGGAGAGGAAAATGGATGGGAGAGGCGTTTTGAAGGGTTTAGCCTTTAGCCTAGCGGTTAGCCCGGCCCGACAACCTCGCTTCCTCCTCCGGTCACACCGCTCTCTTGCCACTCTGCTTCGCTGCTTTCTAGGCCGCTGGGTCTTGTTGACGCAGCACTCCGAGGCTAAGTAAACACTCCCGAGTGGTCGTAGCACCGAGCGCTTGGTTTCTGGATGTTCGCATATCCAGCAAAAAACTGCCATCGTATATTAATCTGCGGTTTGAGTTGACTTTTGTTCGCCGTCAAAACTGAGTCGAAGACTGGGTTTTATGATCGAAGTGTAAAAAACTGTAGCCGCAGCCGAACAGGGGCCATCTTGGATGTTCGTTTTTTCGCAACCACGTCAACAACGTTTGTCCGAGGACCCCTACGGTAACCTCTCGGACACAACACAAAATACTGTTTTGCCCGGGCAGATGAAACAGTCGAGACACGATCAAAACAACATGTTCCCTCAGCTTTCCTAACGTTGACTGACGCCACAATTCCTTCTCCCGAGTTGCAACATCAAAGATTCTCCTAAATGACCTCATCAACGGGAATACGTTGCGTCACCGCTCTCGCTTGGCCCCGTTTTCTTTCCGTCCTGTGAATCTCGAGAATTTCGACCCTTTCGTCCAAATCCCAGGTAGAATTCGCCACGGGAATCATTTCCACCTCAAAATAGAAAACGGGACGCAGAATATTTTCAGGAATTTCTTCGTTCATCTGGAATTTCTCTTTGAATATTTACAAAGGCGGTATTTGTTACCGGAACAATAAAACTTGACAATGAAAAACAACTTGATGGAGACCAATAAAATGAGGCAAAGGGTACTGTCCGGGTATATCAATCAAAGAGAAAATGACTTAAAACGACAGAGAAATTGCATCAGTAACAAAGTAAAATTAGAATAGAGGAAACATAATTGTATAAATAACTATTAGCCGTTCCTGCACATTTTGGCCTCTCTCCGATAGCATGTGGTACCAAAGTGTATACACTTAACACAATAAAATTGTATCGGAAAGAATTTGTTCCATTGGATTACCACGGCATTTTGATGCAAATATTTCTTATTTGAAGTCGGGTCATGTTTATTTGTGACACCCTTAATCACAAAGTGTCTCAAAGGGCTGTACAGACTAGCCTATTTAGACACCATCCCCTGATCTAAAACCTACATGAGGGCAAGGAAAAACTCAAAAACCTCGACATGAGGAAAATGAAGAAACCTTGAGAAGGGACTGTACATGAGGTCATCCCCTTCCAGGAAAACAAAAATTTGAAGGAAAACAAGTTTAAGCTTAAAACACTTCTATTCTATAGCATACGAATAACCTATATTTTATGATGACAATAACCGTGTATCTTTGTATTATTCGCCCTCATGTAGGTTTTAGATCAGGTGATGGTGTCATAATAGTCTGTGGTTTGCAATAATCTGTGGTCTGTGCAGCCCTTTGAGACTCTTTGTGATTAAGGGCTCTACAAATAAACATGACTTGACTTTTAAAACGGCAGCCTCCCATGATGCACGCGACGCATTTTTAGGCAGATTTACTTAATTTATTGCTTTGTTTATCGATTCAGGCTGCAGCGAAACATGGCAAGAATGTCGAGCATTTTACAAGCACTTCACCCACATTTCAAGCACTTTTCAAACCTCGCAAACGAAACATTAAAATTCAAGTGTTTTCGAGGATTTCAAGCACCCGTACAAACCCTGTGAATGAGATGTGGGCTTATTTATTTTTAAATATGACTGTGCCTGGGGCGGCACGGTGGAGGAGTGGTGAGCGCGTCCGCGGCAGAGTTCTGAGGTCATGGGATCGAATCCTCCTCTGCGGAGTTTGCATGTTCTCCCCGTGGTTGTGTGGGTTCGGGCACTCCTGTTTCCTCCCACATTCCAAAAACATGCATGCCAGGATAATTGGCCGGTCCAAATTGTCCCTAGGTGTGAATGAGCTAGTGAGTGTCCCCTGCCCACTACCTGAAGACAGCTGGGATGGGCTCCAGCACCCCCGCGACCCTACTGAGGATAAGCAGTGCAGAAATGGATGGATGGTCTATGCCTTACCAGACACGAACCTCACCTTACATCAGGTTTAGGGAACCCATATATGGCTCTTTTCATGAGTACGTATGGCTCCGAAATAAAATGTAACTATTGCACATCTCTCTTTGGCGTTCCAAAGTCAAGTGATTTCATCCCGATTTTGGTCAATATAAAGCCGAAGCAACTTAATGCAGAAGTTCCATAAGAAACCATTTAAACTGATAAATAAAAACGCTGGCAAACACACAGCGCAAGGCACTTCCTTCTCTCTCTCTCGCTCAGTGCAGTCTACACCCAGAGTGAATAGTACGATAAGCTTATCGTTTGCAGTCATTTGTGACATTTTCACAAAAGAACTTTGCATGCACATTGTTTTGAAACCGTTATTAAGGACAAATTTCCTGGAAAAAAATGGCCTCAACACTCTTAACTGAAGGCGGAAGACAAATTGTAAATGGCATATTTACATTGATTTGGGACACAGGATTTGGCATTATTATCATTTCATACATTTGATTAAATCATCAAATGACACACAGTGAAATAAAATGCACTGAAGAATTAGCTTTTGTCTAGAGAGCGTGTTTGGCAGTTTTTTCAATTTTGTCTGGAAATATATGATGTGGCTCTCTCTATTTTTTTTTAAAACATTTTTTGCTTTTATGGCTCTTTGGGTCAGAAAGGTTCCTGAACCCCTGCCTTACGTCACTGACAACTAACAAGTAAGAAAACTTACGAATGCTGAACAAGAGGAGGGCCTTCATGCAGAGGTATTCCTCCAGAGTGAGCTGCAACAACAGAAACTCTTGCGCCAGGTGCTTCATTCGGACGCAGTGCTCGTACATGGAGGAGATGTGCATGCGACGCCTGTGCCCACCAAGAAAAGAGAAGAGTGAGGGGTGAGGTCAGCCATCAAACATTTTCAGACGTGGCTTTTCCCTTTCAAAAATGTTAAGGAGTGCAATATAAAATTTGCCACAACTCATAAATCATTTTACTTTTGTTCTATTTGATGAAGAAATGGGAAATAACCCGCCATTTCAAAAGAAAAAAAAACTAGTGAAGCAAGGACTCGCCAGGAAGAATAATATGACATCAGTTCTAAATGGAAGACTGAAAATTGAATGGAACATTTTCAATTCCGGGGCAAACTGCTCCAACTATTACACGACCTCACAAATGGACTTTCTGCTAAATTGTTCCTTTAGATCAAAAGCAAATTTTACACAAATGATACTTAATGGGGCCATACAGGATACCTTGAATCCAAAGTCAACCCAAATGATTTCTCTGTGATGATATAAACTCTACACTTTGATTCATATTGTCTGTCCAATATGTCTTTTTTCAACTTTTTCTGAGCCAAGGTGCAATTTCCTTAATTGAAAAAAATCTCACGAAGCCGGTGAAAAATGTAATTTTATAGGATACTTATGATTATAATGTATAATACATAATGAACATTCATGAATGAATTCATTTACTTTTAACATTTGTCCTGGAAAGACGAGACATTTAAGTCTATTTAGAAAATATTCAATTAAAATCAATTAACACAGAATTATGGTAAAATAAAAACAGATTTAGAATTTATGAGCAATATTATTTTATAGTGGAATTGTTATTTTCATTATTGCAATGCAGATTATTCTAACAATTTAAACTGTGTTTTAATACAATTTCTTAATCCATTCATTTTTTTAAGTGAACTGTGGCGACAGACTGTCATGGTTGCTATGGCGCCCCGTTGGCCCCGCCCTTGTGGCGCCAGTTGCGGCTCACTGACAGATTGACTTTCCGTCTATTTAAGCTCAGTGCTCTCATTTTTCATTCGTTAGTCCGTCAACGAACCTCTGCCTCGCAAGACGTGGGTTTTGAGTCAATCCTGTTTCCTGTTGGTATTCCCTGTCCGGTATTGTTCCTGTTCACTTTTGTCCTGTTTATTATCGGTTTCCAGTTTTGTTCCCGTCTATTTTTGTCCCGTTTATTATTCTCTCCAGTTCTTGTTCCCATCTAGTTCGTGCGGTTAATTTTCGATATCCTGTTTCATTATCTATCCTCTCTGCCCCGCCCTGTCCTGTATCGACCCCATCTGTCCGATAACAACTCGGGTATCGATCTCGTCGGCCTCTGGCTTCCTATCATTTCACGCCAGACCGCTGCCTAACGTGCATGACTCCCCATTTCCTGTCAAATAAAAGGCTTGTGTGAGTAACATCACGCGTTTGGGTCCTGATCCTGTTCTGGTTCATGACACAGACAACAAAACCTATTTAAAAAATAGCAAATACAATTAGTAAATTAATACATACAAATTTGTATTGAGTACCTTTTCATTGTAAAATAAAAAAATAATATTTCAAATGAGCAAAAATCTTTCCCAGATGGTTATAATAATAATAGTAATAATAATAATTTCCTTGTATTAATGCATGCTATTATAATATTTACATTTAAATGTCTTAACAAAATACAATTTCTCGATTTATTCATTTTAAACAATTTAATTGTTGAGAAAGACATGGAAAAAATAGAATATAGCTAAAATTATGATAAAACCTAATGCCGTTTCATTCATAAAATTTTTCTGGTAAAATAAAAAAAATAACAGTTAAAATTGACATTTTTTTTCTTTTTTTCACAGCGTAATCCTTTTAGGATTTTTTTTCCAATGTGCACAAAATTTTGAGTCATGTAGCAACATGTTATATAACAAATAATGAAGAGGCAGACGTCATAATATTTTTTGTCCAATATCAAGCATTATTTTTTTAATTTTTGGACAATTTCAGGTGGTAAATAAGGTAAAGTTTAAGGCCACACTGGTGTGCTCGTTTGGAAAAACACCGCCTTAAGAAACAAAATTGTTTTATCCAGGAAACTGAATCGAGACACGATGCCCACCTCAAATTAATTTTCTTCTCGGATCCACCCACATTTAACGTGCTGCTTAATTTCTTAGCCGCAATTGCACGCTTGCATCAAGTGCGAGCTGAAACTCGGATGCAACCGTGGAAAAAGCCCAACAATTATTCAATCTTATTACCGAAGCCGAGGCAGGTTTTTGTCCCTCTTTAAAGTATAGCCTTGGCTTGGCAGGAGACTGTACACAGCCAAGTGACAGGGAGCACTTCAGTCCATTAACGCTTTGCGCTCACATTTCTTTCAAATAGCTCCAATTACCCACCTTGGCTGAATTACACCAGCGCCACTGGCCGTAATTCACTGCTCCAATTTGGAGCTGCTAATCTAGCACACCTTCAAGAACAAGCGAGAAGCCCCCGTCTTCCATCCTGCCACTGGAGTTGGTGTCTTCGATTCACTTTCAAATGTCATCTGAACAACTTTTAAGTGGAGCCTAATGTCACAGAATGTGGTTGGAAATTGATTTCGACACCATTTAGGGACACATTTTCGTGACCAATATCCGTCCAATTTTCTAACCCACTTTCCTTCTTTTGGGTCACAGTTATGCTAAATTCAATATGGGGGATAGAACGTGACTTGCTTGTATCAACCAAAAAGATGTCTAAATACTGCAATCCCCGGCTTGGTGCATCGCGGCTTTTTGTGGGGCCTGGCAGCTCTTTCTATTCACCAAAAAGTGAATTGCACTCGTGCGGCCGTGATCTATTATCCTCAATCCTATATTGCTACGAGTGGAGACTTTTGTCAGGGGACGTGCCAATCTGACCTGCCTATCATGCACGGATGTGGTCACAATCCATTATACCCGGAATAGACCTGAATAGCGCACTTCTGTAGGGCCTGGCAGCTGTTTTTTGCTGTTCTCTTCACCAAAAAGTGAACTGCACTCGCATGGCGGTCATCCATTAACACCAATTCCATATTGCTGGAAGCGAGTGCCAGCAGAGCACATTTTTGTAAGCCCTTTTGGATTTTTATTGAAACTCTGTCAACAAAACAATGAACTCCCCAAACCCATATTGCCATTAGCGGGAACTTTTGTTGGGGATGTTCTGCACTGCTATGCCTAAAATAAAATGCACGGCTATGGCCGCAATCCATTTTCCTCGGTCCACTATTTCTGAGATTATGGGCTGGCAGAGCGTATTTGTTTTAAGTTCGGGTCACTGAACCGTGCCAATGTAACCTGCCAAGAATAAACTGCACTATCATAGCCAGGATCCATTATCCACAGTTGAGTATTGCTGACAACGGGGCCAAGAGAGCAAATTTGTATGCAAAAGTAAAAATCATGATCCTAAAAGAGGAATTATAATACTCTATGTTAAATAAATTTGCTTTGAGGGAAATTATGTAAAATTCATCTAAGAAGCTAACAATTCAAAATTATCCAAAAATGTTTTTGCCACTAAATACTTGAAATAATTTGCAATACTATGCAATTTGTTAATTACTAAAAATAATATTTTTAAAATTATCTAAATTTTCTGCTAGTCGAACAACATTTTACAGGGAAAAATTATTATTTTATCTAACGTACTAAATATTTGTTTCTGGATTTTATGCAACATGTAAAAAACAAACAGAAAGGGTCTTATGGTAAAGAATCTTGCGTTAAGTATTTTAATTTGATCTATGAATGTGTTTTTTTTCCCCACAAATGAAAAAAATTGAAATTTATTAATTTGAGACATTTTGTTGGTTTATAGTCCCATCCTACATTTTTTACTAGCTCTTGTTGCTGCTTGTGGCTGCTTTGCATAATTGCTGTGTGGTTTCACCTTGAAATACAAACTTGAAATATGAGAAATCAAAAAACCAGACTAATGGACATACAATTTACTTCCACCCCCGACCTCCCTGCCAGGCAAAAGCTATATTACCTTCATCTTCTCGAGCCCACTTGGCAGTCAGCATATTCATCATCAAATCGACTCCACAGCAACTACTTAGCTTGTTTGAGGATCCATTTGGAGAAATTTAATTGAAAACGATTGAACGGATTCGAAACTATTTTTTAGTTTATCACTAGGAAAAAACTACCAAAGGCACACTTTCCTCAAATACTGTATCTTAAAGAAATACCTACATATTTTTGCAAGTATTCTTTCATGGGTTTCCTTGATTTTTGTGAAAGCAATTATTTTTACCTTATTAGTTCCACAGGAGGAGCGGCATCAAAGTTTGAATTACTAACTTCAATCCACTTTAAGGCCAAGGGTTATATACTGTAGTTTACGCACTATAAGGTGGACACCCCCAAAATAGTCTCCCCCCCATTTTTTTCATATATAAGGCGCACTGGACTATAACGCGCATGGGATAAAAACTACTGTAAAATTGCATAACATTGGCTGCAACGGGTATTTAAATCATTATATGGTGTGGAGAGCGCCGGATCCTATTCACTAGACAACTAGCGATACATACAACAGGTTTTATCTCAAATCATCACACTATCTAGAGTCACTGTGCCAAATTGTTGATGTTAATATTGGGCCGAGCCGGGAGCATATTGTCAGACATTAAACTGGTCTGTGGTACAGCCGACTCGCAAAGTCTTTACGAAGCGCACAGGATTCGGAACAGAATGACGATAAAGGCATCGTAGGAAGTACGGTAATTAGGTCATTCTTAACTAAATGAAAAGAACAGCAATGTGGGGATGTAATCCTGTCGCTCTGAAATATATAAATGAATACATGTCTGCAGATAATTGAAATGTTTCTCACTTAGTTTGTGCCGGGAAAAAGTGAAACAACATTCTTTCTGCCCTAACAGATGTGCTACCGTGACTAAAAATAGTGTGATATGTCTTTCTAGTGATCTGAAAGGTAGGATCCAGTGCTTTCCTCGTCGACATCTGGGTTCATTGCCCGTTGCATTCAACGTTATGCAATTGTGAACAATCATCAATGTCCCTAGTGGCCTGGTGGTTAGGATTCCGTGTTCTTACCATTGTTGTCCGGTTCGATCCCCGTAGCCACCATTGTTATGCATTTCTGGTCAGCAATAAAATTTAACGACTGATCAATAATTGCACAAACATGGGAATGCGTGGGCAGCACGGCGGCGCAGTGGTTAGCGCGTGTGCGGCACAGCTCTGAGGCCATGAGATCGAACCTCCTGTGTGGAGATTGCATGTTCTCTCCGTGCTTGCGTGGGTTTCCCTTGGGCACTCCGGTTTCCTCCCACATTCCAAAAACGTGCATGTCAGGTTAATTGGCCGGTCCAAATTGTCTCTAGATGTGACTGAGTGAGCGAATTGTCTGTCCCTGTGTGCCCTGCAACTGGCTGGTGACCAGTTCAGGGTGTCCCATGCCCACTGGGATGGGCTCCAGCTCCCCGCAACCCTACTGAGGATAAGCGGTGCAGATAATGGTTGGATGGAATGATGGGAATTCATTTCTACTTTTGTCTTAAATACATTAAGGGGCACCCTATTATAAGGCGCACCTTCAATATTCTGTCCAATTTGGGATTTTGGGTGAGACTCAAAGTTGGAAAAAATTGTCATATTAAAAAGGATGATTTACTCATTAAAGATGAGATCCGGCGCAAAGTAAAGCTGGCTGGCGTTGGTAATCTTGAAGGAGCGCCAGCTCAGAGCAAACACCGTCACAGTCATCCAGGAATTCTGTATGGCCGTCATTTGGTCATCTAGATGAAGACCATCAAAACCTGCAAACAGTCATTGCACATCAGGCGTCTGAAACCACCTTAGTATTTCAATATTTCAAAATCAGGGATCACCAACGCAGTGCCCACGGGCACCCGAGAAGCCCGCGGACTGCTTGTGAAAATAGCTAACAACTGATGAGACATTCTTATTCTCAGAGTTTTTCAAAAATGGAAACCTGCATCTTACCAGGGAGCCTTTTGGCCCATTTGACCACTTCGACCAGTTGCCTTTCTCCGAGCATGTTGAGGCTGCTGAGCAAACTGGCTGCAGAGTCAGGCCTGCCAGAATCGTGACCTGCGTTCACCACCTCCGGCTCAATGGACTTCAGGATGTTCACAAAGACCATTCCGGTTTTTAACGACGTATTTCGGAAAACCTTGACTTTATTGGCATGATCTTCCTGGACGTTTTTGGGTTGTCCAATCTTTTTCAGTTTGCGTGCTGACAAAGAGAGAAAAGGGGACAGGAGAAACAAATGTGGGATCAATTATGAGATGGTGGCAGGTTGGCGTGCATTAAATTCAGAGAATTGGTAAATGGTCTGCATTTATAAAGCGCTTTTCGAGTCAATGAAGACCTCCCAAAGCGCTTTACAATGTGCTCTTCACACTTACCTATTCACACACACACACACCAATAGCGGCCATGCAGCCATGCAAGGCGCCAACCTGCTTTTTGGGGGCATCAGGGATTCAGCGTCTTGCCCAAGGACACTTAGTCTACTAATATTGCAATTGAAAACTGTTTTTTTTTTCAATTTGTCAAACCCCTACCTTGTACAAAAAAATAATTTAAGCCAATAGTACACAGAGTAATCGTCTAATTTCCCAAGCCTTTGAGTCATACTGAACAGATGCGTCTCAACTGATGGATAGGTCTTTGGCCATTTTTCAATGAGGCATGGCTTTTCTACCTAGCCTCCATTTGAATTCTTTCCTACCTAGAATATTTCTCAAGGTAGCAAAGACATCCTTGAAGGATACAACTGGCAAGATGATTTCCATTTGCATTATATTAGGGATTCATATCCCGCTAAAAGGCAGAGTGACTTGGAATGGAGAAATAGAAAATGGAAAAAGTGCACTAGTGAAATTGAGGAATAAAAAAGGCACAACCGCTGACCTGTGCGCATGCTGCATTCGAAACTTACAATTTCAGACCGAGCTGACTCGTGAGTTGCATTCGTCCAAAGAATCAGCTGAAAGGTAATATCATCAACTAGTGTATAACGTTGCTTCCTTGGGCTATGATGGTTTCAGGCCATTGATGCGTTCGGTGTTGAGTTGTTCAGCACAGCACCTACTGAGCTACCAGTCATTAATTTGAAGTCATATCAGAGTTTGATAAATTCAGATTGTATATATAACAAATACATTTGGTAATGGGCAGTTGTTTGGTGGAAGTGTGTCACTCTAGAATCTTGCAGAGGTTATGCTTTACTGCCACAGGGCCTGGACGTTAAGTAACTCTGCACTGTCACATTTACATGTTGGGATACATTTTTTGTGTGGTGTCGTATTGAATAAGAAGAATACATTAATGGAAGGTTTGCTTTGCTTGTTGAGGAGAACCTTACAGAACTTACAGGTCATCAACACAGCCCAGGAAATCAGCAGCAGCTCACTGCCGGGTTTGGAGGACATTGCCGGCTAGAGGTACCGCAGTAAGAGCCGACAACTTGATTAGGGACTCCTCCTATCCTTTTAACAAAGCCTAACAGGGTCAAAGAGCCATCACCCCCCAAAACAGGCACACAAAACTGTGAAAACAACTTATTGCCTTAAGATAAAAAAATACATTCATATTTTATTCTTTATTATTATTTGGTGGCCTAATGCCACTGAACTGTTATTTTGTGCACTTATAACTACAAGCACTACATTGTAATTACTGCCTATTTAACCAAATGTTCTTCTTTATCTTATAACTTTCTTTAAATTTGTTCATTACATGTTTATCCTAGAGTTTCAGGTCTAATCATGCTGCGAACCAAATATGCTATGTTGGAACCAATGACAGTAAAGACAATTCTGATTCGAATCAAATCTCCAATCTAAATTACGTTTCCAGTTTGTCCTTAAAATCTTGGGAATCAAACCAAATGTTTTCGACTTTAGGTGCTTCTTTTGGACCGAGGAGAATAGAAGGAAAAGAGCAGTATGAACATTTATATTTCGGTTTCCTTCCTTGACGAGTTTTACGAAGCACTGCTGCAGAACGGAAGTCCTTCTTTGTGGACACAAAGTAGACAGTTCACGTTAATATTTCTACCTTTTGAATAATAGTCAACCTTTTCTTGTTACACTAACTTGCAGCTTATTTGAGGTTCTTATCAAAACTTACTGTGCTCAATAATGAAGTGCCAATTTTAGACATAACTTAAGCTTACCTGGAATGAGTTCGAAGTAAGTGCAAATTTCAGATTTTATCATTTGCCAGGCTAAGTATTTCCAATTTTGATCCCAGGACAAACATCAAATTAAAATACTTAATTAAATGTTACAGCAGGGGATTGTCTTCCTCGATTCTTTTATCAAATAGTGTAAACAGGTTCTAGTGAACGAAACTTAAAAGAGTCTCCGTCCTGGAGCTGAGGCAAAACAAAGCATCAATTTTTCAATAAGAGAATTCAGTAATGGTACATGTATTTTAATGCATCATTTGCGATGTCAAAATTATTATTGTAAATTGCATGACCAGGTGATGTGAATAATGGCTAGCTATAATTGTGACACAGTGACGACGCAAGAATTTTTTTTTATGATAACTCAAAACGAATACCATCTTGAGCCCTACAAGGAGATGATCTGTCTTTTATGTGCACAGCCTTATTAAGCTTTTCTTTTTAATAAAAAAATGATCATTCATCAGATGAAAAGCTCTTAATATCAGGGAAGGATGATCACTGAATGAGGACAGCTTGCAGGATGCGATTCCCCCTCCTGCACGATACAAAATAGCTACTTGGCTCTTTTTATAACAAATGACATTCCAGGTATAATAAGGAATTAATTTCATCAGAAATTAAACCTTTTAAATGATACTAGAGCAGATGCCAAACTCAATAAAATTCATCAAATTAACCGAAGTAGCTTCTCCATAAAGACTTTCCAGACCTGAAAGAAATTAAAGTGCATCTTACTTAAAAAGGAAACTACGTGTACTACATGTACTATTCCACGATGAACTAGCACTAGGTACTCAATCCCGCCCTGACCTCCGCCATGGCTAAGCAATGTTAATTTGCTCCAGGATTATGAAACAAACCAACATCTGGATCGTAGACAAAAAAAGGAAGAAAAAAAACAATTTATCGTGTTCCTGCCGCAGCTGCACATCAAGTTTTATATAGTTTTGTTCTCACGGAGTTAAAAAAATGTGCAATGGGGAAAGAATGAGAAGCAGCCAATAGAAACTATTTTCTTTCATCTGCATAATATGAATTAAATATGGATTATTTCCGAAATCTGCAAAAATGTGCATTGATGCCATTGGAAAAAAATAATCCCAGATGTATTTCTGTGATATGCTGTAAGCGAATGACACATTCATGATGAGAGTGAAAGTGAAATGAGGCTCTTTTTGCCCCCAACTAGAAAAGGTGTGCCTCTTTACCACCAATCACTGCATTAGAAGGCATTTATGCGCCGCGGGTTTGTCACCGACGAGTGGCTAAATTACCGAGCAGCACGTCTGCTGCTGCTTTAATTCACCGCTCGCGTGTCAGCTTTGTGCCACCCGTACAATTTTCACTGTAAACAGAATGGGAAAAATGGAAGGGAGTGGAAATTGAACGTAAGACCAAAAATGAGTCCGCTACATGTCAATCCTTAGAGCCTTATATGACAAGCAGATGTGGCTGACAGTAAAGGGGAAGTGAATGAAATAGGTCTAAATTGCACGGCGGCTCAGTCAGGGGCTTGATTATCACTGACATCCCCTATTGTGATGATGCTGCAATTGAAGAGAGTTGTGGAGGAAGAGCAGCGGAGAAACCTTCAAGTACGGTACTTGGTCCTTTTTGGCAAAAGCACTTTTGCAACTTCGCCTTCCCTGTAATGTGCTTATTAGAATTCATTAAAACAGCAAGTTTTATGATCGAAAATGGAATAGTTAAGGGGTTCATCTGCACCTGGGAAGTTTTACTTCAAGAGCATTATCATTTGGCAGTATTTCTCTATGGGTTGTTCCCATGTCTCACAAATATACATTTCATTTCTACGTCTACGTGCAGGCAATAATCCAATTGTAAACGGAATATTGGACTTCTGAAGCAATCCGAATGAATCGTTTACATGATGAGATAAACGAATAACTCGGTACATGCCGAATTTGCGAATATTCTAAATAGAATTCCAAAGCGAGTGTGACGTCATGACGCAAATCGACCTTGTTTCCCCATTTTACTTTTTACATTAAATAGAGGATTATTTCGTTCGTGTCACTCACACAATTCAGCAAAATACCTTGCTTGTTTTCCGCTGGGCTCCAAAAGCAAGCTCCGTTGCTGCATCCCTTGTGCTCATACGTGGCTAGCCAAAAATGTAGACTTATACTATATATAGATGTATACAACTGTGATATTTACTACACTGTATATAGATGGATACACCTGTGCCATTTTTTGCCATTGGGGTAGAAATTAAATTGGAAATGTCCTGGAGAAATCACTAATACTAAGTTAGTGCATGTATTGTTCACCTCTATACTACAAATCCCACAGTGCTTTGGGACATAACAATATCCCGAATAAGGGAAAGTGTGCACATGAATGCGCATACATGGTTGTGTAATTGGAAAATTAAAAGACAAACCCACCCACTGCAATCTGGATACTCACAGTTAGACTAATACCTTATTTGGATTATTGTGCATGTTTACATGGCTTTACATAATCGGAATACTGGGAATATTCCGTGTCCAATCGAATTATTGACTGCATTGAAACGTACCCAATGATCCTGGTGCTGCGTCATAATGAATATCTCGAAAGGGACAACACTAAAGAAAGCATTATCGAAATGTTTAAAACTACTCCCAGAATGGTATCAAATCAGACTTCAGTTTGAATGTTTATTGGAAAATAGAACTTGGCATCAATTTAGCAGACTATGATTTAGTTTCCGTGCTTAAAAGAAATATGACTACTTAATGGGTAACAACTGACAATAAATCAGATTTTTACAAGAGTAAAATGACTTATATCACCAAGTAGGCCATGTCTTCCCTGTTATATGATCAAATAAAATGAAATTATGTGAACATTTTTATACACAACACACCAGGCTGTGTGTCAAGCACATCCTTGTTTATCATTGCATTGTTTATCAAGAGCACTCAGGCTCCGTTAGTAAAACGTGTTTACAAATGACCCGCTTTTTTTCGAAGGGTGCAACACTGGGATTGAAGCTAGAAGGAATCAATCCACCACTTTAAGGATTTTTAATCCATGCACCTGCAGATTTTTGTTCCCCCTTCTCGTAGTATTTCATCCACCCTACCTCCAAGAGTCATCCCAGCCTCGAAGCACTTCTTCAGCCTACAGGATGGACAGTTTTTCCTTCTCATCTTATCAATGGTGCAGTCATTCTTGCTGGCACACAGGTAATTCTGCTTTCCTTTCAATAAAAACAAGAGCCCGTGTCAGGTGTAGGTCAGGAGGAAACTATGAGCAGTGCCTGAAGTGTCATTTGAGTACAATATATTACAGTGTGTGAGTTTTCCACCGCGGTACTCATTTCTGACCCAGTTTACCTTCTGCTGCTCTTTTGAAGAAAACCTTGCAACTGCCGCAGGTGAGTGCCCCATAATGGCACCCGGATGCCTCGTCAGAACAGATCAGACATGCTCTCTGTGGCGGGTAGAAGAACTCCATTGGGATCATGTGCTCTCTGCCGGGTTCAAACCTGCAAACATGACACGTGTGTATAATTGTTGATCACAACATTGGAAAAGCTGCGCTCTTAGCTACTGCATAGAAAACCGTTTTATAAATATAAGGCAGACTCAAATGTTTTCTGTATGTGCAGAAATCATGATAAAGCACTACTTTTCTGATGCACATACAACATAGGCCAGCATACAAATACCACTTTGTGAATATTGCCTATCTAATCAAATATTTAATATTATGGTTTATCCTGTAGGGCCACGTCTAATCCCATTGTAAACAATGTACACTGCATTGTTATCACTGACAGTGAAGACAGTTCTGTTCTATTCTTTTTTTGCTAAACGATCTTCAGCAAAGACTAAGAAAGGATCTTGAAATACTGAACTGTACTTCCATTTATCAACATAGATGAATGATGACACAGTGTGAAACAATTATTACACAGATATTTATATGTCAAAGGTTTGCATGTAGACATCTAGTGGCCAATGTGGATTTGCACTTACAGTTTACAGGAAAAATAAGGTACAGTGCTACCTCTTAATATGAGCACCTCTAAGCGCTAAATGCAACACGAATTTTGCTAACTATGCGAAGGAAAATCCAATTCACGAGCACTCTCAAAGGCTTATCCTAGAGCACGCTCTCTACTTGTAACTGCATCAGCTTGTCCAGTCTGCACATGCAAACGATAACAAGCAAAACAATCCAAAAAATGTGCTGTAAAATGTGTTTGTGCGCGCTCGTTTTGAGTTACAGTAACTAATTTTAAGGGTACAGTAAGTGGTTACGTATTGTCAACAGTGTCTCAATTTCATACCTGGCAACCTCCACCAATTGCGCCCCTTATTAATGTTTGCAAATTCTCCTTATGAAGCGATACTAACCTTACAAACACAATGCGACATGTACTCACAAGACAGACTATGTAGAATAACGTGACACTCTTAAATATCCACAATGGCGTTGTCGTCTGCTAGCAGTAACTGAAACAATCTGGATTAGAGCCGATATGGGTAAGGAGCGATCGGTCTTTTTAGAAATGTTTTTTCACATATAAATATTGTTATACGGCGTACACAATTTGAAATGCTAAAAAAAACATATACAATACAAGGAAAACGTCTAAGATGACAGGTATGCAATCTTCGGGACTCCTTGCAACCACCCACCCTTTCTCCACACCACGCGCACCCATTTGATTCAGTGCTCATAATATACTCAAATTTTATTTATTTGATATATTTTTTTAATGTAATTGCGATATTTTTAGTGTTTTATCACTATTTGAATGAGTTTTAGTGATTTGTTTTACAGCTGTTCATTTGGATGCTTTTGAGAGGACGGAAGAGGATCGGTTAGTTTTTATGGATGAAGGACTACTGTGTAATGTATTTCGAGGTACAGTTCAATCTTAACGCATTTGTAGAAAGAATTAACTTTTACTCAAAAACTGGTGTTGTCTTTTTTAAATAACCGCCAGGTCGGATTCAGAAAACTCCAACCAGACTTTAAATCTGTAATACAAGCTCATGTGCAGACAGTGAACATATTTAAATAGTGCGACTCATACATTTTAATTTTGTGTCGGGAAAAAAAAACCCCAACTATGATTTTTGGACTTTGGGAAGGTATGGGAATTGTTGGTGTGTCAAAAGTGGAGTCAAGGGACTTTCAGTGTGGGTGGTGGCGGAGGAGATGGGGCAAAGGAGGGGCAGGATGCACCCAGCGTCAGCTCTTGCGCTCAGACAGAAACGGGGGGGAAAAACAGCTAGACATAACGACGGCTGATACCGAGGTTTGTAGCATAACAGACAAGGGCAAGCCGATTCGAAAGAACTTTTATGCCCAAAAACTCCAGAGAAAATGGCAAACTTTATCAAGGTTAAAATTAAGAAATATGCCAACTAAAATCGCGTAAGTAGATCTCAGTGGGCACACATTAACAAAAGCAGCTGCACGTAACCCCAAATGAAAGTCATCCAGGAAACCGTTCCATCTCATTTGTGATAATTGTGTTTATCTTAAAATACAATGCATTGGGTACATTCTCTAACCTTATGTTGAAAAAAAAACAAGAAACCCGAAAGCTATTACTTAGCTTAAGTATTTATTTTGGCTGGGAGTGTGTTTCAAATTGTTTGTGAAGACCTTAATAGCTTACTGCAGATGCTGTACAAAGACTTTAAAGTGAAACTGACAGTGAGGTATGCTTTATATTCAACCACGATCAACACTTGATCTACAATCTTTTGTTCGAAAAGTCCCGAGCCTTTGTCACATACGATATATTTCAAATCCAGACTGCAAGTTCTGTTTCCAGCAGGGTAGGGACTCAACCGCCCCTTTAGATCCAGTCCTGCCATATTGGATTGTTTGGCATGCCGGGAGCTTAATCTGGTGACACGTGCAACTATTTGTACACAATTTAAGAATTGAATTAAAATAAAAAAAATGGATAAAAAACTATTAAACTGAAATATCAAATTAACAGTACAGATTTACCAATTTTCTGGGAGCTTTAGAAGGTAACCAACTCGGGTGATTTGTGAACCACGGGCCGTTTAAGGGGCGAAATAAAGGAAACCAACTGTGTTCCTTCAGTCACACACAAAGATTAATAAGTGTTAATTACAAAATCACTACTTTGAAAGTATTTTTTGTTGATTAATATAAACCAGGGATCACCAACCTTTTTGAAGCTAGTTTTTTGTTACTGATTAGTGCGAAGGGCTACCAGAGTTTAATCTGCATTTCTAAAATAACAACAAGTCATATTATAACTATGTTATTATTATGGTATTACCTAATTATTTGAAGTAGGTTTGTGATAGGCTCAGTCTACCACTAAAACATCTGTAAAAAATCAATAACCCATCACTGGAGAGCTATTTTCAGAACCATTCCGTGGGCCATTCGGGTATTCCTAGGGGGCTGCCTTATGCTCGCGGGAATCACAGTGGTGACCCCAAACTGTATTTAAATGAAGATTTGCTAATAACTCCCCTTTCATCCTGGTTTGTTCATCCAAGTTAAGTACGTTTATACATACCTACCATCTTGTGACTAAAACAAACAGCCTCTTCCTTTCCTGTAAGAAAACAATTACACACACAATGACACATTTAGGATGAAAAAGTGCTTTTGCAAAGTGCTTTGATCTGCATTGGGTATTAATCTTCTTTCACCATCAAAAAATGGTTTTACTCCAATTCCTCTATGATCACGTAACCTGACTAAGTTCTGAAGACATCTACGACAAGAGCTGTCCTTCCGCTCGTCCAGGTTTTTTTTGCTATCAAGAGGTGACATCCTGCTTTCCCAGCAGACCACTTTGGCTCATGAAATGGGAGCTATAAAATTAGTTCTTGGGGTGAAGGGGGGCATTTTATATGCCAAAGGACCTGCGGCCCTGCCCAGGATAGTTTTCCTTTGGCCTTTTTGTACAGTGCTTCAGTTAAAACTTTTGCGGTGAGAGGAAGGAAAGCGATACATTTGTTTCTATGAAAAGCAATGGTGCCAAAACAGGTGCTTGCAGTGCTCCCTTCACCACTATGTCTTAAATTCAAATTCACAGCCAGATTGAGCAGGCGGTTGTTTATTTGGGTGGTCTCTAATCCAGTTGCAAACATTCTTGTCCACTCAAATCAAGTCTAATATAGTGGTTGGAAATGTCACAAAAAAGATGATCCTCCCTGTGCATCATGGTGCGCATGACTTGAGAAGGGTGGATAACAAAAAGAAAGGCTTCAAGGCTAGTCAAGCCCAACTAGAAGTTCCCTTCTTTGTACACATAATACTTGTTAGTCAATGTCAATGATTTCTCTTATGTTTTATGTGGCCTCTGTAATCTAAGGCTATGTTTTGATTAATACTACTTTTGTATAAAACGATTTCGCAACAAGGAATCACAGCTCAACTTGTGCTTCAGATGACAAAGCCAAAACTCCATACGACCAGCAGTTGGAAGTCAACAAATGACCTGAGAACAGTGATCTAGACACGCTAACCCGTAACCACCATTCCACCCCCTTTGATGTTCAATCTGCTCAAAAACAATACGTCCGGTACAATACAAATGCAATATGTCTCATTACCCAGAAATAAAGTTTCCTTTACTTCAAAGGAAACATCGCCATCAAAGAGGCACGCAAATAATTATTGGTGTTAACTTGAAAATATTGTTATCATTATTGATATTGTGTTTATTAGGATATAGAATATATCATTTTGAGGAAAAAAAACAAATAGTCTGTTGTCTGTGCAGTCCTTTGAGACTTCTATGATTAAGGAATATACAAATGAACATGAGTTGACTGTGTCCATCTTACGATTAGGGAACTAGAATTATCGTGATAATTTGAAAATTGAGCCACCATTTTTTTCATACAATTCGAAGAAAAGATTGGGGATATCATGTCATTACATTAAAATTATCTTTATAAGGTTTTAGAAGATATTTGAAGCACTTTAGAATTTGGTATCCTGTTGGTGAAGTCATAAGTGTTGTCACACATGCTATGGTAAAATACTATACGTAGCCATAATACAATACAACTTTTACTTATATCTGTACATTCGAGGAAACTGTGCGGGTCAGATGTATCGACATTTCGTTCTGTATACACGTGTACTAGAATGACAATAAAGTAGATCTGAATCTGAATCTGAATCTGGTAAGAATAGTACGAATTGGCTTTATATTGAAGTGAGGTGTAATTCAGATTTGAATGCATGTAGTAATGCATCAAGTCAAGTCATGTTTGATGGGGCGCCCTTAATCACAAGGAGCCTCAAAGGGCTGCAAGGACCAAAGATTATTGCAAACTACAGACTATTAATACACCACCCCCTGATCTAAAACCTATGTGAGGGCAAGGAAAAACTCAAAAACCTCAACATGAGGAAAATGAAGAAACCTTGAGAAGGGACCGCACATGAGGTAATCCCCCTTCCAGCAGGACCAGGCTGATATGTCCTGCAAATTCTTTAAAAGTAAAAAAGGCCTGCTTCTAGTAGAATCCAAACGACAAACCCCCAAAAAGATGAAAAAAAGACAAAATTATTTGAGTGCGTCTAAGAAGTAAATGTACTTGCATGCGCATTATGAATGAGCTAACTGGGGATGCGATCATGACTTTATGCTAGTAACGTACACTACTTTAAGGTTGTTGATGTTTGTTCAGCGCTTTTCAAGTCACTCAAGACAGATAATGTATGTTATGGGTCCAATAAAGCTACTTAGGGGTGAAAACATAACTCTCTAGTGACTTGCACTACAGTTGTACACTAAAAATGTACAACCAGACTAACATTTGTGAATTAAACTGCAAAGACTTTAAAGAAACGCTTACTCTTTAATATGTATGCATGTTTATATCCCAGATCAGAGCAACATTGGACTAACAGAATCTGTCATTTCTAATCAGCCATCCAACTGTGTCAAATTCACAAATTCTTAATGTGGGTTTTTGGCAGCAGCGACAACACACAAACTGACCGTTGCGCCAATAGGTGAAAACAGAAAACATCTGACTCTTAAGTAAATCTACATCTGGAGTCAATCACATGCTGAGTGACAACACAAACAAAGAAGTTAGAACACAGTTATCATCGTGGTGAGTTTCGACTCTACACAGCTTATACATAAAATTTTCTCGCCACCTATTCCTCATGATTGATCGTAATTCGTCACCAATAGAATATGATTTATAGCCTCAGCGTACTGAGCTGAAACAAGGACCAAAAAAAAGCCCACATGCGTGAGGGATGACAGCGGGACATCGCCTCCGTCTGTTGTCCACTAAACTCTGTTGACAAGTTTTTGAAAAATGATTGTTCCTCATAATTATGGACTGGAGACTTGCAAATGTCATTTGTAACATTCAGTTAAAAAGCAAATGGACTTCCTTTAAAATGAGACCCAAGTTATGCCATTTCATGTGGTACGGATTTCAATTTACAACGTGCCTAACGTAGTAATACCATGAAGTTGCCGTAATATGGACATAGATTAATAACATTTATTGCTTGATGAAAAAAACACCATGTTGTTTGGAAAACATGTTAATACCGACCGTAGGTTTTTTTCCAAATCCGGCCATAAATATTATTTTACTCCTCCCACTCATCCGTGAGTTCGTTCAGCTGGTTTTGAGCATGATTCCCACTGAAATAACTTGCAACATAATCACAAGACACATATTTGTAAAAAAAAAACAGCACTAACACAAATTGAAAGTCTTCAAATAACATGATTTTGAATTAACGAGTTTATAGAATCAGGGCAAAACTGCACACAAAGATTGGAGCCGTAATTTTTTCCCCAGAGCCCCTGCAACTGAACACTCTCGGGAGGAGGTACTTTTAAGATTTTGATAGAAAGCCGTGAGATTCAAGAATTTATCAGAAGCGTATTTGTGTCTGATTGAAACCTTAAATATAGTTTGGATAAAATTAAATGTGATTTTTATTGTTTAAAATGTTGCCAATATCAACAGTTTCACAGTAAAACAAACATTGAAAATGGTTATTTGATATTACGGTTTATTTTAAAGACGATATTTTTAATTGTTTTTTAAGAACTGTCATGAAAGCAATTATTTATTTTATACATTTTGCTCTGTTTCTGTTAAAAGATTGTTCCTACTTTATATTGCAGATAAGAGTTGCTTAAGACCTAACTCAACATATGAAAATGTTTATATTTGAACTACTTTCTTCCATTTTTTATAAGACTGAAGAGTTACTTATAGGATACCTCACAATTAACACGTCCAAGTTATTTTCCCATCATTAATATGAATGTATTTAATCGTCATTGATATCAACGTGCATTGAAAGAATAGTGCACCGTACTGGTAGTGCAATAAAAAGTAGTGCAATAACATTTAGCAGAAACTTAAATTCCGAAATAAGTCGCACCAGCTATATTTTCAGTTTTGTGTGCTTGTTGAGGGTTGTGGTGGCCCTGGGGAAGAATAAATGAAATACAAATACAGATTCTAAATTATTTCAGGCTTATTTTTATACATTTCCAAATTGGGATCGCTCATTTCAAAGCCAAAGTTAATCTCCATAATAATAAATGTTTTAATGTGGAAAAAAACGGTTCCATTAGTTAAGATTTAATTTGATACATCAAAATCAAAGTTATTCTCTTTGCATAAGCAGAAATGTAATGAAATACATGTAAACTTCTAAACAAAATGTCATTTTTATAAATTTACAAGTCTGTATTTACCATATAAATTTATTTAAGCAATGGCAACAAAGTAAAAATTATTTTCTCAGCATAAGGACAAATGTCGAAATGTGAAATAATTGCTCTCTCTCTTTATATAAAGAGAAAAATAGTTACTTATGACTGAGACATCAAAGTGATTCTAGAAATGTGACGAAATACATGTAAAATTCCAAACAAGGGGTTATCTTTTAAATTTCCAAGATTGAAGTGATTTTTATTTAAGCAATGGCAACAAAGTAAAAGTTATTATCTCAGCATAAGGACAAATGTCTAAATGTGAAATAATTGCTCTCTCTCTTTATATAAAGACAAAAATAGTTACTTAGGACTGAGACATCAAAGTGATTCTAGAAATGTGATGAAATACATGTAAAATTCCAAACATAGGGTTATTTTTTAAATTTCCAAGATTAAAGTAATTATTTTTATTTAAGCATGCAACCAAGTAAAACTTATTCTCGTGTGAAACAATTGGTCCCTCTTTATATCAAAAGAGTTACTTTATAAATCAAAGGTATTCCAACCCTTCGGTTGTCTTTGGGTCAAAATGCCCTTCCCACTGTGTTGTTAAATACACAGAAATAAATCCCCAAATTATATTTCATCTAATTTTAAATGTTGTCCCAGCAGTATAAAAATATTTAATTTCACACATAATTTCATGTAAGCTGTAAATGAAGTACAGTACAAAGGTGGTGATTGATGACAACACGAGGGTCAAATAAAAGGTTCTTTTAAATTTAATTTCCAAGAATTGTTTTAATTGAAGTCTGTGTTTTGTTTTACTCAATTCGCCAATTTGTTTAAGGGCTTACTCATACCTGTCAACCTCTACGTTTTTGCCATACAAATTACGTTTATTATGCATTTTAAGACGTGTACGACGAACAAGAAAATCTGTACGCAAATTTGTCAATTATGGGTACCATCCGGTATACACTGACTATCACGAAACGGCAAATCAATCAAGTAAAACGAGTTTGCCGCAGAAGCCTCTATCTTGGTACTTTTTTGTTGCAAACGAAGCGAGCGGTTTGATATAGTGAAAGGAAGTCCGTCTCTTTTTAGAGAACCGGCCTTTTCGGCTTAACTCATTAAAGAAAGCCGGCTCACTTGCTTTGATGCATTATATTACGAATTATTATGTTGTGTAAAGAAGTTAAGAAAAAAAAGAAAGTATAAAAGGAGAAAATGAAAAAAGACAGGTTTGTGGTTATCCCTTTAAACAGTACATTACTAACAATAATTTAATGCAGAAAATGAAATGAATTCATAATTTGAATAAGAAAATGTATTATTCTACTTAATTCTATTTGCATATATTTTTCCCTTCTACAGTGAACGTCCAAGCTACTTCATTTTTGAACTTTTTTTTTTTAATAATAAACCTCTTTCATGTCGAGCCACTCAGGATCTCTCAACAAAATGTTAATTAACAATATATATTATATAACGAAACACATGTACAATATAACATGTTAAACTACATGAATAAAGACGTTTGAAAAAAATATGGTGTAAGATTATTTTGTATTTTGTAAGGGAAAATACGACAGTTTGTAAAAATGATGTTGGCAAGCTGTTTGCATTTATTTTCATTTTGTTTCTGTCGCATTTTATGTTAGTTTTGCCGGAGATCAAAGAGATCAAAGCCAGGAGAGAAAGCTTACCACGTGTTGTGAGTCATCATTTTATTCATATTTAGTTTCTTTTGTCTTTTATTAGCATATTTGGTATTGGAGTAATCCAAAAGTCATCGAAAGTAATCCAGTTAAAGTAACACTACCCAACCCTGTACAAAGGTGGTGATTGAGGGCAACACGAGGGTTAAATAAAGGGTTCTTTTTAGTTTAATTTCCAAGATTTATTATAATTGAAGTTTTGTTTTTGTTTAAGGGTTTACTTTTCGGAGTTTGCTTCTTACCTGGAGTCACAGGAGACGTCCATCCATTGTCCCACTTCGGTCTTGATAAAGTTGGCGTTGGCGTAGGGCATCATCAGCATCCCATTGGCGGGGAACCAAGACTCGCTTCGCCCGCTGTTCCTCTCAAACGGTTCGCAGACGAAAGCCGCGTCCGCCCCGCTGACGTGAGGTGTCTGTCGACCCCAGAATCTCTCGCCGCCGCGGTTGTTGTACGAGTTATCGACGCGGCAATTGTACGAGTTGCCCCACGGAGCCTCTACTTCGCTCCGTTGCTCGGACTTCACGCTGACACCGAAGGCTTCCGGTGGATATTCGCCATCTTGGACGTAACCGGACGCCTCCGTTAGTTGGTACGCTCGACACGGCAGCGGTTGGTGCGCCATACCCGGCGTTAAGACGTTCGTCATGTGGTCTAGTATGTTCGAAGTCAAGGCGACGGAGTCCCCCGGGGAAAAGTCCAAAGAAGCGGCGGGGACAACCGGCGTCGTCTCGGGAGTTTGAAACATGACTTCCCGCTCTTCTCGCGGGCACCTGTACTTGGCGGCTCCCTCCTGGTACAAACACCCGGGGGGTTGGAGGTGCTCACCGGTGTCGCCGGCGTCCATGGCGAGCCCCAGAGAAACGGAGACGGCTTTGCAGATATCGCGGGCTGTGTCGGAAATGGGACGAGGGTCCTCCAGGCGGTTCTTGGTTTGTGGCTCGGCGGCTCCTTGACAGCTCCGTTGGCCGCTGTCGTAAAACTTGGAATCACCGACTTCCCCCAGGAAACTCTCCTCGGCCTTTGGCAACGCATCCCCGCCTGTTGCTTCTTCGTCCCCCGCTGGCCATAACGTGCTGCTGCTTTGGCTCATGTCCCAAAGTGTGTGCACGTGCGTGGACGGGCTCCTTAACAACTCCGGAGAACTTTTTTCCTTTTTTTTTTTGTTCGGGATGATCCAAGTGACGTTCAAGATCGCGAGCCTCTTCAAAGGATGTGAGTAAGGTGGACCTCCCGCGATGAATTAAAAAAAGAAAATCATTAAAATAGCTGTCGCGCAAACAAAAGACGACGAGCGGTTGCGTGGAAAGAAAACGTGTTCGCAAGACAATTTTTGGAGGGGGACGCACGCAATTGCGATCACGGTAAAGCCACAAAGCTATTTGGATCAAGTGCGCCTTCGCTGCGCGTTCTTGCGTAATTCCAAAGTGGCAGCAAGTGGGCAGGGCGCTTCTATTACGCCCGCTTTGCGTCTTCACGGGCTACTCCTGGGGTTGGGCTCCTTGCGGGAATTCAGGCCGAAGTGAAAGTTTGTGTCCATTCAACACGCAAACATTTGATATCCTAGTCAAATGTTGCTCGTTCTAAATGATGTATCCTTGACGTGGACACGTGTCGAAAATGTCCCAAAATAACACGTGTGTTTTGATCGTTCTACACACGATATACTCAGATATCAAAGAGAGAAATCCTCGAGAAAAGAAAAGGATATATATTTATATATATTCCCTTAGTTGACTGAGAAAAATTGGTGTAATTTCCATACCTGTCAAGCTCCAGGGCTCCATGCCCTTACAAACTGTCATATTTTCCCTTACAAAATACAAAATCATCTTGCACCATATTTTTTATGTAGTTTAACATGTTATATTGTACACGGGTTTTGTTACAATCATATACAGGGTTGGGTAGTGTTACTTTAAAATGATTACTTTCAATTACTTTTGGATTACTCCAATACCAAATATGCTAATAAAATACAAAATAAGCTAAATATGAATAAAATGACTAAATTTTGTGCAGGCTTGGGGAGTAACGGAATACATGGAACGGCAAAAATGATGTTGGCAAACTGTTTGGATTTATTTTCATTTTGTTTCTGTCGCATTTTATGTTAGTTTTGCCGGAGATCAAAGAGATCAAAGGCAGGAGAGAAAGCTTACCACGTGTTGTGAGTCATCATTTTATTCATATTTAGTTTCTTTTGTCTTTTATTAGCATATTTGGTATTGGAGTAATCCAAAAGTAATTGAAAGTAATCAAGTTAAAGTAACCCCACCCAACCCTGATCATATATATTGTTAATTAACATTTTGTTTGTGATACTGAGTTGCTCGACATAAGTGAGGTTTATTATTTAAAAAAGTTCTAAAATTAAGTAGCTTGGACGTTCACTGTAGAAGGAAAAAGTACATGCAAATATAATTAAGAAGAATTTTCTTATTCAAATGATTAATTAATTTTCTGCATTAAATTATTGTTCGTAATATACTGATTATACTTCCTTTTTTCTTTACTTCTTCATACAACATAATAATTCATAATATAATGCATCAAAGCAAGTGAGCCGTTTGAGAGATGGACTTCCTTTCACTACACGACTACCATGGAATGATGCATGATGGGAAATCCCCAGGCGGCAGACGCATGCGCACAGTAGCATCAAACCGCTCGCTTCGTTTGCAATGAAAAAAAAACATACCGAGATAGAGGCTACCGTGGCGAACTCGTTTGACTTGATTGATTTGCCGTTTCGTGATAGTCGGTGTATACCGAATGGTACCCATAATTGACACATTTGCATTTTTCCGTACAGATTTTCTTTACGTCGTACATGTCTTAAAATGCATAATAAACGTACTTTGTACGGCAAAAACGTACAAGTTGACAGGTATGATACTCAGACATCAAAGAGAGAAATCCACGAGAAAAAAAAGGATATATATATTTCCTTAGTTGACTGAGAGAAATTGGTGTCATTACTAGAAATGTGAAGTTTTTGTATGTATTTTTTTGTATCTACAGTTTGAAATTGCATTTTTCACCTTAAAGAATGAAGAGTCATTTTAACGACTTGAAATGACTTCTTTGAAATTTTGTTTTACGGAATATTCCAAGCACTTATGAGATACAAGACAGTGGCTGTGTTTTCCCACGTGTGCCGATAAGATAGGATAAAGATGTAATAAAATACTCAAAAGAGTAAAATGATATAAAAAATATGCTAACAACATACATACATTTGCACAACTCAGAACCATTATGCACTTTATGATTTCTGTGTGCACTGTCTATTTATATGTCAAGTCAAGTCATGTTTATTTGTATAGCCCTTAATCACTAAGAGTCTCAAAGGGCTGTACAGATCAAAGACTATTGCAAACTACAAACTATTATGACACCATCCCCTCATCTAAAACCAAATAATACACATATTATCCTCATTAAATATAGGTTATTCATATGCTATAGAGTAGAAGTGTGTTTTAAGCTTAGATTCAAACATTTCCACTAAGGTTGCAGATCGAATCTCAGGGGGAAGAGCATTCCACAGCACCGGGGCCCGGATAGAGAACGCTCTCGAACCTGCGGATCTCTTCTTGGCTTTTGGGATCTACATGTGTGTCTTAGCATAGTGGTTTTTTTTTCTAGATACTGAGGGCTGAGAGAAAAGGAATTTCAATTCTCTATTTATGCTGCAGAATTGACAATAAACTGACTTATCATGACTATTGAGTAGCGTTTAATAGCATTAAAATTAGAATTGTCTTTATCTCCTTTGATAACAACATAGCGAACATTGTTTATGGCACTTGATATAGCACGGCTATTTCATCAGTGCGTGCATTTTATCAAACAGCAGGAAGCAAATTTGGCCGAACAATTAGTTGAAGAACAAGAAATTTTACATCCAGGTTGTGAGACGGTTAAAATATAAGTCTGGAGAACATTGCAGCCTCGTGATACCAATTATAAGAGACTCTTCTCACCTGTTTGACCTGTTTCCTTCTGGTAGGCGCTACGGGTCTCTTAAAACAAGGACTGACAGGCTCAGAGACAGTTTCTTCCCCAGAGCCATCACCACCCTAAACAAGCACGCAAAACTGAAAGAAATATATCGTGCAACTTATTTAGGTTTTTTTTTGTTGCCGCTAAATGTCATTGCACTATTTTTCATTGCACTTCTGTTACGATGCACTATTCTTTCTTTGCACTATTATTACAAATTAGGCAAGGCTCTATCAATGTTTCACAACGTTGATATCAATGACAATAATGCCAATTCAACTATATTTTTCAAAGTTTTATTTAACACAATATCCCGGTCACGAGTGAGCTACAGTACACTGGCTGTAGGTTTACATGTGTGCAAATAGGATAAGATGAATATGTAATAAAAGCCTTAAAAGAGTACCATAATATAAAAAATATCCTCTTTTCATGACAATCTCAGAGCATTTAATAGTGTTCAAATTAGAATCGCCTTTGTTGTCATTGATAAAATCGCAGGAAGCATTGTTTACAACAAGAATACACATGGCACTCCGGGATAAACATAGAGTAAAATACTTACAAGAGAAAATTAAGATACACAATAATATTAGGATAAATAGTTAAATATTTACAAGGCAGTGCTTGTTAGACGGGCTTAAGACCAGCTCAGTAGCCTAGATGGTAAGGCGCCCGCTTTGAGACTGGGAGGTTCGGGTTCGCGCCCCGGCCGAGTCATTCCTAAGACTTAAAAAGTGGTCGGCGGCGCCCTCTCTTGGCTGCGGCTGCATCGGGTCAGATGCAATCGACATTTCGTTCTGTGTACATTGTTACACAGAATGACAATACAAGGAAATTATTATTATTATTATTATTATTATTAAGTTGTAAATACAAATAATAGCGGTGAGTAACATGGCAAAAATCGAACATCAAGAAGAAAACTAAATCACATTTGCGCATTTTCACCTGTTTCCACATGGGTAACATTCAAACAACCCTAAACAATGTTGACTTATTCTATTCACATGTTTTTTTCTCCCCAATCTATTTTGTTTTTCTCTCTCCTCCCGTCACCTCGTTTTTATTTCTCTACACCAAAATGTTCGAAGTGTTGCATGCTATGAGCAACAAGTGAGGGAGGGCTAATTTTTAGAAAAACTCGACTGTTCTAATGTGAAAGAATAGCGTCCCCCAAGAAATTTTCTGGTTTGCTTAGTGCTGGGTTCACTAACCTGTGGGACCCTAAAGCTGTTTATTTAGTTTTTTAATGGGAAAAGACTCTTTCAACCTTTGGGGTTTTAAATCCCTTGCCTAATGGATAGCTACAGCTCTACATGTAGCCTGTAATGCTTCATGATAGGTAGATAGGTAGATACTTTATTCATCCCGTAGGGAAATTCACACTTCCAGCAGTGTTAAAAAAATAAAATAATAAAAGAAAATAAATAGAGTACAGAAATACCCAATATAAGGTGTTGATATAGAGTATTTAAATAGTGCTACATAAAATACACACTGTAATAAAAATAGGGTAACATGCAAATGTGGGGGTGGGGTTTAATGTGGGCTTTTACTCCCCCGGGTGGAGTTAAAGAGCCTCATGGCTGTAGTCGTGGACCCTTTTGACCCGATTTACTCAGGACCATTACTTCTTTGTAGAATTTATTTTACATTAATTAGAACATCATCTGTGCTACTGCTTATGTTGGCATGAGCAACAGCCCCATCTTCCACACTTCTCCAAACTTTTCTTCTCCAAGTTTCTTTCCCCAGAAACCTGTTGAAAATGTACTCGTCTAGTTCATACCTCTCGGGACTTAAAAAAAACGTCTTGTACTGTACTCCTATTTGTGAAAAAAATTGATAAACATACAGCTAAAATAATTCTCTTACATCCGGTAACACGAGCCGTGGAGAACTATATTCGGAGGATTCCTCGAGCACAGCTGTGGAAAAACTTCCAGGGACTACGAGCAGAAATTCGCAGGGGCTCTATGCGAAGCCTGCATATTAGTTTGGGATTTCTGTTTAGCGCTTTCATTTGCATTTTCTGAAACTTAGTTCAACTATGTTGTCAGTGTAGTTTGCAATATGTTTTGTGGATTCATAATAAAAAAGAGTTGCCAATGCACCCGTACATTCATTTTCTATACTGTTCAACAGGATCCTGGGTAGCTTGACCTGTGCTGACTCAGTGAACTGAAGACTACATACTGGGTTGCTTGAAAGAGATGCCAATACATGCCGATTCTCATTCACCATTCACCTGTTAGGAACTGAATCCATTCTGCTAACATCAAAGTCAGGTAAGTTCACCGCTACACAATTGTTATTGTTATTATTATTATTGACAAATCTGAGCATAAATGCGTACTTTTAGTTTTACCAGTGTCTGAAATAATGTCTGCCCGAACGCCCAGAGCATGCATCTTTTACGTCGGGCGTACAACTTACGCAACGCCTCTGCCCGGGTGGCCGACAACTTTAAAAAAAAAATCTTTCGTTTTTATTTCTCATTTTTTTTCGAAACAAACGTTTGCTTTATTCCGATTTTGAAATCTTTGTTCGGTTTGGAAATTTCTGTTCGTTTGGCAATTTGCATACTCCGCAGCCAATCAGAAGCCTGCAACGAAAAACTTCCTGCTTCCGGACTTTCCCAAGCGTTATAAGGTCGTGCTTTTGCATATCATTTTCCAAAGTAGACGCACAGAGAACACAAGAAAAATGGATAAGTGGTTAGGAATCAAGCCAAAACTTCAGCCCCAGAAGAAAGATTCAAAAGAAGCTAACGAAATTGATGACGCTACAAAACGTAAACGTACGTTAAAAGCATCGTGGAAAGAGGAGTTCACGTGGCTTATAGCAGACGATGAAACGCAAACATTGCATGAATGAAAATGAGTAAATACAGGTACATACTGATGGCAGATGGAAAATAGTGATGTTATATACATGCAATGAATGTTCTAAGTAGATTTATAATAAACTTAAATTTAAAGTGTTGTTCTGTTATATATTCTGATAATCAATCCTTAATACTTTGCAACAACGTTTTTTTTTGCAATGAATCGTTTTATTGCGTTTCAAGTTGTGAAAAATGGGGCAGGCAACTTTTCAGAGTTGTCTGCCCTGGTGTCCGCTAACTTTTTCTCATAAGTTTCAGACACTGGTTTCACACTTTTGCCTTCAGACAACTTAAAGCCAAGTCATTGGATTAAGTAAATCAATAAATAAATTATCTCATTTCAAGCAAAGTCATGCCCACCATGTGACCTGATCACTGTCCAGAAAGACTTCATAGAAACCTGCAGGCGTGAACGCTCGTGTGATGATGCTCTCTCATCATTTTGACATTGTGTACTTTTTGTCCAGTTCTCTTTGATGGTTTTTCGAAAACACCAAAGATTCTGAGAATTTGGATGAGTGATGTCAGAGGGGCTATAAAGACTTAAGTCCGGCTTTTTATAACGCATCACAATTAACCAGTTTTTTGCCTACAACAGAATTGGATGCAAGTCAGAATGCATACTATTTCACTTGAATCGTCTCTCAGTATGTCAATGTAAATTTTAAGAAAATTCACTTTTGCAATGCTATAGAATCAGAATTTTCTTTATGGTCATTGATTAAAATAAAGTAAAAGTTGCCTTAAAAGAGATTAGACGTAGCACTCCAGGATGAATACCCAATCACAGATTTAAATGAGAAAAGAAATAGGATAAATTGGCTAATATTTACCAGGTAACACTTAGTTGCAATTGAATTGAATCATCTTTATTGTCATTGATATCAACGTTGTGAAAACATTGTATGCAATGGAATTAGACATGGCACTCCAGGGTTAACATGTAATAAAGACTTCAAAGATAAAAATAAGATCAAAGACTGTCTGGATTTTTAAGAAAAACTACTAAGTAGACTGGCCGAAGTTGTAATAATTGAGCAATAAAAGATTACCGGGAACAAAAATCACCCAATAAGTCGCAAGGTATATATTTTCACAGTTTTGTCCAACAACATTTAGCAGCAAAAAAGAAAAAGTCGCAAGATATATATATTTAGTTTTGTGCTTTTGTTTAGGGTGGTGATGGCCTTTGGGAAGAAGTGTCTCAGAAATATAGACCATTGAAAAATAAAGCAATGACATTAGAAGCAATACATTTCCAAAAGCTGAAAAAAACTTCACAGTCTTGGGTCCTCATTTATGGTGGTGATGGCCCTGGGGAAGAAGTGCCTCAGAAATATAGTGCAATGAAAAGTAAAGTAAAAAATGAATACAAACACATTTTTCAAAACATAGGTAATATATTTTACATTTATTTTTTTTAACAGTCTTGGGTCCTCATTTAGGGTGGTGATTGCCCTAGCGAAGAGTGTGTCTGAAATATGGTCCAATGAAAAGTAAAGCAATCACATAAGAAGCAATATATTTCCAAAATAAGAGTTAAAAAAAAATGAATACACATTTTTGTATACATAGGTAATACATTTTATATTGATTTTTTTTTTTTTACAGTCTTGGGTCCTCATTTAGGGTGGTGATTGCCCTTGCGAAGAGTGTGTCTGAAATATTGTCCAATGAAAAGTAAATCAATCACATAAGAAGCAATATATTTCCAAGATAAGAGTTGAAAAAAAATGAATAGACATTTTTGTATACATAGGTAATACATTTTATATTGATTTTTTTTACAGTCTTGGGTCCTCATTTAGGTTGGTGATTGCCCTTGCGAAGAGTGTGTCTGAAATATTGTCCAATGAAAAGTAAAGCAATCACATAAGAAGCAATATATTTCAAAAATAAGAGTTGAAATAAAATGAATACACATTTTTCTATACATAGGTTATATATTTTATATTGATTTTTTTTACAGTCTTGGGTCCTCATTTAGGGTGGTGATGGCCCTAGGGAAGAAGTGTCTCAGAAATATAGTGCAATGGAAAGTAAAGTAAAAATGAATACAAACACATTTTTCGAAACATAGGTAATATATGTATATATATTTTTTTCTCACAGTCTTGGGTCCTCATTTAGGGTGGTGATGGTCATAGGGAAGAAGTGTCTCAGAAATATAGTGCAATGAAAAGTAAAGTAATAACATTAGAAGCAATATATTTCCAAAATAAGAGTTGAAAAAAAATGAATACACATATTTCTATACACAGTTAATATATATATATATATATATATATATATATATATATATATATATATATATATATATATATATATATATATATATATATATATATATATATATATATATATATATATATATATATATATATATATATATATATATATATATATATATATATATATATATATATATATATATATATATATATATATATATATATATATATATATATATATTATTTTTTTTTTTCACAGTCTTGGGTCCTCATTTAGGGTGATGATTGCCCTGGGGAAGAAGTGTCTCAGAAATATAGTGCAATGAAAAGTAAAGCAATGACATTGGAAGCAATATATTTCCAAAATGAGAGTTGAAAAAAAAATGAATACACATTTTTCTATACATAGGTAATATATTTTATATTGATTTTTTTACAGTCTCAGGTCCTTATTTAGGATGGTGATTACCCTAGGGAAGAAGTGTCAGAAATATAGTGCAATGAAAAGTAAAGCAATGACATTGGAAGCAATATGTTTCCAAAATAAGAGCTGAAAAAAAAAATGAATACACATTTTTCCATACATAGGTAATGTATTTTATATTAATTTTTTTTACAGTCTTGGGTCCTCATTTAGGGTGGTGATTGCCCTGGGTAAATTTTTAAAACATTTTTGAAGGCTTCTTGGCATCATCTTCTTCTTCACGTCTCAGAAAGCAGTCGGGCTAAGATAACCACAAACAAGTGGAGCTAGAGGCCGTCTTTGATAAGGGGCAAAGGACGCGCCGTGACATGCAGCAAATAGAATGCCTCATTGAAAAAGAAAATATCAAGTGTCTTAATCACAACACATCGTTCACATGTCCGGTCTTTCCTGGATGATTTCGGCGTCTCGTCTCGGGTATCATATCCGATTAAACCCCGGAATGACCGTCATTGTAAATTGTAAAAAAATAAGAGCAGTTGGCTAATTAAAAAAAAAAGAAATAAACATGTTCAGTAAGGATGAAATAAGTCGGCTTTATTTACTGTCAAACAAAGAAGCCAGTGAAAAATGATGCTTATATCGCTTCCTAGTGGTGGAGTAGTGAAGCGCTCCTGTACGATTGAAGGCTGCAGTCTACTAAAAAAGAAATTAACAAAATAATTACAACAACTACATTAAGTTTCAGATTTTGAGCCATTTATTACGATAATAAAAAAATGCTAGCGACAGGTTCAAAATCTGTGGGCACACAATTAAACCAAATAAGACTTTTTTTTTAAAGCTGGCTTTGGGTGGCTCTTTAGCATTTCCCTTTTTTTTTTTTTGATAAAACTATAATCTTAGAAAAATTCTATTCGAGAGAAACATGATGTGACTAAGTCGGGGGTCAGCTACAGGTGGTTCTGGAGCCACATGCGGCTTTTTGACGCTCCCTAGTGGCTCCTTGGCGCTTTTTCAAAAATATTTGATAATGGAAAATGTTATGGTTTCTGTAGGAGGGCAAACATGACACATGGTTTGGCGCTGGTCGCTGCGGGCTACCTGATTGGTTCCCTGTCCCTTTTTAAGCCCAGTCCTTTCACTCGCCTGTTGTCAGTCCGTCAGCGAACCTCTGTTTCTGCAAGGCAAGCACTTTGACTCTGACTCCCGTCGGTCCCGCTTTTTGCACCCGTTTTTCCACCCGTCCGTTCCTGATCTCCCCGTTTGTCTCCGGCTTTGACCTGTTTTTTGACACCAATCACGTTTGATCTCCTGTCCCGGCTTACGACCCGTTTTTGATCCCGACCACGTTTTTGCTCTCCTGTCCCGGCTATCAACCTGTTTTTTCCGTCCTTGACACCGCTCCGGAAGATCCACTTCCGTATTCGGATCACGATCCGATTGTATGAGCGGCTTGCTTCCCGCGTCCAGCAAGCACCGGGAGCTGCCCTTCCTCTTTCTATCAATAAACTTGTGGTTAACGCTACGCATTTGGGTCCTGATTCCTTTCTGGTCGTGACATATATAAGGCTTACAGTTTATAAAACATTTTTTTTCGTTGTTACTGTAACCCGTTTTATGGTGTTGCCATTCAAATGTTATAACATCTGAATGAATCAATGCAAACTTTTTTCAAAAATTAGAATAAAAACAGAACAAAAATCAATAACTCAAACAACAAAATAATGTTACATAATATGTTCGAAAAGGGGTAGTAAGAAGCAAATGCTTATATTCCCTTCCCCTTCATCTTCCCTATTAAATACATCAATAATATAACAACAATTGTAATAATATTAATAATAACAGTTTTGATATAACAATAACACAAAGTTAACCATAGTTGTAAACTCAGTATTACCAATCTCTCGTATCACCCATACCCCATTTTCTTCATCTCTGTATTCCGCCAGGAATTTTTTTTTGTATTTAAAGTTGAACAAGTGAATAGTTGGACATTGTTTAATCTCGTCTTGTAAATTGTTCCAAAGTTTGACTCCACACACAGACACACACATACTTTTTCTGGTGGTTCTCACCTTTGGGATTATGAATTTACTACAGCACCTTGAGACATTTTGTGATTAAGGGCTATACAAATAAATGTGACTTGACTAATTGTGAGTGTATATGGGTGGTTGGCTCCATGCTGCGCGTATTAATTTTTATCTTTTGGCGCTGTCAGTCGCATCAGGCCGCCTGTTGCTCCTGGCCTTCACCCAAGTCCAACCGGGCATGAAATAAAAGAGTTCTAAAACCACATACGGGCACTGTGACTGCTTGATGTCAGTCTAAACCCGAGTAACGCTCACATGCGCCGGCTGACGAGCCCGTAATTGACGGTCGTTCCATGTTTTGCCGGGGAGATCAACGCAGCGTCGAAGCATTTGAATCCGAAGCCGAATAGATCGCCAAGAATATAAGAATGCTAACCGAAGACTTTCAAAGAATATCAATCAGACAATATCAATCAGAAATCTTTGTTTGACTGGTGGGGGATGCATGCAACATGTTGCCCCCTATTTTTTCACTCTGTGTTTAAGACAAAATGGAAATGAGACCTTGAGATTTTTTCAGTTTTTGTGTTTCAACTGGAAGTTGGATTGCGCGGTCTTCTGTGATGCAGCCTACAATTAAATAATCAATCATCATGCTGTCAAGCGATACTGATTTTTAGTTGAGATCAATCACCTTTTTAATTTCAGAGTTTAATGATTTTTTTTTCTTTCCGGGTCTGTTATTTTAAATTCGATGTGCGGCCATGATAGTTGAGTTCACAAAAGAAATGATTTTGCTTCACTTCTAGAAAAAAGAAGATAAAAACCTGTAAATTTGATGTCCGAAATTGGGTTTATGTCCTTAGCCCCCTTTCCACTGCAGGAATGTTTAGAAAAGTTAATGTATCATTTTCACTTTTGGTGTGTTTTCTGACCCCAAATTCAACCTTGGGAAGTTCACAGTACCCTACTTGGACTACTGATTGTGATTATTTATAAATACAAACAAACAAAAATAAACAGCAATTTCACAAAGGTGGTTCTTAATTTATGTCATGTTTAGATATTTGGAAGTATGAATTTTGAATACATGAATGGATTTTTTTCCTGATGGTATTCCAGATTGGATTAATCAAATGTGTGTCAAGATTCGCACTAGTGAACCAAGTGTTGCTCATGTGTGGAATTACAATAAGGCAGGTTTCAAAGCGGAATCTTGAGGGTTTATGTGTGCCACCCCTTAAGGCCCCAACCATTACAAACTACATGCAGAGGGCATCCTTTGTAATTTACGTGCAAACGTGCAATCAGAACCATACACTCGGTAGGATATCGAGATCATAGTAATATTTTATTCTTGCAGTCCAAAATAATTAAATTGGATAATTAGGTAAAAATTTTCAGTGCACAACTTCTATTTAAGGTCAACAAAATCATCCATAAATTATTCAATCGGAAAGAGGGAAATTGTAATTTAAGGTGTTTCCAAATGAATTTTATTTTTTTTCAAACAAATATATTTCACACCGCAAAAGATGAACAATGAATGATGTGCCTGGGCCTTTTTGATATAATTATCTTTCATTTTTCTCCAACTCCAAAACAGAGTTTGTTTGTTTACATAGCGATAGTGAATTCTTCAACTTACAATGATGGTAAATAAAGCGTGAGATAAATTATCAAAAAACCATAAATGTCTTTGCTTTTGAATTGTATCTCTGGCCATGAAATGGTCCATTCTGCTAAAACTGCGGCGTGCCGCACTATAAAGCTTCAGCTGGGGTTTGAACTGGAGTGCAGTTTCCATGTTGTCACGATGCCTTTATAAGCAAAAGCATAAATTTGAACATACCGCAAATGTGGCAAGTGCTAGAGTCAGTAAAATGGTAGATTTATTCGGACATTAAAAGGCAATATGTTTTTACTTGCAATTGTTTCTGCGCTCTGTATCACAGTGAACCCTCGCTCTAACGTGGTTCACTTCTAACGATTTTGCTACTTCTCTGATTTGATTCTGATTGGATAAACAGTCTCTCCGATTCCTCTATACCGCTGCGTCATTTACGTTTTAGTTGAATATGTGGACCTACATACATTTTTTGGGTACGGTTGGCATGGCGCCCAATTGGCCCCGCCCGTGTGGCGCCAGCTGCAGCTTGTTGACAGATTGGCTCCCTGTCAGTATTTAAACTCTGTCCTGTCAGTCCCCTTTTGTCGGTCCGACTGCGAATTTCTGTTTTTACATGGCAAGCCCTTTTTCGCCTGTCCTGTTTTTTGCTCCTGTTTGTCTCCCGTTACGATCAGTTTTGATCTCGACCATGTCTGCTCTCCCGTCCCGAATTACGACCTGTTTTGATCTCGACCACTTCTGTTCTCCCGTCCCGAATAACGATCTGTTTTTTATCTCGACTACGTCTACACTCCTCTCCTGGCTTTCGACTTGTTTCCGATCCCGATAACGTTTTTGCTCTTCTACTGACCCGTTTTTTCCGTTGCCGACACCGCCATCGCTCGCCACAGAAGTCCCACTTCCGCGCTCAGAGCGACCTGTTTCCCGCCTCCAGCAATCCCCGGATCGTGGGTGCAACCTCCTCCCTTTCTACTAATAAAACTTGCGAGAAACGTTACGCGAGTGGGTCCTGATTCCGTTCTGGTCCTGACTATTTTGCCTAATTTACGTCACTTTCGTGCAAATTCTCTTGCAATTTCTAGATTCTCTAACACTCGTTCTGCCGACAAAGCCCTCTGCGCTGACAAAGGTATCCATAATACTGTCATTAAAAAGTAAATAAATATACGTTTCTACTTAACGGGTTCTTTTTGGAGCATGACCCCTGCAATCAACAAGGGTTCTGTTATGTTTCGTTGATGCGGACCTAAGCGCAGACACGTGTGCTTACACGTGTGGGGGCAAAGGGAATTAACAAAAGGCACTTGGCACATGGTAGGAGGGTGAAAAAGACAACAAAACATTGTCCTGAAGAAGTCCAGAATAAAATGACCAAAGGTATACTCAGGCAAGATCAGGAACACTATCCAACAGCTTTTGCTGTTGACGCAGTCCTTAAATACTGGGTTCCTGATTAGATTCAGGTTTGGGTAATGAGGAACAGGTTTTGGGTCCTCCAGTTCGTCTGCCTGTTGGGATCCCCTGGAAGACGGTGGCATGCTGCCCCCTAAGAGGTTTACTGTGTATATAGAATGCATCTTGCACAATGCAATGCACAGTATCTTATGAAAACAAGTATGGAATATTACTATGCTCGACATCGGACAAGGCACAATTAGTCTTGATAACATCTTAAACAATCATGTAAACCTTGGTCTCATCAGACCACACGATTTAGTAGTCAAAATGCTTCGTTTGTGTGTCTTCAGTAAACCATCTGCTGGCTTTACTCATGAGTTTTTGTAAGGTTGCGTGACGGGTTCTTTCAGATCTTCTCCCAAAAGCTGAATAGTCCGAATGTCTTGTGAGTAGTGTATATTGGTGTAAACATAACCTTATCACCGGTGTAGTGTAAACCGGAGATAATTCCGCTTAATGGGCAATAATCAAACAGAGAGGAGGGAAAGTTTGGTTTATTTGACATATGTTGTCAGGAGTTGTTGTTGCAGGTGGAAACATTCAAATAGCCGAGTAGAGAAAGTCAAGTCAACGCGTCTAGACTGCCTGCCGTGTTTGGCCACCAGACAAATGACAGTTTTCACACCGGAGGGGATGGTCTGGGAAATATCCAAAAGCGTTCTTCTGTGACAATTCCGGCGCCAGTAAAATTGAGTGCGGTAATCACAAAAGCTCATCAAGAAAACCTTTTAAAACTATTCCCTCAGAGAATCAAAGAGAAATCAAAGTCAGATGTTTGAATAGAGATGCAAATACAATCTAGTGTCTTTATTTGCTTTCCTGAGCTCTGTTTGGAACGAGCCGACAAACCTAACACTATCATTAATTTCCACTGAGTTCATTTTAAGCACAATTCTCTTGGATTCTAAAGACATTTTGGTCATTTTACAAAGATCCTTGCTACTTTATGCTTCGTATTTCCAGCTCCATTGAACGCCGGTTGAAAAATATCCCCAGATGCTTGATCCATAAAACCCGATCATTTATTGGTGTAAGCGGAGACTAACAGAGCACATTTTGTCAGCTTTGTTGGTGTTTTTTGCCATTCTGTCCATCAAAATGTGAACTGCACTCATGCAGCCGTGATCCGTTGTCCCTGTTCGCATATTGCTCAGAGCGGGGACCGGCAGAAGGACCTTTTGTCATGAGGTGTGCGATTCTGGCCTAAGTAAAATGATCCATTATCCCAGGTCGACTATTGCTGAGACAGAGCGCTTTATTTTAGGCTCTGGCCCCATGCCATTGTGGACTACCTACAATGAATTGCACTGCTTTGGCCGCATTCCAGTATCACCATTTGACTATTGCTGAGAGTGGGGGCTGAAAGGGTGAATTTGTTTCGTGATTGGTTGCTCTTTTTTCCGTTCTTTCCCTCTAAAATAACCGCAACAGTGCAGCCATGATGCATTATCCCCAGTCGACTGTTGCTAGCAGCGACGGCCAGCAGATGTTAAAAATGGGGGGGGTCTTCATAGACTTTCACTGGGGTTTCTGATCCCCCATTTAACGACCTAAACGAGGAAATGCAGTACAGTATATGAAGGAAACCACCCAACTTAAGTTATTGCGTCGTATCCTTACACCTACCTCTAAGATTAAACCTTGAATGTTGACCAACACAGACGACTTAAGCCAAGGATTCTTATATTATATGACAGTTCATGTATTTTAGCTTACAGTGGAACCTCGGTTCTCGACCATAATCCGTTCCAGAACCCTGTTCGAAAACCGATTTGTTCAGTCACCAAAATCATTTTTTCCCATTAAAGGTAATGTAAAATCGTTTTAATCTGTTCCAACACCCTGAATGTTTACCACGAACGTAAACATGAAGCTAACCCAGGCTAATCGTACGTTCGCGATAGCGTAATCTTCCGTACGAAAGAATACGCTAAAATGAACGTGTAAAAATAAAAAAATCAGGTCGTTTACACGTCATTTAGCACCCGGGTCTCCACAACAAGTGGTGAGCGGTTAAAGGATAAAGAAAAGATTTATGAATAGGATTTCTTACTTTTGTGGTGGTCTGCAGAAGCCATGCTCTATTTCCTTGAATGAAGGGAAACTCGCACATCTTCTTCATATTTTGCCATTATTTCTTTCTTAAATGCAATAGTTGTACGCACTACTCTTCTTTTTTCACCTGTAGCAACTTTGCTGCTTGCACCGACCTTTTTCCGAGGCATAATTAGGGGTTAAGACACTCCGTTCACGGTATTAAAAACGAAAGCAAAAAGAAGTGCGCGCTCACGTGACAACAGTTCTTCACGAGGGGTGGGGGCAATCTACACCCGTACGCTGCTCAGCATTTCCCCTAGCGTACCGGCGTTCGAACTCCGATTTTTTGAACGAAAAGCGAAGCAAGAATTTCTCGAATTTTTTGGTCGAGAACCGATTTGTTCGAACTGAGAGGCGTTCGAAAACTGAGGTTCCACTGTATTATTAAAATCCTAATATTTTTTTTAATGAATGATGTTTTTACCCCTAGGAGGCGCGAATTGATAAGCACTTCAAGCAGTTTGAAATTATTATTAGTATAATATCAGTATAAGTATAATATCAGTTTTCATTGCTATGCAAATGACACTCAACTATATCTTCCGAACATTGACAAATGTAATATCACCCAGAGTGACTCTGTCAAAAACTTAGGTGTCATATTTGACCCCGATCCGTCCTTTTAAACACATGTTAAGAATATTACTAGAACAGCTTTTTTCCATCTTCGCAACATTACTAAAATTCACCCTATGCTGTCTCACTCGGATGCGGGGATTATAATTCACGTGTTTGTTACTTTCCGTCTCGATTACTGTAATGCACTACTCTCCGGTCTCCCGAAGTCCAAAATCAAGAGCCTTCAGCTGGTACAAAATGCTGCAGCGAGGCTTTTAATTAAGACAAAAAAGTTTGATTACAGTACGCCGATTTTAGCTGACCTGCATTGGCTCCCTGTTAGATTAAGATGTGATTTTAAGGTTCTGTTGGTAGTATACAAAATCATGCATGGACTTGGTCCCTCATATCTCTCAGATATAATTTCACCCTATGTTCTGGTCCGGAGCCTTCGCTCTGAAAATGCTGGTGTACCAGTGATCCCAAGAGCCAAGAAGAAATCCCCAGGTGGGAAAGCGTTCTCCATTTGGGGCCCGGTGCTGTGGAATGCTCTTCCCCCTGAGATTTGATCTGCAACCTCAGTGGAACTGTTTAAATCTAGGCTTAAAACACACTACTACTCTATAGCATATGAATAACCTATATTTTATGTTGACAATATCTGTGTATTATTTGCCCTCGTGTAGGTTTTAGATCAGGAGATGGTGTCATAATAGTCCCTGGTTTGCAATGGTCTGTGCGCTGTGCAGCCTTTTGAGACCCTTTGTGATTAAGGGCTATTCAAATAAACCTGACTTGACTAAAATCACCGCAACTCTATTTTTGACCTAGCCTTTTATCCAATTTTGCATTATTAGCCGTTGAGGGTGATCTAAAGTCGTCGAAATGGCTTCCGTAAATTGCTTGAAGTTTCTCCTGAGGAACTCAGCCACAGTTAGTGCCTCTTTCCCAAAGTTCAACTAGAGCTTGTGTAACCTTGAAGCTTCATGTTCACAGATTTCCCACTTTTTCAGGGGAAGGTCTGATGTGTCAGCCTTGGCATCTTGCCGTTTCCAAGCCTTGCTTTTTTTGTCTCGGCTCTCCCACACACATTCCCTCCGTTATCTACACCCTTCTTTCAGCTCCGCAGTGAACTGTTATATCAGTCTACATAATATAGTACTCGCTGGCAAGCGAGTTGTTGTTGAGAAGTTGTATCGGCTAAAACTGTAATTAGCGTTACTCGCTAACAATGTGTTGCTCCAGGCTGCTATCAAACAATTTGAGTGAAGCTTTAATTCTTTACATCCACTCCGGCACACAACACCGAAACAATCAATTCAATGAATTTGTGCGTTTATGCATGCAAATAAAACAACGCGGTACGGCTTTAATGCAATCGACTGTTAGAAAAGCGAAGCAGCAAAGCTACCGGCCAACCGGAAGAGCAACATGCAGGTGTTAAGTGTAGCAGCTCGCGCTCTTATCTGGGACGTTTTACTCTGGCAGTCATTCACGGCCTTCGTAATCCTGCTGGAAAAATAACGAAGACCTTCAAGGAGGATGGACTCCAAAAACAGAATGACCTAAAAAGAAGTCAGGAACCTTGAAACGTCTGAATTGCAAAATGGGATTTTGCTCATCAACCACATTTTGCGCCTCGCCACATGATAGATTTGTTGCGCTCCATAATGCTTTCATTTAAAAGCATTTCTCAAATCAATTTATTACTGGAAAGTTTTGCCGGCGTACTGTATATCTTTTCAACTCGTTTCATTTGTTGAAGGAGAAAGTTGATTTCTTTTCCATTATGGTAAGCATCCAACACGTTTTTTTTTCTTCAGGAAAACGTTTTTATCATTTCCGAGACAGACTCACGTGTCCTACGGTTAAAGCAAATGTCTGTCATGTAAGTGGTCTGCATTTATATAGTGCTTTACAATGTGCTTCACACTTACCCATTCACTCACACTCACACACCGATAGCGGCGTCAGCCATGCATGGCAACTACCTGCTTATCAGGGACATTAGGGATTCAAGCTCTTGCCCAAGGACACTTCGACATATAACACAGGGGAGCCAGGAATCGAACCCGTGACCTCTTGATCCCAAGACGAGCGCTTTATCTCCTGAGCTACTGAGTGTTTTGTATTTTTATGATTGTCCCGTTGGATTTACAGTACATAAGAATGTGTGTAAAAATAGTCATTTTACCAGCAAGACAGTCCAAATAACAACTACAAACTCATTTAAAGAATTTCCTATAATCTTTGCTACTTTTCACTTCGTTTTTTGCGGCCTTATTGCATTGAGAGTTAAAAAATATTCTAGGATACATTTTGCCCAATCGCATTTTGCTGTAAGCGGGGATCAGCAGACCACTTGTCAGGCCTAGCAGTTGTTTTTCCAAATCTGTCAACCAAAAGTGAACTGCACTCATGCAGCCGAAATCCATTATCCCAGATTTGCATAATGCTGTGAGCGGGGTCCAACAGAGCGCACTTTTGATGTGCCTTGCACCTCTTTTTTGCAGTTATCGGATATCCCGCCTAAATGAACTGCACTTGTGAGGCCGCAATCCATCATCCTCTATCTTATATTTCTGAGAGTGGGGAAAGTCACTTTTTTTCAGGAGATGTGCTGTTCTGGCCCGCCTAAAATGAAATACACGGTAATGGCAATGATCCATTATCCCTTGTCGACAATTGCTGAGAGCAAGGGCCAACATTGGGCTTTTCGATTTGGGTCGTTGAAGCGTGCCATTGTGGACCACGTTTAAATGAACTGCACTGTTTTAGCTACGATCCAGTATACCCTGTTTAAAATTGCTGTGAGCAGGGGCCAGCAGAGGGTAGTTTTTTCGTTCTGGTTGCCGAAGCTTGCCGTTGTTTGCTGCCTAAAATGAACTGCACTGTTTGTCTGGACTATAGATGACTATTTCTGAGAGTGGGGTCTGAGAGAGCAAATTTGTGTCATAACAGCTCTTTTTTTTCTGTTCTCGGTGGAGCACGTGTTAAAAAAACGGGGAAGGGTTGTTACTTTGAGGTTTTTCGCATGTCGCAGGGGAGCTGTGGTCCCAACCAGCTCAGTAGCCTAGATGGTAAGGCGCCCGCTTTGAGACTGGGAGGTCGGTGGTTCGCGCCCCGGCCGAGTCATTCCTAAGACTTAAAAAGTGGTCGGCGGCGCCCTCTGTTGGCTGCGGCTGCATCGGCTCGCTACAACGGGTCAGGTGCAATCGACATTTCGTTCTGTGTACATTGTTACACAGAATGACAATACAAGGAAATTATTGTTATTATTATTATTATTAACAATGATAATTACAGTACTCTTTAAATATTGTCATTATCTCTAAAACACATTCCGGTGTCATGTGCTCATCTTCTATCGACATTATGCTAAGCAGGTGGTGATACTCACGGATGAGCTGTTATGTTTACATCGTGGCCTTTTTCCCCCGTGAAGCACAAAATAAAGTGTCGTTTAATTCAAATAACACAGTGCCGAATTGTTTTCCAATAGCTTTACTGTTTTAAACGCTGCTAAAATGTGACACCTCCCCCGCCTCACCACCATCAACTGTAGTAATACTTTAAATGTCACTGAATGATTGTTTTTCCCGCTACTGACATTTTCTTTAAAAGCAACCTCACGTAGTATGTCATTAGAACTTGAAAGAGCCTCTTTGCAGACACTGAAGAGAGCTTGATACGCGCTAGAAATTTGTACACCAATGAAAAAAAACTCCTTATATTATGGAGAAGCCAACAGAAGATAGTATAATTTCTAAATATTTAGACTTGTTTAAATTCTAATTTTTGTTTTTCTGGAAGGGAGATTACCTCGTGTGCAGTTCCTTCTCAGGGTTTCTTCATTTTCCTCATGTTGAGGTTTTTGAGTTTTTCCTTGCCCTCGTGTGGGTTTTGGATCAAGGGAACAAAAGCCCTTTGAGACTCTTTGTGATTAATGGCTATACAAATAAACATGACTTGACTTGACTCGACTCATGTATAACCTATATAGTAGGAGTCACAAAACTTTTTGAAGCTACCAGCTTTTTTTCATCACTGATTAACGCAAAGGGCCACCCGTTTTATATGCAATTCTAAGATTACTACTTATTGTGTTATTACTATGTTATTATAATGTTTGTACCAGGTTGTAAGTATTTGAAGTAGGGTTAAAATAGGCTCAGTCAACCAGTCAAACATGCTGCCAGTTATAAATCCAATTTCCTAGAAAATCGCAGTTAACCATCACTGGTGAGCTATCTTCAGAACCAGTCTAAAGGCTACTCAGGTGTTTATAGGGGCTACCTGGTTGCCCTTGGCCCCCCTACCCTGAAAGATCTAATGATTTGCTGCAAAAAGAACATGAAATCTGAAAAAAACAGCAATTTTTAAAAAATATATAAAACTGTTACAATTATTTGAAAAATAGCCAAACATATAATTTTAAGGTGTCCAGTGTACCAATAGAATATCTTATGATCTCAACTAAAAACCTCGTATTATGAAAAGTATTACAATTTGAAAAGTCTGGGAATTTTAAGAAATAAATATACTTAAAAAATGTCATCGAAAAAATAAATTATTATTGTGATTGTGGAAGATTTAACATTATTACTTTGAAGATAAAAATGGATAAAATACTATCAGGATGAGAAGGTCAAAAAAATAAGTAAATAGATGTATATATATATATATATATATATATATATATATATATATATATATATATATATATATATATATATATATATACTGGACTGTCTCAGAAAATTAGAATATTGTGATAAAGTTCTTTATTTTCTGTAATGCAATTAAAAAAACAAAAATGTCATACATTCTGGATTCATTACACATCAACTGAACTATTTCAAGTCTTTTATTATTTGAATATTGCTGATTTTGGCTTACAGCTGAAAAAAACTCAAAAATCCTATCTCAAAATATTAGAATACTTCCTCAGACCAAGTAAAAAAATAATTTTATAACAGCAAAACTAAATCAAACATTCGAAAATGTCCATTGATGCACTCAGTACTTGGTTGGGAATCCTTTTGCACGGATTACTGCATTAATCCGGCGTGGCATGGAGGCAATCAGCCTGTGGCATTGCTGAGGTGTTATTGATGCCCAGGATGCTTCGATAGCGGCCTTCAGCTCATTTGCATTTGTAGGTCTGGTGTCTTTCATCTTCTTCTTAACTATACCCCACAAATTCTCAATGGGGTTCAGGTCAGGGGAATTAGCAGGCCAATCAAGGACAGTGATGCCATGGTCAGTGCACCAGTTACTGGTGGTTTTGGCACTGTGGGCAGGTGCCAGATCATGCTGGAAAATGAAATTCTCATCTCCATAGAGCTTTTCAGCAGATGGAAGCATGTCGTGCTCTAAAATCTCTTGGTACACAGTTGCATTTACTCTGGACTTGATGAAACACAGTGGACCAACACCAGCAGCTGACATTGGGAACTTCACACTGGGTTTCAAGCAACTTGGATTTTGCTCCTCTCCAGCCTTTCTCCAGACTCTGGCGCCTTGAATTCCAATTAAATGCAAAACTTGCTTTCGTCTGAAAAGAGGACTTTGGACCACTCTGCAACTGTCCAGTGCTTCTTCTCCATAGCCCAAGTCAGACGCTTCTTCCGTTGTCTTGAGTTCAGAAGTGGCTTGACCATGGGAATACGGCTATTGTAGCCCATTTCCCGGACACGTCTGTGAACTGTGGCTTTTGATACCTGGACTCCAGCTTCAGCCCACTGTCTTTGAAGCTCCCCCAAATTCTGGAAGCGGCTCTTCTTCACAATTTTGTTAAGGCTGCGGTCATCTCTCTTGGTTGTGCAGCATTTCCGGCCACATTTTTCCCTTCCAACAGACTTTTTGTGGATATGCTTTGAAACTGCACTCTGTGAACAGCCTGCTCTTTGAGAAATTTATTTTTGTGTCTTACCCTCCTGATGGAGGGTATCAATGATGGTCCTCTGGACAGCAGACAGATCAGCAGTCTTCCCCATACTTGTGATTTAGTTTACTGAACCAAGCTGAGTGTTTTTAAGGCTCAGGAAACCCTCGCAAGGTGTTTCGAGTTAATTAGATGATTCAGGTGATTAGTTGAATAGCCTACTTGTATACTTTTTCATGATATTCTAATATTTTGAGATAGGATTTTTGAGTTTTCTTAAGCTGTAAGCCAAATTCAGCAATATTCAAATAATAAAAGGCTTGAAATAGTTTAGTTGATGTGTAATGAATCCAGAATGTATGACATTTTTGTTTTTTTAATTGCATTACAGAAAATAAAGAACTTTATCACAATATTCTAATTTTCTGAGACAGTCCAGTATATATATATATATATATATATATATATATATTACACATGTCATGATTACTGATGTGACTCAGCTGTGCCCGCTCCTTTGGCGCCAACTGCCGCGGGCTCTGATTTGCTCCTGATCAGTTCTGTCTGTCCCCTTTTGTCAGTCCGTCTGCGAACCTCAGTTAACACTAGGCAAGCCTTTTCCGACCCTGACTCCCACCTGTCCTGTTTTTTGCTCCCGTCTGTCCCCCGCCTTCGACCCGTTTTTGACCCTGATCACGTCTATTCTCCCTATATATATATATATATATATATATATATATATATATATATATATATATATATATATATATATATATATATATATATATATATATATATATATATATATATATATATATATATATATATATATACTGTATATAAATTTTACCTTGAAGTTTCATGCAATACCTGGGATTTCAAAGCCATTTTTTTTTACATTAGGTTCATCAAGTATATGCATTACTTTTCCACTCCCGTTGCATTTTTGTTCAACGTTTCCCTTTTTCCAAATGAATCATGCAGTGTTTGCAGAACGAATTTGCTGGAGAGTGTGAAAATGGTTTGGCATTGTCTCTCTGAATTTGTGAGTGCTTGATTATGTCTTACGCAACTTCTGCTGTATTGAGGGTTGAACCTGAAACAAACCCCGATAAAGTGTTGTGAAATGTAAAAAGTCACATTTTTTAAGTGTAGTTCTGTGCCAACTGCCTCTGCCTCTGATTGGCTCCCTGTCACCAGTGGTCAGTCCGTCTGCGAACCTCAGTTTACTCTAGGCAAGCTTTTTTTGACCCTGACTCACACCTGTCTTTGCTCCCGTCTGTTCCCCGTCTTTGGATCCCGATCACGTCTACTCTCCTCTCCTGACTTTGGACTCTTTTCTGATCCCGATTACGTTTTTTGCTCTCCTGACCCGTTTTTTCCGTTCCCGACCCCATCATAGCTCACCACGGAAGTTCCACTTCCGCATTTAGAACGACCTGCTTCCCGCGAACAGCGATCACCGGATCGTGGGTGCAATCCTTTCCTTTCGTCCAATAAAACTGAAAGAAACGTAACGCAAGTGGGTCCTGTCTCCGTTCTGGTCCTGACAAGTTCAATGTGATTTTAAGGGGATATCTTTACTCCCTATCTTTACTTACACCAAAAATAATAGATTAGAATAATAACAATAGAATAGTCTTTATTGTCGTTGATTGTTTACAAGAAGATTAGACAGGACACTCCAAGATAAACATGTAATAAAATACTTTCATGGGGCAGGCTGAAATATTTAGTGCCTCCTAGTGGTACACAACATTTTCATTCAGTAAAAAAAACATTGATTTGAATACTCGGAAAAAATACATGAGCTATCAAAACAATGTTATTCTTATTTAATGATTTTCTTTTACATAGTGGAATCCCTATATAGCAGTCGCCGCCATGTTTGTCGGGAATCTTGTTGCTCCGCTGTGCTCTTAGCACCTGTTTTTTATTCGCATTAGACAATACAGTGCCATCTCGTAGTCAAATATTACAAACTGGGGCTTTGAAGAAATAAATCGAAAAGAATATTAAGCTAATGACGAGGAAAGAAGATGTCTTTCTGCTTCTCTTCTTCCACGAGATTAGCAGTCCTTCAAAGTTTTTATCACAGAATATTCTGGGCACAAATAAGTTTACAGAACAATGATTGTGGAAATTCAGTGCAATGACTTTGATGCCTGACAATCACTCTTATACCAGGAAGGTGGTCGGGAGAACAAAAACAAAAAAAATCACTTTTATACTCAATCTATGAGTCCAAGCGAAACCTTAAGAAAAAGAAGAGTCTTTGTTCAAACTTGTTCTAACAAGCACTGATCTGATTATGATCACGTTTTCAAGGCTACTTCTGTCTACAAAATAAAACACAACTGAAAGAATCAAATCTATATAATCATGACCGACTTAATAAAGAAGTAATAAATGACTGAAATAATGAAGGTATAAATGAAGAAAAAATATAAACCAGACTAATTATGTGTCACGGTTGCCATGGCGCCCAATTGGCCCCGCCCATGTCGCACCAGCTGGGCTCATTGACAGATTGAATTTCCGTCTATTTAAGGTCAGTGCTCTCATTATTTCTTTGTCAGTACGTCAACGAACCTCTGCCCTGCAAGACGTGGGTTTTGACTCGGTCCTGTTTCCTGTCCGGTATTGTTCCCGTTTATTTTTGTCCTGTTTAATATTGGTTTCCAGTTTTGTTCCCGTCTATTTTGGTCCTGTTTATCATTCTCTCCAGTTTTGATCCCGTCTAGTTCGTCCTGTTTATTTTCGATATCCTGTTTCATTATCAATCTTGTCCGTCCCGTCCTGTCCGCTATCGAACCCCATCTGTCCGATATCTACTCGGGCAATTGGAATCGATCTCATCGACCTCTGGCTTCATATCATTTCATGCCAGACTGCTGCCTAACGTGCATGACTCCCCATTTCCCCTAAAATACAAGGCTTGTGTGAGAAACGTCACGCGTTTGGGTCCTGATCCTGTTCTGGTTCTTGACATTATGAGCAGTAACACATTTCAGTATTGCAACAATAAATAAGCTATGTTTACAAGGTAATGCTTGTAGACTGGCCAAGGTTCTAAGTGCCTCAGCAACATTTAGCAAAAACAGAAAACAAGGAAATCTGGATATTAATGTTTGAAGAGACATTTTCCGCAGTTTTGTGTGCTTGTTTAGGGTTGTGTTTGCTCTGGGGAAGAAACTGTCTCTAAACTTGTTGGTCCTTGTTTTAAGGAACCTGTCGCGCCTGCCAGAGGGAATCAGGCCTTACATACTGGATAGAGTAGAATAGAATAGAATAGAATAGAATAGAATAGAATATACCTTTATTGTCATTGTTACAAACACAGGGGGGTGTATGACGGGGGTGAGGGACAGACAGAGATGGACGGATCCAACTAGGTGGGGAGGGGGGGGTCTCTGTACGCATGTTTGATCTTACTGTACACACGGTCCAGTGTTTTTCCCCCTTAGTTGCTCAGTCCACGCATTGAATGAATTTGGGAAGTACAGTCCATAAGCATGCCTGATTAAAGTCGCCGGCGACAATAAAAGCTCCGTCGGGGTGTGCAAGCTAATATTTATTGAGATTTAGCGCTATGCTAACGTAGATAGAAAGTAACCTATGATTTTCTGGGCTGTGTTGATGACTTTGTAAAATCCTTCTGTCTGCTGCCGCGCACTCTCCACTGTGGCTCTGTAGAAGGACACCAGCAGCTTCTGGTCGTACGTAGAAAATACTGTTTTTTTTTTTTTTTTTAATTGTGTGGCATTTCTTGGAACTCCGGTTGCTATAACGACGGATTTAACATTAGTTTTAGGCACGCTACCTCCCAAATTACTCTCATCCGATCAAACAACAATCCCTTCCTCGATAAACCTTAGATACGAAGCAACATATTAAAGACTTCCAGTCAATCAATGCAAAAGTAATTATGTGCTTATGACTTTTTTAGGAGCAGGCAGGGAACATCTAATCCTCCCCTGAGCATGTTTGTCCCTCAATTAACAATGTCTTCCGAAAGGATGCTTGGCTCCTTCCAGCACAAGTCAGAGTGACATTGAGAATTCAGTATCCACAATAAATGGGGTCAGGCTGCACCTTCCAGCAGCAAAACCGCAGCCGGGCCCTTCACGCGGCAGACGGGCAGGAGTCGGTCTCCGGTCGGGAATCGAATTTTGCCTTTCGAGCGAGGAACGATTTACGATTGGGTCAACGCCGCATCTGCTGAAGCGTTCGCTCGCCCCTCTTCTACATAGGCTGTACTTATCTTGTCAACAAGTTCCAGGAAAGTAGCAATTACCTGATGGGATATTGTCACCAAAGTCACAGATTCATAGCGAGTAGCCAAATCTGGGGGATTTATGACGCGGGGTTGGTAAACGAGCGTTTTGTCTGGAGCCGACTGCACGACTCGCGTATGGAATCCGATCAATGGATATTCACCGTTTAGAAAGTTGGCCGGTTTTGGGGTGGGAGACCGGGCATCATCCATATCATTCCTGGTGGGTGACGGGTACAGAACTCACCACAGTTAGATATATAGATAGATAGATAGATACTTTATTCATCCCCGTAGGGAAATTCCAGCAGTATCCTTTTGTTGTTTATTAACAGATTAACAGGATGGCCTTGGGGTGCTGTGTTGTAGTTTAGCAACAGAGGAGTGGATGACGTCACGCGCTAGTCCAAAAGTTCCACGTCCCTGCAGCAGATGGAAATCTTTGTGCCCAGGGTTACACCACCTCGTGTTGACGTAGATAGCAAGTCCGCCTCCTCTCCGCTTCCCGCAGGCTTTCGTGTCTCTGTGTAACAGCGCTGAAGCCGGGTAGCTCTGGGTAGCTCTGGGTAGCTCCACCATAGCGTCCGGGATGCTAGACGTAAGCCACGTTTCCGTAAAACACAGCAAACTGCACTCCCTGTACGCTTTGATGTTTTTCACCAGCACAGCCAGTTCGTCGGTCTTATTTGGTAGAGAGTTCACATTTACCATGATTACAGACGGTACCGAAGACTTATAATGCCGCTAGCCGCTTAGCTAGCTTCGGCTCTGCATCCACAATAGGGCCCCCTCATCACACCGGCACGAGAATTCTTCAGCGCAAGGAGTTGATTGCCTGAATAAACGCATTTTTGTGCGTTAAAACCCATAACCATAGGATAGAAAGTAATCCACAGTGTAGTTCTGAAACAGGACGAAAAACAAAGAAGATAGAAGCAGACACTTAAAACAATAAATCACAAAAAGTGCGACATAAGACGGAGCTGCTGGAAAGGCTGCCGCTCGCGACGCTTTGATCTGTTACGTCGTTTTAATAAGAAAAAGGATGCCACCGAACCGCGTACTGTATGGTTTAGGCATTAAGAGAAAATCCAATTATTAATCTGGAGAATTAGTTTCGGTGTGGACAGTTTTTCGTTTGACCTGTTGAGAAAAGGCAACATGGATTGAGCTAATGAGGAAACAAACTACAGCAGGGGGTCACCATCATTATTATGTCATGATTACTGATTTGGATTACTGCTGCGGGCTACCTGATTGGTTCCCTGTACCTTTTTAAGCCCAGTCCTGTCACTCTCCGGTTGTCAGTCCGTCAGCTAAACTCTGTCGTTACAAGGCAAACATTTTGACCAGTTTGCTGTGTTATACGGAAACGTGGCTCACGTCTAGCATCCCGGACACTAACGTAGAGCTACCCGGAGCTACCTGGCTTCAGCGCTGTTAGGGCAGACAGAGACACAAAAGCCTGCGGGAAACGGAGAGGAGGCGGACTTGCTATCTATGTGAATTGAGGCCTAGCGTGTGACGTCATCCACTCTGCTGTTGCTAAACTACAACACAGCACCCTGAGGCCATCCTGTTTATCTGTTAATAAAAGACAAAAGAATACTGCTGGAAGTGTGAATTTCCCTACGGGGATGAATAAAGTATCTATCTATCTATCTATCTATCTATCTATCTATCTATCTATCTATCTATCTATCTATCTATCTATCTATCTATCTATCTATCTATCTATCTATCTATCTATCTATATGTAAATTTCTATGTACCCTTATAGAAGGCGGATGTTTTAGTAGTTTCCCGAGCCTATTTCAGTAATAAAACGATAAATTAACCTAAGAAATGCGAATCAAACTGGTAGCCATGCATGCTAATCTGTAACAAAAATGTCGCTCTCAGTTTCGAAAAGGTGGGTGACCTCTGCTGTACAATAACCAAGTGGCCTAAGCGCTATTGTTAGATCCATCACCTTACCCCTTTGAAGTAACACACAATGAGAGACAGGAAACATCAATCTCACCTAATGAAGAGATGTAATCAACTCAAGAATGCTAGCACGGAAGATCACATTAAGTAAAGTCCAGCTTTCGTCCCGATTCACAAAATACAATTGATTTCCTCGGGCGATTTCCCCAGGGGTTACGAGAATATCATCAGTAGAACAGTGCTCCATTCAACCGCAATATGCCTTTAGTGATTATGATTATTTAATTTATATGTTAACGATATTTTCAATGTTGTGGAGTGCCACAGGGTTCTATCCTGGGTCCAAAGTTATTTAATTTATATATTAACGATATTTTTAATGTTTCAAAACCTTTGAAATTAGTAATATTTGCAGAAGACACTAACATTTTCTATTCAAATGATAACTTTATTAATTTGGTAACCTGTATTAATTGTGAATTAATTAACCTAAAAGTATGGATGGATATAAATAAATGATCTTTAAATTTAGATAAAACCAAAGTAATATTCTTTGGTAAACGCAAGGTAAATCAAGATTTAGAAGTAAAAATGGATGGTGCTGCAATAGAAGTTTTTAGGGGTCATAATAGACAATAAATTTTGCTGGAAAACACACATCAGACACATAAAAACTAAAGTATCTAAAAGCATTTCAATTATTAATAAAGCCAAATTCGTTTTAAACTATAATGCATTGTATTTATTATATGGTTTTCTAGTTCTGCCATATTTAACATATTGTGCAGAAGTCTGGGGCAATCATGACAAAAGTTCACTACAGCCCCTTTTTGTCCTCCAAAAATGTGCAATTAGAACCATACACGGTAGGATATCGAGATCATACTAATATTTTATTTGTTCAGTCCAAATGATTAAAATTGGATGATTTAGTTAAATCTTTCACTGCACAACTGCTATTTTAGGTCAACAAAAACATATTGCCAGAAAACATCCATAAATTATTCATTCGAAAAGAAAGACATTATAACTTAAGGGGCTGTAGTAAATTCATAATTCCAAAGGTGAGAACCACCAGGAAAAGTATGTGTGTGTCTGTGTGTGGAGTCAAACTTTGGAACAATTTACAAGACGAGATCAAACATTGTCCAACTATTCACGTGTTCAAATTTAAATACAAAAAAACATTCCTGGCGGAATACAGGGATTAAGAAAATGAGGTATGAGTGATACGAGAGATTGGGAATAGTGCGTCTAGAACTATGGTTAACTTTGTGTTATTGTTATTGTTTTTGTTCTGTTTTTTTTATTTTATTGTGCGAATAAAGTTTTTCATTCATTCATTTACTATGTAATACATGCACAGTTTTGTCACAAAACGGAAGCAGGAAGTCGGAACTCATTTGCGTAGCCGATCTGTCACTTGAATTGAGAAATAAAAGTTGTCCAACACACAAACGGACCAGAAACAAAACAAAGCCGGTTCAAAGGCAGGCAAAATTACAATCTAGGCATTATTCAGATCAAACAGGCATGAACAGGTCTTCAACAAGGTAAAGCAATGGTCTGGCAACGGGCAGTCCCAAAAGGAGCGTTTAAGTAGTCCAAAAGCAATCTGTCCAATGCGTCTCAGCCGGTGTTTAGGGGCGGGGCCAGCTGAGCGCCATGACAACCGTGCAGGACATGACAAGTTAGTGTTATTGTGAATTTCAGGCAATAAGCAACACGACACCTTAAAAGGTTGGCAATTCTGTTTCATGGTCGCAAAAATCCCGGGTACTCTGGCTTCTTCCCTCCTGGTGTGAATGTGAGTGTGAATGCTTTCGTGTTTCTACCTTTTTTGGCTTTTTCCCAGCTCACGGTGTTACCCACACTTCTCTCCCAAAAGTGAGAATTAACATCTTGCAAAATGAAAGGATATCGGTTTATATCATTACCTACAAATAACATTATTCGTACAAAACAAAAATGCTAAATAACTCTTATGTTATAAAATGGCCGCCACCTGAGATAGATAATTGCAATGGAATAAACTGCATTAGCATACATGCTAAAAAAAAGGTCCAATGAGCTACATACCTTTTTTCAAGCCCTAATGTGGAGTATACAGTTGAGTGAACCCCAGTAATGTAAACTACTGTCACAGACCAGGAACGGAGACGGGACCCAATAGCGTTTGTTTTACTCAGTTTTTATTAAGAAGGAGAACAGTGCTTGGATCCACGATCCGATGATTGTCGGTCACCGGTAGCAGAGAGCAGGAACGCGGAAGTGGCACTTCCGTGTCGAGCGAAGGCAGTGTTGAAAACGAGAAAAAACAGGTCGATGGCCGGGACGGAGGAGCAAAAGCAGAAACAGGTCCAGAAAAGAGGTCGGCAACAGGTATCAGGCAGGAAACAGGGCAAAACAGGGCAAAACAGGTCGATGGCCGGGGCGGAGGAGCAAAAACAGAAACGGGTACAGAAAAGAGGTCGGCAACAGGTATCAGGCAGGAAACAGGGCAGGATAGAGTCGGAGAGTACAAAAGCCAGATTAGGCCCACCAATGGTTTAGATCCGGCCCGCCAGACAACAGTGAGAGAAGCACAAGAGGAAAATGAGCTGCAGTTTTAAATATTTCCACCAGATGTCACCAAGGCCAGTTTACACTTGCAAAACAAGTGGTAGTATTTCTCCATTTCTCTCTGACTCACTTCTTTTTTATTCCTCCCTCTTTTTCTTTCTCCTGTTCATTCTCTCTTTCTCAAGTCAAGTCAAGTAATTTTTATTTGTATAGCCCTAAATCACGAAGAGTCTCAAAGGGCTTCACAGATTATTACACTATATTACAAAGACTATTTTTCAGCCGACGAAGAGTAGGTTATTCATATTCTATGGAGTAGAAGTGAGTTTTAAGTTTAGATTTAAACATTTCCATTGAGGTTGCAGATCGGATCTCAGGGGGAAGAGCATTCCACAGCACCGGTGCCCGGATGGAGAACGCTCTCGAACCAGCAGAACACTTCTTTGCTCTTGGGATCACCAGAAGACCGGCACTCTCAGATCGTAGGCTACGGACCGGGACATAGGGGCAAATCAGATCTGAAAGATAAGAGGGAGCAAGTCCATGTATGATTTTGTACAATACTAAGATAACCTTGAAATCACAACTAAGGCTAACTGGGAGCCAATGCAGGTTAGCCAAAATTGGTGTTATGAGATTGTACTTTTTTGTCCTAGTTAAAAGCCTCGCTGCGGCATTTTGTACCAGCTGAAGAGACTTGATTCTAGCCTTCGGGAGACCATAGAGTAGTGCATTACAGTAATCGAGACGGGAGGTAACAAATGCATGAATTATAATTTCCGCATCCGACTGAGACAGTATTGAACGGATTTTAGCGATGTTACGAAGATGGAAGAAAGCGGTTCTAGTAATTTTCTTTACATGCATTTCAAAGGATAGATCAGGGTCAAATATGACACCTAAATTTTTAACTGAGTCACTCTGATGTTTGTCAATGTTCACAGCAGTTTTTGAGAATAAGTCACGGCAGTTAGATGGACCAATGACTAACATTTCGGTCTTTTCAGAGTTAAGACGCAAGAAATTGAGTGACATCCACTCTTTTATCTCAATGAGGCAGGCCTCCAAATTTCCACAGTTTAGTGTGGGAGATTCCTCCAACGGAAGATATAGTTGAGTGTCGTCTGCGTAGCAGTGGAAGCTGATATTGTACTTGCGAATAATATCACCTAATGGAAGCATGTAAATGCTGAAAAGAAGGGGGCCAAGCACTGAACCCTGCGGAACACCGCAGGTAACATTAAAGGGCTCAGATGTCATTTCACCATATTTAACACAGTGCGTCCTATCTGAGAGGTAGGATCTGAACCACGAGAGGACGGTTCCTGAGAGACCAATCCATTTTTCCAACCGTTCTAGTAGGAAATTGTGGTGCACTGTGTCAAAAGCAGCACTAAGATCCAGCAGCAGCAAAAGTGATGAAGCACCAGAATCCATTTCTCTCTTTTTCTCTTTTCTCTATTTCTCTTTCACTCTCTAACTCTTTCTTTTTCTCTGTCTTGCTCTCTTTCTATTTTCTCACTCTAATTTACACTTTAATTCTCTTTCTTTCTATTTTTCCTCTTTCTCACCCTCTTTCCTTCCCTTTTTTGACCTCTCTCTCTCTCTGTCTCTCACCTGACTTTGCCTCTTTTTCTCCTGCTGACTCTTTTTCTTTCTTTTTCTATCTTTCTCTTTTTTCACTTTCTTTTTCTCTCTATATTCATTTACCCCTTCTTCTCCATTCACACTTTATTCTGCTCTCTCTTTTTCTCTCACTGTTACTCTGTCTCCCTTGTTATCCCGATCTGTTTATCACTCTCTCTTTCCCTCCCTCTCTTTCTCTGTCTTTTTCTCCCTCTCTCTTTCTCTTAAACTTACTAGTCCGGCCCCTGTGAGATTTTTTTATAGTATTTGTGGCCCCCAGCTAAAACGAGTTTGACACCCCTGATATAGAGTATATAAATAGTGCTACATAAAATACACACTGTAATAAAATAGGGTAATATGCAATGTGGGGGTGTGGTTTAATGTGGGCTTTGAGAATAGAATAGAATATATCTTTATTGCCATTGTTACAACATGGGTTGAATATATTGTGACAACGAAATTTGACGTGGCACTCCAGGTCCACATTTTACAGTGAGGATAAAGAAAACAAAGAAGATAGAGCAACAAAGAAGATGTTTGTACTGTCCTCATTGCAGGCTTTGTTTTCCTCCGGAGGGGGGTGTATGAGCGGTGAGGGACAGACAGAGATAGCCGGATCCAACTAGATGTTTGATCTTACTATACGCACGGGTGGAGTTAAAGAGCCTCCTGGCATGAGGAAGAACTGATCTCGTCAGTCTGTGTCCGGAATAAAGCTTCTGAATTTTGCAAAATGGCCAACGGGATGGCCTTCCACAGTGTGTTCGAATGCACACGTTTCCGCTTGATTCTTAGCTATGTCGACCTCTAGTGGTGAATGATGACGCACTGTCACTTGAAAGTGTCCTAAATCAGGTTTGACCACGTCTGTAAATGTTCACCAGCTGTCACGTGGACATTTTTTCGGCACGATCTTCGCACGCGATGAAAATGTTCTGAAAGCCGTCCTCCGTTTCGGTTGTTTGTAGCTTCTGGACTCGTCAACCAGGCGGCGGAACCAGCGGCCAGAAAGCCCGAATAAATCCTCCTTTTTGCTCTCGACACCTGTAACGGCAGATTCATGACTTAGTGAAATACTGCTGACATTTTCCAGTAAGTGCTTTTTATTTTTGGAGTCCACGCCGGAGCTTTTTATTGCCGGAGTGACAACAGGAGTTTTCCTGTTGGCGGTCATTTAAAGGGAAGGTGATATGGAGGGTTTTACCGTTTTCATGCCTTGGTTTTATTAGCGCTTAAATCGATTGTCCAGTTCATTGTCAATTCTTAGCCCCTTTGAAAATATGACAGAAATGACATCATTATTTTGCAAAGAAAATCTAGGGACGAAATCCCATAATGCATTTTGGAAAGAATGTAAAATGTAATTCATTGTGAGTTACAGGTTTTTGATTCGATGTCGGGAAAATGTTTAACGATAATTCTGTTATTCGGTCTATTTTGCCATCATGGAAAAGGAAAATAAATGGATACTTAAAGGTGGGTTGTGTCGTTTGAGGCGTCCTTAAAAAGTTGAAAGTGGAATATTTTTATATTTGCGGTAACAATGTCAAGTCATGTCATGTTTATTTGTTTGGCCCCTAATCACAAGAAATCTCAAAGGGCTGCACAGACTATTACAAACTACGGACTATTATTACACCATCCCCTGATCTAAAACCTACATGAGGGCAAAGAAAAACTCAATAATTCAGCATTAGAAAAATGAAGAAACCTTGAGATGGGACAGTCTCAAAGGGCTGCACAGACCACAGATTATTGCAAACTACAGACTATTATAAGAGCATCCCCTGATCTACAACCTACATGAGGGCAAGGAAAACCTCAAAAACCTCAACACGAGGAAAATGGCGAAATCTTGGGAAATTAAATCTGAAAGATATGAGGGAGCAGGTCCATGTATGATTTTGTATAATACCAACAGAACCTTAAAATCACATCTTAAGCTAACAGGGAGCCAATCTAGACATCTAGGCATCTATCTATTTATCTAGACATCTATCTAGACATCTATCTATCTATCTAGACATCTATCTATCTATCTATATATCTATCTATCTATCTATCTATCTAGACATCTATCTAGACATCTATCTAGACATCTATCTAGACATCCATCTATCTATCTATCTAGACATCTATCTATCTAAACATCTATCTATCTAAACATCTATCTATCTATCTAGACATCTATCTAGACATCTATCCATCAATCTAGACATCTATCTATCTGTCTAGACATCTATCTAGACATCTATCCATCTATCTATCTAGACATCTATCTAGACATCTATCTATCTGTCTAGACATCTATCTAGACATCTAGACATCTATCTATCTATCTATCTAGACATCTATCTATCTATCTAGACAGCTATCTATCTAGACATCTATCTAGACATCTATCTATCTAGACATTTATCTATCTATCTATCTAGATATTTATCTAGACATCTATCTAGACATCTATCTATCTATCTAGACATCTATCTAGACATCTTTCTATCTAGAGATCTATCTATCTATCTAGACATCTATCTAGACATCTATATATCTAGACATCGATCTAGACATCTATCTAAACATCTATCTATCTATCTATCTATCTATCTATCTATCTATCTATCTATCTATCTATGTATCTAGACACATTTGAGTATGTCTGATTGACATCCTATGCGGAGTACCACCTTACTAAAAGTGCTTCTTTTCATCCCACACGGAATGCTTTTGTGACTGTTTTCTTACTATAAGAAGAGAGCTGCCCTTTGGCCGACTCAGCTGGGACCAGGGCCATCTCCCGGCGTCCCTGAGCTTCCCAAAAGATTTGGGATTGAATTGTTTCCAGCTCCCAAAGACTGAGCAAGCAACGGTTACGCTTAGTTTAGTCTTTAAATGTGAGAGACCAGAAACCTTGGACCAACCTTTACCCTCATAAAAAAAGTTCAAAAATGAAGTATCTTGGACGTTCACTGTAGAAGGAAAAAATACATGCAAATAGAATTAAGTAGAATTTTCTTATTCAAATTATTGATTCATTTTCTGCATTAAATTATTGTTGGTAATATACTGATTTAAAGGGATAACATCAAACCTGTCTTTTTTCATATTCTCCTTTTATACTTCCTTTTTTTCTTAACTTCTTTATACAACATAAAAATTTGTAATATAATGCATCAAAGCAAGTGAGCCGTTTGAGAGCCGGCTCTCTTTAATGCGTTGAGCCGAAAAAGCCGCTTCTCTAAAAAGAGACGGACTTCCTTTCACTACGCGACTACCACATGAAATCCCATGTTGAATGATGCATGATGGGAAATCCCCAGGCGGAAGACGCATGCGCACAGTAGCATCAAACCGCTCGCTTCGTTTGCAACGAAAAAAACGATACCGAGATAGAGGCTACCGCGGCGAACTCGTTTGACTTGATTGATTTGGCGTTTTGTGATAGTCTGTGTATACCGGATGGTACCCATCCAGTGTTCTCGTCCCTGCGTCTTAGACGCATCATTTTTGCTGGGGACGCATCGTCTCAAATCAACGTGCGTCCCCGGGACGCAACGTTTTTGCCCCAAAATTGTCATTATTACCCGATTACATTTTTTTTAAACAAAGATTTAACGCACCCCAAACTTTCGTCAGGCAGATCTGCCATTGTTGTTTTGGTCTCGCGGTTCGAGTTTTCGTCTGCACGCCGATCTCGGCCAACGAGATCTCGTTGCTTCGAGATGACGTCATTGTTGTGGCGGTTGTCGTCGAGGGAAGGTGAAAATCAACACAAAATTGGTAATTCCTTCAGTGTCAGTAATAAGTCGAAACATAATGCAGAAAGTGGTAACAACGGCAAGAATTGCGGCACGAAAAACGGCGGAGAAATTTTTCGGAAGATCGCGGAGGCAAGGAAAACATGTGTGTTGAAGCGAACGATTCGACGAAAGATAATAAACAAAAAAATACTCCTAGCAAAAAAAAGGACTTTTCTGCCCAAATGGACTAAATTATATTCCTGGTGACGCTATGAGGAGGATGATCATGGATTGGACCTTCAGAAGGCATTACAACTGTGGCAGGACGGCAAACCATGAAGAATATATGAACTGAAAAAACTGAAGTGATAACTTGCTTTGTATTACCAATTAACTGTGATGATTAAAACTGAATGAAAATATAGCTTAATATAATTATTTCACAATATTATTTTGTATAATGTACAATATTGTTGTAAACTGAAAAATCTTGAAGTGATAACCTCTTCTTCAGTCGCTCGAAGGTAGAAAGAAACTGTGAAACGTCATTGGCATGAACTCATTGATAGCCTTTGACGTTTACGTTTGGCAACGAGAGGAACAGCAGGCAACTGTTATGACCTGACACGTTGCTCATTTGATGATCCTTTTGGATTTTGGTTTTTCCGACATTTCATTCCAATAAATGATTGGATGCAGGCCGGGTACTGTTGCTGATGCGTCCGTTTGAATCCAAAGACTGTTTGTCAATTTGGTTTTATACCTTGAATTCTGTTCTAGTGGGATGATGAGCAGCGTTGGACCAATAGCGCCGCTTAGCGGACAGACGATGACATAGCTCTACAGAAAAGCAACTCTTTCTCTTTTCTGATAGAATAGACTATACCTTTATTGTCATTGTTACAAAATGGGTTGAACATATTGTGACAACGAAATTGGACGTGGCACTCAAGTCACATTTAACAGTGAGGATAAAAGAAAACAAAGAAGATAAGGTTATAATTTACACAATATAAAGGAACAAAGAAGATAAAGGTTATAACTATTTTTATATACATTTATATAATATGTATATGAAAATAGAACAGTATATATATATATAAATATATATATATATATATATATATATATATATATATATATATATATATACTGTTCTATTTTCTTCTATTCTATTCTGTTCTATTTTCTTCTTTTCTGTTCAATTTTCTTCTCTTCTATTTTCTTCTATTCTTTTCTATTTTCTTCTATTCTGTTCTATTTTCTTCTCTTCTATTTTCTTCTATTCTTTTCTATTTTCTTCTCTTCTATTTTCTTCTATTCTGTTCTATTTTCTTCTCTTCTATTTTCTTCTCTATTTTCTTCTAGTGTGTTCTATTTTCGTCTCTTCTATTCTGTATATATATATATATATATATATATATATATATATATATATATATACATATATATATATAGTAAGACCGCTATTGCACGGAACATCCATCCATCATCTGCACCGCTTATCCTCAGTAGGGTCACGGGGGTTCTGGAGCCCATCCCAGCTATCTTCGAGCAGTGGGCAGGGGACACCCTGAACTGGTTGCCAGCACACAGGGACAGACAACTCACTCGCTCATTCACACCAAGGGAAAATTTGGACCGGCCAATTCACCTGACATGCATGTTTTTGGAATATGGGAGGAAACCGGAATGCCCGCAGGAAACCCACACAAGCATGGGGAGAACATGCAAAACTCCACACAGGAAGGTTGGATCTCATGACCTCAGAACTGTGCCGCATACGCGCTAACCACTGCGTCGCGATGCTGCCTTGCATGAAACAATGTTTTCATATATCAAATGTCAATAATGCAATTTTCGCATGAGATTAATTACGAACACACATTTGTAATTTATTTATATATTGAATTGTGATATTTTTTAGCCAACACAATCAAAACGAGTAGCAAGGCGGCCCAGTGGTTAGCGCGTGTGTTGCACAGCTCTAAGGTCCTGAGATCAAACCTTCACATAGATAAGTAGTCCCAAACACAGGTAGGACTATTATTGCCCTCTAGCGGCGAGAAGAAACATTTGGTTTGTATTTACTGTATTTTCCGCACTATAAGGCGCACCTAAAAGCCTTTATTTTTTTCAAAAGCTGACCATGCGCCTTATAATACAGTGCGCCTTATTTATGGATCAAAATTAATTCGCAAAGTCTTGCAACCGATGCGGCAGCTGCCGACTAGATTTTCCCCCGAACGCCAAGTAGTCCGCGGTGTATGCTGGGATTTATTTACCGGCGTTTCATTGGCTAACCAATGTGTCAATCATCATTTGAATCGATCACTATTGGCTAAAGTTATTCGGAGGTAAAGGGGGCAGATCCTTTTTATCATTTACAGGCTGGCATAGGCTAAAGCGGCAAAACAAAGCCTGCAATTGGCCGAAAAAGATGTGTCAATCATCAGTTGAATCGATCACTATTGGCTAAAGTTATTCGGAGGTAAAGGGGGCAGATCCTTTTTATCATTTACAGGCTGGCATAGGCTAAAGCGGCAAAACAAAGCCTGCAATTGGCCGAAAAAGATGTGTCAATCATCAGTTGAATCGATCACTATTGGCTAAAGTTATTCGGAGGTAAAGGGGGAGGATCCTTTTTATTATTTACAGGCTGGCATAGGCTAAAGCGGCAAAACAAAGCCTGCAATTGGCCGAAAAAGATGAATGTGAATAGCACGTTAGGTTGACGGCATTGAGAAAGCATTTTCTACTATTCTGTATTTGTAAGTATTTTATTCTCCTGGATTTACTACACTCACAGATATAAGAGGACCATGGTTGCACATTATTATTGAACACAACGACTTCGGTGAGCTACTCCGGCTATATATTTTCCCTGTATCTTGTTTCAGACTGAACTCGATGTATCTGTGACAAGCGGTGCAGATAATGGATGGAGTGGAGTGTCTATTTTTAAATTAAACTCAATTCCAAGTGTTTATTGTCATATGCACAGTAAAGTTGAGAGCGAAAAAGAAAATAGAAACTAAGGAATGGTTGGCATTTCTTGAATCCCAAGACTTTAACCTTCCGAATGATATTTGGAACGATGCATTTGAGTGACATCGTACGGACACCGCATCCGCACGTGTTCTCGACACGTATTTGCGTCTTTGCAAGCTTTGGGAATGTTAAGGGGGTATTAAGTTGGACTGAACTAGCTGACTGTTTTGTCCACGTTCCCATTGTAGCGCCTTATAATCCGGTGTGTCTTATGTATGTCAAATATAGGACCAACAACTATTTTTTCGGGGTGCGCCCTATAACCCGGTGCGCCTTATAGTGCGGAAAACACGGTAAAAGAAAAAAATTCTAACTTTTGTAAGAAATGAGTGAGAGACTTGCTTTTTTTTTTAAACACTCAGAAATACTGTATCTGGCCCGCGGGCCGTATGTTTGACTTGCCTGCCCCAGTGTTTTTTGGAAACAAAAATCAAAGATAGAAAGAGACAAAAATTCTTAACGTTTTTAAAGGCTGTAAAAATATTTAGAATACAGTGCTATTAAATACTACGAATATTCCCTTTATAACAAATGATGAAATACACTTTCTATAAAAACTACAGAAATCGGAGAAAAAAATCCAAACAATTTTAATTTTCGTATTGACAATGTAATTTAAGGCAGTGTTTCTCAACTGGTGGGTTGGGACCCAAAAGTCTTCCTGTTAGGTCTATCGGCACCTCGCAATTGTGTTGAAAGGGACCGCATCCCATTATATTACTGTGTGGAGTCTGCATGTTCTCCCCGTGCTTGCGTTGGTTTCCTCCGGGCATTCGGGTTTCCTCCCACATTCCAAAAACATGCATGTTAGGTTAATTGGCCGGTCCAAATTGTCCCTAGATGTGAATGAGCGAGCGAATTGTCTGTCCCTGTGTGTCCCTGCGATTGGCTGGCAACCAGTTCAGGGTGTCCCCTGCCCACTGCCCGAAGATAGCTGGGATGGGCTCCAGCACCTCCGCGACCCTACTGAGGATAAGCAGTGTAGATAATGGATGGATGGATGGACAATCAAAACGTTTTAACAGAAACTGGTGGGAAATGTGTTTTATTGTGGATCACAGATCCCATGCAGTATACATTTCTTAGTTCCATGTTTTTGCATATATCATTGACCCTCAATGGTATTTACTTAACGCGGATCGTTAGCTTTTTGAATTTCCCCTTCTTATCGACGACTTTACCCAATAGCGATAAGTTTCCGTCCACGTCCGTCCGGATGTCGGCGTCGTCCGGTTGACCAGTGACGCCTCACTTCGGGTATTTGACAAACTGACACTCGCAGAAACAGAGTGTCCGACTCAGCTTGTCAAATACACTAAGTGGGGGGCCGTGTCTGCCCCTCGGAATCCCGCGGAGAAGCGAAGCCTCGCCCGACACCGACGCTCTCTGCTGCTCCCGTCGAACAGCTTGTTGATCTCTGGCGGTATTTGCGCTGACGTAAAGGGGAAGTCGAAAGCGAGCGGCTCAGTTGCCGGAAATGTGTGGAAACCAAGTGTCAACATGTCACGCTTGAAGGCTTCCTCGCAGGGTTTATACTTTGGAGTGTGGCCTTTGTGAGACTGAATTTGAGGGTTGCTTTAAATTCTCCTTGAAGATTCAGAGAGGGAGTAGGTGCATGGCAGCACACAGGAGAACCGCACTGCAGCCTGGTCACCCTGGAAGGGGGATGACCTCATGTGCGGTCCCTTCTCAAAGTTTCTTCATTTTTCTCATGTTGAGGTTTTTGAGTTTTTCCTTGCCCTCATGTAGGTTTTAGATCAGGGGATGGTGTCATGATAGTCTGTAGTGTGCAATAGTCTGTGGTCTGTGCAGCCCTTTGAGACTGTCCCTTCTCAAGGTTTCTTCATTTTCCCCATGTTGAGGTTTTTGAGTTTTTCGTTGCCCTCGTGTAGGTTTTAGATCAGGGAAAGGTGTCATAATAGTCTGAAGTCTGCAATAGTCTGTTGTCTGTGCAGCCCTTTGAGACTGTACCTTCTCAAGGTTTCTTCGTTTTCCACATGTTGAGGTTTTTGAGTTTTTCCTTGCCCTCATGTTGGTTTTAGATCAGAGGATGATGTCATAATAGTCTGTAGTCTGCAATAGTCTGTGCTCTGTGCAGCCCTTTGAGACTGTCCCTTCTCAAGGTTTCTTCATTTACCTCATGTTAAGGTTTTTGAGTTTTTCATTGCCCTCATGTAGGTTTTAGATCAGGGGATGATGTCATAATAGTCTGTAGTTTGCAATAATCTGGGGTCTGTGCAGCCCTTTGAGACTGTCCCTACTCAAGGTTTCTTCAATTCCCTCATGTTGAGGTTTTTGAGTTTTTCATTGCCCTCATGTAGGTTTTAGATCAGGGGATGGTGTCATAATAGTCTGAAGTCTGCAATAGTCTGTGCAGCCCTTTGAGACTCCTTGTTATTAAGGGCTATACAAAAAACATGGCTGATTTGACTTGAGGTTTTTGAGTTTTTCCTTGCCCTTATGTAGGTTTTAGATCAGGGAATGGGGTCATAATAGTCTGAAGTCTGCAATAGTCTGTGGTCTGTGCAGCCCTTTGAGACTTCCCCTTCTCAAGGTTTCTTCATTTACCTCATGTTAAGGTTTTTGAGTTTTTCCTTGCCCTCATGTAGGATTTAGATCGGGGGATGATGTCATAATAGTCCGTAGTTTGCAATAATCTGTGGTCTGTGCAGCCCTTTGAGACTCCTTGTTATTAAGGGCTATACAAATAAACGTGGCTGATTTGACTTGAGGTTTTTGAGTTTTTCCTTGCCCTCATGTAGGTTTTGGATCAGGGGATGGCGTAATAGTAGTCTGTGGTCCGTGCAGCCCTTAGAGACTTCTTGTGATTAACTGCATCCCAAATACACAAGACTTGACTTGACTAGGGTCATCAGCAGGGTTCAGAAAATCACAGGCTATTCTGTTCCTAGGTCTAGAGGACATCACTAGCTCGGGCTATCGCAGCAGAGCCCACAACATTGTTATGGAGTTGTCGAGGACACACTCAGAGTGGTGCGGAAGCACAGATGAGTGCAGTCACAGAGGTTTTTATTCAGACAAAGTTGGTTACACAGGAAGTCAAGGGACGAGGCAACAAGATGGTCCAAGATGCAGGCGACTGGTCGGCGGTCCCTCAATTCATGATTTAGTCGAAAGTAGTTCCTTGATATTAAAGCATTTTATACATGTGACTATAAAGGATTTTATATGATTGACTCATAATGCAATGAGTGGGCTTTAGTTCAATATACAAGGTCAGGGCAGGCTGTTTGAAATGCATAATATTTTGTCTAGGGAATTTTGATAACAGGACTCTGACGCAGGACGGTAGGCGTTGTTTTGAGAAACCAGACATCAAGGCGCTGTGTTGTGAGAACAGTGGGCGCAAAACAATGGCTTGGCACGCCCATGGGAGGAGCCGAGACGACGGCATCTTGCGGGAGACGTGGGCCAATAAGAGAAAGCTAAAGGACTTCAGAAGAAGGCTTCCCACAGACGCCAGCGTCACTTTGGCCGTCTTCGATTGAGTACACTTAGTTCTTCTGTTAAGGAAAATAAATCCGCCCCCGTGTGAAAATTTCGGCTTTCCTGATCATTTTCCTCTCAAGAAACGAGTGCGCATAAATTGTTGGATGAATGTAGGTTGTGTTTGGTTTAGTCAGATAACTAAATTGAACAATTTGGGAAACGGTACATTTTGATAATGAATTCCCAACAATAGGCTCCACACCAGCTGAGTGGTTAGCGCATTTGCGGCACAGTTCAAATCCAGTGACTAGCCTTCATGTGTGGAGTTTGCATGTTCTCCCTGTGCTTGCGTAGGTTTCCTCCTGGCACTCTGGTTTCCCCCCACGTTCCAAAAACACGCATGTAAGGTTAATTTGCCGGTCCAAATTGTCTCTAGGTGTGAATGAACAAGCGAATTGTCTGTCTGTGTGTGCCCTGCGACTGGCTGGCAACCAGTTCAGGGTGTCCCCTGCCCACTGCCCGAGGATAGCTGGGATGGGCTCCATCACCCCCGCGACCCTACTGAGGATAAGCCCTGCAGATAATGGATGGATGGATTGTTCCTTGATTGGTTCTTGACGTAACAGACAATAGCAATAGCTTTCACCTCCGTGAAAGTGAAACAGGGAGATGAGCCCCTGAAGTCAAGTTGAGAAAAATCGGCAAACATAAGCGTAGAAAGGACTTCTCGACAAAATAGGGGAAGTTCTTCGGTGAAACGCCGCCTTCCCTGCCAGGCACGCTCTTGAGAAAGAGTGGAGTCAACTTTCGTCAAACTGTTCCTCTGCATTTTTAAAAGTCACGGAAATGAATGGCAGCGGGGAAGCGTTCACCCATGTGTTGCTTACCTATTTATTATTTTTTCCACCTGACTGACACTTAACCGAGAGCTTGTTGTTTTACTAAGCTGCCAATCACCCGGTCTATTATTTTTATGTGGAGTTGGATATGAGTTAGGTCTCTAGGAGAGATTAGAATGAGACTTAATTTTATGAGATAGATAGATAGATAGATAGATAGATCTATATCAGATAGATAGATAGATAGATAGATAGATAGATAGATAGATAGATAGATAGATAGATAGATAGATAGATAGATAGATAGATAGATAGATAGATAGATAGATAGATAGATAGATAGATAGATAGATAGATAGATAGATAGATAGATAGATAGATAGATAGATACTTTATTCATCCCCCAGATAAATGCTAACAAATAGAAAAAAAAAGTTTCATTGTGGAAAAATATTGAATTCATGTATAAATACACAATTATATATACATTTGAAATGACAGACTGAGGTGTACAGTATTTTAAAACGTATTTCTACATTGATCACGGTACTGTACACTGAAGCGTCGTGGAAGAATATTGATCATTGAGTAATTACACCCTCGTGTGGCTCAACATAGAATTACAGGCTTGTGAGTGTGAGAAGTTGAATAATTGAGATCCAGCGTTACCTCGCTTATTTATTCGTGGTTTTAATAATGACAATTTATGTTTGTGAGAATTGTATGACTTTGTACGTTTGTTGTTTCTTGTAACGAATTTCTATTTTGAGGGGTAACTAGCGTTTAAAACAAATAAATGCATTGTACATTCTCATCGTTCATGATACCGTAATTAAGTATAAATGTTGTTACATATTCTATTTTCACGACTATAAGGAACAGAATAAAGAGACATTGTGTATTATTTAGCGCCTCCTAGAGGTTAAAACCCTAATTTTAAGAAAACAATATTGATTTGAATAAAAAAACAAAAATACATGGACAAAAATACTCGTAGGTCAAAAATATCTGACATAACATCAGGCTTGCCTAGAGGAAGCTGACATGATTGTCCGCCATCTTGCTGCTATGTTGTACTACCAAAAACCAAAACCTTGTGAAAGAAATCTGAAAAAAAAACAATTGTTGCAGTCACCTTAAGTTTCCGTAGTTTGTATTCTTCCGTGCATTGCGGCATTCGTTTTCAGTTGCACTACACCACAGGTTTCAAACAGGCGGCCCGCGGGCCAGATCAGGCCCGGTAAGAGATTGAATCCAGCCCGCCAGACAAGAGTCAGAGAAGCGCAAGAGAAAAACAAGCTGCAGGTTGAAATATGTCAACTTAATGTTGCCAAAACCAAAGACACTGTACTTGTATTTATCTCTCTCTCTCTCTCTTTCTTTTCCACCCCTTTTCTCCCACTCTGTCTCTTTCACTCTCTGTGTCTCTTTTTCTCTTCCTTTGTTGTTCTTTGTCTCCTTCACTCTCCGTGTCTTTTGAACTCTTTTGCTCTAAATTCCTTTTTTTCTTTCTCTCTTCATACCCTTCGCACTTTCTTTTCTCTTTTCTCTCCTCCTGTCTTTCTATTCCTCTTTGGATTTCTTTCTTCCTCTCCCTTTCTTTTCCCCCTCTCTCACAACTTTTTATCTTTTGTTTCTCGCGCTCGCTCTCTCTTTTTCTTTCTTTGTCCCGACCTCTCTCCTTTTCCCTCTCTCTTATTTCTTTATCTCTTTTTCTTTCTCTTTAATCTACTAGTCCGGCCTATTGTGTGGCCCCAGAGTTAAAATGAGGCCGGGAGATGGTGGTAGAGAGCAACAAACTTTTCCAATCCCGAAAAGTGGGCTGCGTCGTTTGAGGTGACAGGGGCGTTTTTAGGATAAGAGTTTTTGTCTGGCTGGTTCAAAACATTTCGATTATAATATTTTAAATGAAATATTTAGCTCAAGGTTTTTTTGTTTTTTTTAAAATGCCGTTTTCATCAAATTATCAACTATCTTATTGAAACGTTCCTTTTTTAAATTACATTATGGCACTCCTGGGCTTCCATAACAAACCATAATACACCGGGACCCTCCACAGACTCCGCCACTATCATTGCTATCATTTTTGGGGTTGCTTGGGTTCAATTTAACAGGCTAATTACGCCCATTGCCCTTATAAAATTTAAAATGACGTATTTTCTTTATTAACTATGTGTTAACAATGCCCAACTGAGTTCAGAGAGACTTTATGTATTTTTTTCCACCATGCCCGTCAGTTTTTATCTTACTTTTACCCTCGAGGAAGTGATTTCGCATACATGCTGTCGGTTTTCTTTTCTACTAGGATGAAAATGGTGAAAGTAAGAAAAGGACTCTTATAAATTCAGTCCAAATGCCAACCCAAACCTCCAGAAAGATGATAAACAAGAGTTCATTTGAGCACATCTAGGAATTTCACATACTTGTATGAGCAACAAAACATCACGACAGAGGCTGCAATGACAACTCCAGCCAGAAGATGGCGTCACCAAGTCGATTATTTTGAAGTAACAGATGCCACTTTTAAGTGAGCATTGTTGGGAATTAAATATCAAAATGTACCTTTTACCAAATTGTTCAGTTATCTGACTCCATTAACCAAACACAATCTACATTCACCCAACAATGTATGCACGCTCGTTTCTTGAGGCAAAAGATGAACAGGAAGCCGACATTTCCACACGGGGGCAGATTTATTTTCCCTAAAAATTTAGATAGAAAGTGTACTCCATCGAAAGCTGCCGAATTAGTGACATTGGAGTCTGTGTGAAGCCTTCTTCTAAAGTCCTTGAGCTTTCTCCTATTGGCCATCTTCTCCCCGCATAACTGTGTGCTGGCTCCTCCCACGGGCGTGCCAAGGAAGCCCCCCCCCCTGGGCTTCACCATCTCATCGAAGAGCGTCGCGATGTCTGGATACTCAAAACAACACAGAGCGTTTCTACGTCATCAGGACGTGCTGATTATCTCACCAGCCTTACGTCCCGTTCCCGCGGTTTCTGTAAACAACATTTTCTACCAGGGTACCCTGACCTCGCACCGCAGCCCAGCCAGTGAATATCTTTTGCATTAAATGTAATTTGTATTCAACCGTATAAAATCCTTTATAGTCAAATGTGTAAAATTCTGTCGAACTGAATGGTTTTAAAATATTACGCATCGGCTCGCAAGTCAAGGTAGCAAAAATATCATTTATTAACGCTGTTAAAGGACATTAAAAACATTTGATGTCAAAGGAGAGGCATTTTGGAATGATGGTCGGCACCCCAAATGGCCCCAAAAGTCCCTGGTAGTCCCTACGAAGACAATTATAAACTAATGTAATGAAAAAAATGAACTTAAATCGGCCTGGCCGCGGTCAGAGTCGGCTCCTCAGCCTCTCTTTTCCCTCCTAAACGTCTGAAGAAGGTAAGCAAGCCGAAAGAGCCGGCCGGCCCGGCGTCTGTCCTGGACCCGGACGAATACGAGCGTTGTTCGGTACTCCGGAAAAGAGTCCCGAACCGGAAGGCGGTCGGCGGCAGGGGTCTGCAGGTGGAGTCTTCGGACGCGGAGCGCCCTCTAGCGGCCCCGATTTCAAAAATGCTTTCCGGCTCGTCCGCCGCGCGCCGACGCCGGGAGCACGTCTGCGGGCTCAGGACGGTCCACGGCGAGCCCAAGTCGCCGTTATTGGCAAAAAATACGTCTCTGCTTCCGGGGCGAGGGGTGCGCGGACTGATTTTGGTGACCTCTGCTTGGAGATGAATCCTCTCGGGACTTCCCTGCGCGGCGTCTTCGTCCCCAGGTTGCGCCGGGGAACGGGACTTGCGTCGGGACCTGCAGGCTCCCTCTTCGGCGGCCGACAGGAAGTGGTGCAGTGCCGACTCCAGGCCGGATGGAGGAGGGGCCAGGGTGCGTTTGGCGATACGGCGGACGCTTTCTCTGCTCTTTCGACGCTGCTCGACTGCTTCGCGCTCGCGATTTTCCTTTGGTTTGGAAGTAAAAGGCGGGAAAAGAGATCATCAGACGGGCTCGGTCATGCCTGTTCAGGCTAAATGCGGCAATCCCTCGTTTATCACGGCTTTTGCGTTCCAAAAATGACCCTTGAAGTAGAAACCTTTATTTTTAATTATTGATTTATTACTTAATTTTTAGGCTCAAGTAAATTACTGTAATTGCAAATAACTTCTGAATACTCTTGCCATTTTATTGCACAACTGTATGGATTAGGGCAGGGGTCGGGAACCTACGGCTCGCAAGCCCGATATGGCTCTTTTCATGAGTACAAATGGCTCGGAGATAAATAAAGAACTTCTTCTGTAGCGTTCCAATTCTGACAAGCCCCACATTTCGTTCTGTGTACATTGTTACAAAGAATGACAATACAAAGGAAATTATTATTATTATTATTATCAAGTTTGGTGGATGCATAGATGAAGCAAGTGTAAGTTAAAATTTGATTATTTTGAGTTTTTCTTTTGAATCCTCACAAAATTTGTGTTTTTGTTGCATTACTGTTATAACACTGGCGCCGTGACTGCAACTGGATCGTTTGAATCAGCTCCGCGAGCAGATCGCCGGCGTTGCTGCATGTTCTTCGTGTGTCCACTAGAGGGTACTGTTGCACTGCATTGGTGCTCTGATTTAGTCTCGTGTTTGTGCCACTGTGCATTTGTCATCAGTACTTCAATGATTAGTTCATTTGTTTTTGATTTTTTTTTTCTTCCTGTTTTATTTCCTAATCTTTGTACTACTGAAAGTATAATGGCTGAAGGAAATAGTAGAATGATGAATTTAGGGGCTTTCCTATGGGCAGGGGTGTTCATTTTAATGGTTTGAATGCAGGTACATGGGAAAGCTATGCATTATTATTATTAAGGTTTCACTATCAATGTGCTCGCATGTTGAGTGCCACGATATACCTTGAGCTATACTACCTCGTGCTGAAGATGTATGCAGTCGTGCACAGACGCCCCGACTTATTTGTATTATTTATTGAATGCAGGCAATAAACCGAGTGACAGTAAATCCTTGTGTCGCGCATGATTGAGGGTCGTTACACAAGGCTGATAAAACTAGCTGTTCGGTCAAGCATATAAGGAACACAATCTTACTTACATTTTACAGTCAAGGTGATTCACCAACAGACCCTGTGTTGGCTGTATGTCCTTTATGTGGAAGCTGATTCAAAAATGAATGTTCACTGTTTATAAAGCATTGATAAAAACCCTCAGAACAAACTGTAACTACCCAATAACGCTAGCCAAGCACAGGACGATTTGATTGGGTGAGCGGAGCTACGCACACACAAGACGCTTCCCTCGCTCTCACACAGGCCCACCGCGTTGAAGGGAAATACATCTATAATCTTTTCAGTTGCAATTTTTGGTGACATTTTTACATAAGAACTCTTCTTGCACCTCGTTTTGAAACATTATTTACGAAAAAATTGAAGGTCAAAATGAGCCTCAATTATCTTAAGTAACTGCAGTAGGGAGACAAGTTTAAAGCTGTATATTTGTTGATACGGGACAAAAGGTTCTGGAATTATTATTTCAAAAATCTTGACGAATCATCAAAGTCACACAGAGAAATAAAATGTGCTGAAATATTTGCTTTTGTCTGGAGAGCTGTTTTGGGTTTTTTTGCTGAATTTTGTCTAAAAATATATATTTCTCTAAAAAAATAAAAAAATAAAAAAATAAAGAATAATATATTGCCATTATGGATCTTTGGGTCAAAAAGGTTCCAGACCCCTGGATTAAGGGAACATTCCACTTTACATGATATTTTGCCGCCATTATGTGGATTTTATGAAAAACTGAATTTACCATCCGGTTCTGTCTTACAGACACCATATTATTTTGTGTTATCAAACATTGTTGAAAAAGAGCTGGGGAGCCACTAGGGACTGGCATGTGCCCCCTGAGCAGGTTTAGTTTAGTGGAAAGGTCCTACTATGTTGGTAGGAGAAAGCAACATCCTCTGTTCAGCCAATCAGAATGCACGATGAAAATCCGCAAAATAGTGAAACCATGATCAGTAAATTGCCATACAGGGAGGGATTTTTGCATGTCAATGTGTCCCTTTGATAAAATATACTGCCCCCGAAGGCCAAAGTGTGAACAACACTACAATCATGCTTTATTTTCCGCAGAAGGGGGATATATTTAGGGGTGAGAGGCAGACAGAGGTCAACAGATCCATCCAGGTGGAGATCTCTGGTGATGCCAAATCTAAACTAAACTTCTTTATAAATTCAAATTTGTGTTTGTGTGTGTGTTTGTAAATGACTTATAGGCTCTGAAATGGCTGAACCGATTTTGATAAAAACTGTCCACAGTTTTACTTTAGGCCTCTGCGAATATTTTTAGCTAGGTTTTGTGCTAAGGCACCGTCAATAAATACCAACAAAATCTGTAAACATTTGCTTTCGCGGGGTCTCTAACGTCGTTTGTCGGCCAAATTGAGTACCGCATCTCTGACCACTGACCAACCACTCCAAGCAGCCAAATCCAATCTTCTATGAGCTCGGAAACACGTTTTTCGCACCTTCACGGCAGCAACAAAGCGTTGGCAGAAGTCATGGAAGGTGGCGCACACTTCCTGCAGCTTGAAGTTTTCCGGGTCCTCGCAGAAAAACTCGGCTACGGCGAAACTCAAAACGTCCAGCTCGAAGAGCAACGCCTCCACCTGGCTGAGCTTGTCGTCGCATTGCTGCGAAAAGAAAACAAAAAAATCAAAGAAAACAGTTATTTACAAAAACAAAAAGAAACAAGCTCATAAATTATAGTTTTTATTTTCGCTAAACAAATACTTGAGCCAGTAAATTGGGTTTGTTCTTGACTATTTCATAAATTAAGGTTTCTACTCTATTTTTGGAATGCAAGGTCGCAATAATCAAGGGAGAACTGTTATTGATTGATCCATTTTAAAAATACGACGTGGAAAAACAACATTTAAAAGGGTTTTTGTTGTATTCTGTGGAATGAATTACCTTGAGGAATGTCGCCAACTGCTGGTGAAAGTCGGAATGTCTGCTGGTGAAGAGTTTGACCTCCTTCAGTCTTTTGATTTCCTGCTCCAAGTCGGCCAGTATGTCCTCTTTGCAAACTCTTTGTATAATTTTACACAAGTACACCAAATATCGTCAAAATAGTCTTCAATATATGCAATTTTTGCAATAAAAGTATGAAAATGATCGCACCTGGCTGCCATTCCGATGTGCTCCAGCTGACTGGGGAAAGTCAGCAGGTCGGCATCAATGTCCTCCGCTTGCTAAGAAAGAAAGAAAATATCTTAAAATCTGTAATTATTTTATCGTGTTATTTTGTGGTAAAAATTATGATTTTCTAAAGAACACTGCATTTGATATAGGATAAAAACAGAAAATTTACCCTAGTTAAGTAAAAGTCAAATTTACAAAATAAAATACGAAATAAAACAAATTAATTTCTTATTCCTTTTTCAGAGAACTGGATTCCATACAGGATGAAAAAAAGCCCAATTTCAACCATTAAAGGTAAAAGGTTTATTTTCAAAATAAAATGATAAATAAAACAGAAAAAAATCGCACACCTTCTTTTATTTAGAAATTCCATTTAATAAAGGAAGAAAGGCATATTTATTTGAGGAAAACATTGTATTTTCAAAATAAATTAATAATCTAAACAATAAAAGGAATGTGTTTGTTTACCATACTTTTTTGTTTTATTTAGAAAATAGAGGTTGCAAAAAGGCAAGTTGTATTTTCAAATTAAAAAATAAAAATAAAGAAATGTGTTTACCTTCATTTTCAATAGAAACTTGCATTTTTTTTACCGGATGAAAAAAAAAAACTAAATTATTTGAGGAAAAGGTGTTTGCAAAAAATAAATCAAGAAATAAAAAATAAAAAATCATTCATTCTTACCTTTTCATTTTTTTTACATGATTTACGACAGGATGGAAAAATCCATATATACATTATTTAATAGTTGTCTTTTCAAAATAAGAAATATAAAAACATGGTTCAATTTATAATAATATAAAATAGAATTTAATTCATTATACAGGAAAAAAAGCTATATTTGTTCAAGAAGTTGTTTTTTAAGTAAAATAAAGAATAAAGTTAATTTACCACATAAAAACATTTTTATCACTTTTAAAATTGCTTTTTTCATTTTTTGTTGAATTCACTTTACTTGTTTTATTTAGAAAATTTCATACAGGATTAAAAAAATAGATTTACATTAGGAAGAAAGTTGTACTTTCAAACTAAAGCAAGAAATGAATAAGATTATTTTAAAGAAAATAATCTAATAAAATAATAGAAAAAACTTCTACTTTACCTTTAGGTTTTTTTTTTTTCAGAATTTCTTTATAAATTTAATACTGGAATAAAAAACTGATTTTCATTATTCGAGGAAAGTTTGTATTTTCAAAATAAACCAAAATGAAGAAATGGATTCACCTCACTTTGTGTTTTTTATTTTTAGAATGTACATGTATTTCATTACAGGTCAAAAAAGCCATAACCTTCAACATAAAAGATGAAACAGATTAATTTCACCACATCTTGTAAAATGTTATTTTTAAGAATAACAAACATATTTAACACTCAAAGAAATAAAGCCCGATTTACATGATTTTCAGGAAAATGTTGTATTTTCAAAATAAAAAGATTTAAAAGCAATTTGTTCACCTTAGCGACATAGTGCATGAGGTTGACGGCCGGCTTGTTAGCCTTGGTGTCCGCGAGCTTAAGTAGCGATGTCATCCTGAAGCCAATAGCGTCGCCGATGTAGCCTCCCTGTGCGGGAAATAATCGGAAGGCGTTCAATCCCACTAGAATAAAATAATCACACCAAAATAAAACAGAACAAAAAACACTCACAGCGTTCATGTAATTCCCAGCTTTCAACACCAGGTGGATGACAGTGTGCAGGTAGTCGCAGTCCAGCAACTCTGGGCGGTGAAAGATTTGATTAGTGCTAGCTAACAATAAGTAGCATTTTTAGCCTAGCATTAGCATGCTCACCGTTAGCCGCTTTGATCATGACGGCCAGCGACCTGATAGCATCTTCTACGAGAGGTGGAAACTCCTGGCGCAGGGTCATGCTCTTCAGTTGCTCAGCGTAGCTAGGACAGTTAGCGCAAGCATGCGACAAACGTTAGCATTGCTTCTTTGGCTACGCTACGCCCTTTTGAGTCGGAATGGCCCTGCATGCCTTTACTTCTGGTGGATCTCGACTACAAGTGTGTGTTTTTTTTTATATTGTAAAAAGATAAAATCCTAACAATTGCAAATAGCATTTAGTCATGTTTTAACGTTTGTCATACAGCTTATAAACAAACTAAAAAAAAAAGAATTTTAGCAGTGAACACAACTACTAAAAGCAGAATACTGGGACGGTCTAATAATAGTCTTTGGTTTGCAATAATCTGTGGTCTGTGTAGCCCTTTGAGACTCCTTGTGATTAAGGGCATCACAAATAAACATGACTTGACTTAACTTATCCTGAGGGTTTTGAGTTTTTCCTTGCCCTCATGTAGGTTTTAGATCAGGGGATGGTGTGATAATAGTCTGTGCAGCCCTTTGAGACTGCTTGTGATTAAGGGCGTCACTAATAAACATGACTTGACTAAACATGAAACCAGACAAGACGTCAGCACTTTTACAGCTTTGCTGCCCCCTAGCGGCAGGGCTAATCATTTTGTTTGTATTTATTTTTTAAAAATATATAACTTTTGATAGAAATGACCAAAATACTTGCTTTTCAGTGTAAATCTATGAATGAGCAAGTGCAGATAGTGGTCATTGACGCAGATATAGATTTTAAGTGCTGTCCAGTGTCCGTTTACAAGCAGGAATGAGGAATGACAAATTTTCATCTTAATATTGTATGCAGTCTAAAAAAATAAAATAAAAACTCACTGAGGCACTTTGAGCAGTTGCACCATGAAGCGGTCGGCCTCCGGCAAATGCGCCAAATTTCCGCTGAAGGACAGTAGCTGTTTCACCTGCAACCGTTTTTCAGTAAGTTTGGACGGCTAATGTCGCGGTCACTTGGAACTAAGCTAGCTAGCACGCTAGCTACCTCGCTTTCCTCAGGCAGCAACTTGCAAAACTCCTTCAATTTGCCACCGCCATCGTAGTCCCGCCACTCGCCCTGGGTTATGTCCTCCAGAATTTCAGCTGTTGGCCTGTAGAAGAAGACATTTTACACCTCACATGTGAAAGTCCTTGCATAGATTTATTTAAATTGAAAACAAGGAAAAAAGGAACAAAAAAATGTCCCAAAAAAGACCCAAAGACCAAAAAAAGACCCATAAAAAATTACATTACCCCAAAAAACCCACTCAAAAACGACCAAAAAGGACCCCACCCCTAAATAACGAGTAAATCAAAACAACAACCCAAAAGTACCCCAAACACCAAACAATGACCAAAAAACAACCAAAGAATGACCCACAGAACAAAAAAACTACCAAAAATCGACTCAAAGAACAACCACGAAAAAGAAAATCAACAAGGAAAAAAAAATACGAAAAATTCCCACAAATTACCAAAAGATAACGCCCCCTCTCCATAAAACAACCACAAAATAGAGAAAAGACTCAAAAATACCAAACAAAGACTGAAAAATGACCTGTAAGAATGCCATTAACAAAACCCCAAAATAAATAAATAAGTCACACATAAACAGCCACACACCCCAAAAATGTCCCAAACAAAATAAGCAAAACAACAACAACTCAATGACATTTAAAAGAAAAAAAGCCCCAAAAAAACATTCAACACCAAAAAACTGAAAAATGACCAAATGACAATAACGACCCAAAAATTGACCACAAATAGACTCCAAAAACAAAAGACCAAAACAACAACCGAAAAACAACCCAAAGAATGACAATAACCCGCGAAAAACGGTGTTTAACTTGCATGTTGAATATTCCTAGTGTTCATATTAAATACTTCTTTTTGGAATTCTACTGCCTCCTGGTGGCTAAAGGGCGCATAACAAAACTGAACAGTACAATGGACCTCGAGACAAAGCAAAAAAAGTTGGCAAACATTGTTTTCGTATTTCATAATAATTAATTTTATACATTGCAAAACTTAGTATGAATTGCATATTTTCTGGATTCTACTTCCACCCTGTGGCCAAGGTGCCACAACAGATGCAGTAGTACAATCGACATCGAGATAAACCAAAAAAGAAGGCAAACACGTGTAATATTTTAAAATCATAAAATTTGTACATGTATTTTGTATTTTATGTCTTCGTATGAATAAAATCCTTATTTTCGGAATCCTGATGACGCAAACAGAATAAGCTGTACAATGAGCGTTGAGATGACTCAAAAGAAAAGTTGGTAAACACTGATTTCTCCACCTCACCTCTTAAAAGAGCACAGAAAGATCCCGATGTTCATGCTCTTTTTGGCTTCCAGAATGTTCACCTGAAGACACAAAATAATTGGCCGTAGTACTTGTTTCCAGGCGTGGAACTCCAAAGAACCTCTCACCTGGGGCTTCTGCGTGCAGGTGTGTCTTTCTTTGCGGGTGTGTCGTTTCTCGAAGCCAGTTCCAGCTCGGTTATCGCGTTCCACGTGGCCAAAAAGCTCTTCTATAGTCCGAGTGTCCAGCTTGACTTTTTTGGGGAGTACCTCCGACGTCCACACGTTTATTTTGCCCAAAACGCGCTGGCTGGGGACAAGGTCCCAGTTGAGCTTCTTCATGCTGCATCGTTTGAATGTGGTTTGAGGCTGCAGGAGGTTTTGGGGAGGAGGAGGTGGTAGAGGAGGAGGAGGTGGCGGCGGCGGCACTGTTGGCACCTCCATCCCACCAGAAGATGATCCAGTCTTTCTTTAACCACCAAATATACAGCCCAACAGAGGAAAACAAAACCTGTGAAGAGAAAAATTCAAACATGGCAAATGTACAGAAAAATGTACAAACATATTTTATGCTGTCAGTCTTGTTCCACGGACAAACTGAGGAGATCATTTATCATGTATTCCTCATGTCATGAGGCACTTTAAATCCACCCGGGGGAGTAAAAGCCCACATTAAACCCCACCCCCATATTTGCATATTACCCTATTTAAATACTCTGTAGCAAAACGTTATATTGGGTACATTTGTATTCTATATCTTTATTTTATTAGATTTTTTCAACATAAGTGTCTATCCATCTATCTATCTCTATATCTCCACTCTTATTTTGGAAATATGTTGCTTCTAATGTTTTTGAACTATTGTCCTGATGCACTTGGGATTAAAAAAAATGATACCTCAAAAAAAGACACAATAGCAACTAAAGAAAAAGACCCAACAAGCATTACCCCCCCAAAAAGAAAAAAAAAATGACCCAGAGAACGATAACGACCGAAAAAGGACCCCCAAAAAACCCCAGGACAAAATAACGACAGAAAAACGATCAAGAAGCTAAATGACCCGAAGAACAACAATAACGGAAACATTACCTCAAAAACAAGACTAATTAACAACCCAAAAAACTACCCATTAATGACCGAAAAAGTACACCAAAAATGACCGAAAAAGACACAAAAACTACCCCCAAAAACCACCTGCAAGAAAATGACCCCAAAATAAACTCCCAGTGTTTACTTTTCAATGCTCACTCTTTGATTGAAAATACAAAAAAAACACGAAAATGTAAACAATGTGTTCCTGCATGCCAGAAGAGTAAAAAATCCCATGGGTTTCCTACAGCTTAAGTTAAATTCAAGACTTGTTAATGCCTTTTGAAATCAAATTTAAGATCAAGTCGACAAAAACAACACAATTAAAACAAACAAAACACCTCATGAATTAAAGGTAATTTTAAAGTCAAGTTATGTTTATTAATGACCCCCTTAATCACAAGGAGTCTCAAGGGCTGTACAGACTACATACAACTATGACACCATCCCCTGATCTAAAACCTAAACGAGGGCAAGGAAAAACTAAAAAAACCTCAACATGAGGAAAATGAAGAAACCTTGAGAAGGGACCGCACATAAGGTAATCCCCCTTCCAGGATGACCAGGCTGCAACGGATGTTGCAATAACAAACAATAGACATTATCAATTTAGTGAAACAAATGTTGAATTTTTAAAATTTGGGTCCAGTTGAACTCTAAAAGTTTTAGACATGGAAAACAATAAATAAAAAGGATGTTTGCAGTACTTCATGGATCTTCAGTTGAAACTGGAAGCTAACCACCAATTTCAAGCATTTTAGATCATAATGCATGATAAATGACTTTTAAGTCTAGTGTAAAACATTTTTGAAAAACATAACACTGCGATATTCATGACCAATTTTGATTGTAGCATCATAAAACACAAAATTGAGGGAAACAGTTTGTATAGTACTCTCTGGATGTGGACAATTGAGAAATATTACGAAATATTTGAGTTTAAATTTGAATTTAAGAAATTTAATGCCAATTAAGGCAAATCATGAATTCAATGCCCTTTAAGACTTATAAATGATCTACCCACCCCTATTAAAAACAATTTAAAATCTCGTTGCCGTAATATGAGCAACACTGACATCTTGCGGACAAATGTAGTAAATGCAACCTGTCACTTAACCCCAACGCTAGATTAGCCCGCCAAACAAAATAGGAAACAGCCTCGATGCTAACGGGAAGCCGGGCAAAACAACCACAGCGACACAATAAAAAAGCCACAATAACCTACCTGAAAATAGGACACGGCAAAACAAGGATGGTTCTCTGGAACGGTGGCAGGTAAACAAACGCCACGAAAGAACAGAAGGCAAAATGTCCAATTTTTCCTAGTAGAAAAGAGCGGTTCGTAATCACCGCACGGGAAAGAAAGCGGAAGCGAACCTGTAGTGACGCCGGAAGTTAAACACCTTCGAGGGTCACAGGTGGTTAGTTAAATTCGCATTCTCCGAACTGCGCATGCGCGAAGGTAATATAGCGCGAGGGTCGGGAACCTTATTTTAACCCAAAGAGAGATAAAAGTAAAACTATTCTGATTTTGTTCGGGTGGGGGGAGAGAGTCACACGATAAATTTTAAGACAAAATTCAACAAAACCACCAACTTAACTCTCCAGACCAAACTGATTCACATTTTATTTCACTGAGTGTCATTTGCAGGGTTGGGTAGGGTTACTTTAACTTGATTACTTTCAATTACTTTTGGATTACTCCAATACCAAATATGCTCATAAAAGACAAAAGAAACTAAATAGGGCAGAACGGCGGCGCAGTGGTTAGCGCGTGTGCGGCACAGTTCTGAGGTCGTGGGAACCTCCTGCGTGGCTTCAAATCCAGCTACCGGCCTTACTCTGCGGAGTTTGTATGTTCTCCCCGTGCTTGCGTGGGTTTCCTCCGGGCACTCCGGTTTCCTCCCACATTCCAAAGACATGCATTTCAGGTGAATTGGCCGGTCCAAATTGTCCCTAGGTGTGACTGAGCGAGTGAGTTGTCTGTCCCCGTGTGCCCTGAGATTGGCTGGCAACCAGTTCAGGGTGTCCCCTGCCCACTGCCCGGAGATGGTGGGTCTAAAACTCACAGAAAGCCAAAGGCAAGGGTGGTCAAAGGGCTCCTGCTATCATCTGGTGAAATGGTGGATTTGATTTTGTAGATTTTTATTTCATACTGTGGTCAACAGTACTGGCGGGGCACATATTATAAATTTTATGACAGAGGCTGTGGGGCCAGTACAAATTTGATCACGGGCCGTAACTAGCCCCCGGGCCAGACTTTGGATATCCGTGAAGTAATGTAGTATAATCAATGCAACCTGTCGCTAAAACATGAACCTTTCACCTTATTTTCAGTATTAAAACTCACATATGACTTAATGTAGTGAATGAAAATATTTTCATTAAGTATTTTGTTATCATATTATTTGACCATATTACACACTATGAGTCATTGTTTTGATAAATATGCGCTATTTACATCATTGTCACTCTTAATTAATCATGTTGCAACCTTTAAGTTATATTGTAAAAATGCATATACAAAATATATCCTGCAACTTATTTTATTTTTTTCTGCTAAATGGTTATTGCACAAAGCTGAAAATGTGGACCATGCAAACTTGTTTTTTTTGTTGCCGCTAAATGTTAATATCATAAATGACATTGGTGCTGAAATTATATACTATTTTATACACTGTTTTATCTTAAATAAGCCAAATATACTTGTCCTAAATCTGACTTCAGTGTTCGAGTGCGAACTCTGGAAGAAGGGTGCCGTAAACCACGCTTTGCGTTAGAATGTGCCTTTTATTCCATTCTGTGCAGATAACAATGACTTAACACCTTGCCTGGGGGGTTGGAGTGTTTCTTGCCCCATTCTGTCCGGACGGCGATGACCTATCACCCCTCCTCCTATTCTTCAAAGGAGGATTAGGAAATCTGCATCGGCGACAGCGCGGACCATTCGGCAGCAGCTTGGTCAATGGGCGTGAACATGGGAAAACCCTGGAACCCCCTTGTCTTCTACACACGATTGTAATTTGGCACGGCAGAAAGACCCAATCTGTTCAACTCTTTGATTAGGCTAAATAAATTGATATGTGGACTATACTCGTCGCTCGGCTGATTAAATTTCTCCGGCTTTTGAACGTGCTCCAACTGTAAGGGTATAGACAAGACATGTTAAGTGTTTTCGGAGTCAGATTTCAGTCTAATAAATGTTCAAACCTTACAGTGCCATTTTTATTGCGCTATTGTTACGGTACACTCTTCTTTTTCATGACACTATTATTACAATTTAGGGCAGTCCCTAAGCACTACGTTTTAAATATTGTTGCCTATTTATCCTGAATAACCCATTTCTATTGAACAGCTCATTTTTCATTGATTCCAACTCGATCACAAATCCAAATCCATGACCATTATTTCAAAACTTTTACAATGAAATCATTAGAAACTTGTACAAAATATATTTGGAATGACGATTTAAACCAACTGACACGAAACGAGTCCATTTTTAACGCAACCTTGCCCCAAAAACCACAAAGATAACGGTAGTTTCTTTAAAATCTATATTGTCATGTGATTCCCACTTTTACACCATCAGAAAACACAAATAGAGGAATTGAAAATTGCCATACAAAAACAAAGAAACTCATGATGAAGTATATTCCACTATTTAATTGAGCCTTAAAAGGTACATTGTGTAATATTTGACCACTAGATGGCACTGCATTGTCTACCACTAGGAGGCACTAAATATTACACACTCACCCTTTAACTGAAAAAAGTCCTTCAGATTCCAGTGTACACAAAAGGAAAAAAAACATCTGGCATCTCCCTTGTCATTTTTCTAAAAATATTGCTGTTGTTTGGAATAAATTATTGACGAAATATGTTAACAGGGAGTCGATTATAAAGATTGAGCCCGAAATACAGTGTTTATGCCGATGCTTCAACAACCGACTTGTGTTGGTCCACAAATGAACTTGAAGGGAAAGTCATGCCAACAATAGAATGTGGAAAAGAGTGAATAGATTGCTGATGTCCCCTCCATCTTGATTGGGTGGTGCTTATATAGCATTCAGTCCGCGAGGTAAACATCAAGTAACAGTAGTCGAAACGCACGATTAGGAGTTTGCGGGACGCTAGCCCGACTTGGGAGGGTTCCGGCGTTGGTCTTCTAATGGCCCGTCACGGCTCTTCCAGCCAGGACGGCTTTTCGGTGCCGGGTGGCTTGAGTTTGATGTTGAATTGCTGGAGCGTTTGCTCCAATTGCTGCTGGTTGCCGGCAAAGTACGCAGAGATGGCGTTGTGGAAGAGTAGAAGCTGCTTGTGCATCACCTTCACCTGCCGTACAAAAAGCGCCAGACCAGTTAAGGAGGGGGACAAACTAGGGCTGCAACAATTAGCCGACGTTGTCGACAAAAATGGACCGTAGAAAGAGTCGACACGTTTTTCCAACAGAGTGAGGCATCGCTACGTTAATACAATCTCTGCTGAAAAGCGCACAAGCGCAATAGCGAATCTGTCTCGAGTGTTAACATAAATATACAGAAATGGCGCCGTCGACATCAACTGCGTGGACGAAAACTTGTAAGTTTGGAGCATTTAATCCTGGATACGGCCAATAAAAAGACAACCTGCAAAGCAGACCTTGCATATCATGGCGGTAGCTTGGTGACGCACAAACATTTAAAGAGAACAGTCAGATAGTTGAACAAAACAGCCCGATGACATCCATTGTACATTTCACAATAAAATAGTGCTCGAGTGTGCTTGTAAAACGAATTTGAAATTAAATGCATGCATTTTGGAGAATAAACGTTAGTTGTTAAAACGTTAAAAACGACAAAAGTGAGTTATTAAAACGGTTCGATTTCAAACTGCTGAGAATTGTTAAGCGCTTTAGTCAGACTTTTTGGTTGACCACTGATTGTACTTTACATAATGGACATTTTATTTGTCTTAGTTACTGATCTACTGGTGCTAATGACCACATTTTTGGTTTACAGGGATACAAATCTTTACTTGATTAGTTTTTTTTTTAATCCATCTTTATTTGCTTTTCCCTATAAAATGGACTGAAGTTTATTTATGTCTCTACTGACCGAGCACTGCGCCCAATGGGTTTAGATTTTTGGGATTTTAGTATTTTTAATTTATTTTTGTATGGGTCAGCAATATGTATAATTAAAAATATTTGTGTTTATTATCCTTTTCCACATTATTAGGTCAGAGAAAAGACTGCAGAGTCTCCGAACAAGAATCAGCAGGCTCAAGGACAGCCTCTCCCATCAGGCAGTTAGGACTCTGAACTCTCTTCCTGTCGTACCTCCTCCCATCCCTTTACCTTCTGCCAAATGAATGCACCACTGCATTTCGATTCTGTCTTATACGTAGCACACTTTTACTTTAAACATAAATATTTGTATAGTTTTTTTTAAACTTAGTTGTTATTTGTGTTCTGCATCTTATTTATTGCATGTTCTCATATGGAGTAATTTTCTCTGTGCTGTATGTTGTGCATATAGTATATTTGACAATAAAGTCGACAATGGCAAATCAACTTCAATCCCAATTTAAGGAAAAATTCATAATTATCCGATCATTAAACTAATTGTTTCAATAGTTGGTGACTAGTCGACTATTAAAATAGTCATTGGTTTCAGCTCCAGAGCAAACCGCGGCTAAGGTCTCTTTGTATAATGTTTTTACCTTGTTCTCCTCCAGGAATTTAAGCTTGATGGTAACGTCAGACCGCAGCCGTTCATATTTATCCTTCTGGAGATGGTATTGGGTCTGCGCCGCGTCTATGCGGGCCACGGCGGCCGCGTCCCTTGGCCCCAAGCTCAGCTCTTCCAGATCGGACCGATACGCGTCGAATTCCAACCTGCGCAAAGAGACAACCTTTTGGAATGCTGTCACCATGGAGTCCGTATAAAAAGAATTTTACCTGGCATTTTCATACATCTTGATAGTCATGAGCGTGTCTTCCATGGTCTTATTGACCAAGGTGTTGATACTGGACACAAAGAAGTTGATGGCGCCCAGCAGAGTCTCCCCATTCTTACATAGCAGCTTTTGAGTCTCTGCGTTGTAGCCAAACTCGTCCTGGAGATACAGACGGGATGTTACTGGCTATCCTAAGACAGTGAGACCACCAGCATACAATATCTTCCCCTTACGACATTTTCACTTTACAGTGTGGAATAGGAAGTTATTCTTTCCCCTTTTACAGCATTTTCCCCACTACGGTAATCCCCCGCTGTATCGCGGTTTCTCTACTTTGCAGATTTTCATTGCGCATTGTGTTCTGCATTATGATTGGCTAAAAACGGATTCATGTCTTATTCTGGGGGTCGCCTGTATCAGAATTACAGCATAAATGCTCAAACTGCCCAAATGAACAGTTTTTATTATGCTTACCCGAAGTTCTGGAGACTTCTGGCTGAGGTCGGCGAAGGTGTCGCCCAGCGCGTGCTGCGTCTGCACCATGTTGTAAAAGTGATTGGTCAGCGCTCGGGCCAATCGGAGCACGCTTTCGTATTTGCGCTTGGTGTCCCGCAGGAGCTCGATCTGGGCCTCCAGCTCCAGATCCACCGTCCGCGAGCCCCGCCCAAAACGCTCGGATATCATCTGCTTGGTGCACTAAGAAAATGAAAAGATTACAGTGGACTAAATGGGTCTCATGTTGAAGTCCTATTTACATGATATCCCACTTTTTGTCTAGACATTTTACACAGCACATATCAGGGTTTTCGCCTAAGGTTTAAAACTTGGGTTTCATCCTTAAAAAGGGTTTAAAAGTGATCCTAGGGTTTTGGCCACAAACCAGGGTTTTAAAGCATTTCTAGATTTACCAACTAGGGTGTAAAACTAGGGTTCTAGCCCCAAACTAGGGCTTTTTAAGCCTTTCTAGGGTTTTCGGCTAGGGTTAGGAACTATGGTTTTAGCCCCAAAAGTAGGGGTTTAAAACATTTTTAGGGTTTCTGGCTAGGGTTAGGAACAAGTTTTTCTGCCTAAAGCTATGGTTTCAAAGATTTGATAGGGTTTCCAGGTAGGTTTTAAAAGTACAGTCATACTTCTACTTACGAATGCCTCTACATACAAAAGTTTCAGGTTGAAAGATAACTGAACAGGAAAATGTTGCCTCTAGCTGAGAAGATTGTCCCTAGTTACAAAGTCAAAAATACAGTACGCGCTGCTATTTGCCACTCCCAGAGTTTCCAGAATGTAAACAAACTGGCTATTGCTTCAAATCTGCCTGGCAACCCAGTGTGCATGCGTGCTGGTTGGATGCTCTTCGTGTCAACGTCTCAATTCAGAGTTCAGAGACAAGGAGGAGGGTTTCTGGCAAGATAGCAGGGAGGAGGATGCAGTAATCATTCAATCAGACCAAATTAATGGCTTTTTAGCAAAATTCCATGAAGTCTCGGAATTTGTGGAAAGGAATAACTGAGAATAAGTGTTGACAAGTCAGGCTATTGCTACGTCTGCCTCGCACATTTCTGACGGATAGTCAGAGGCCGGTAATAGCAGACGTCATTTAGTCAGTTTTACCAGAAACGCGAGGCAAAAAGGTAAATATTTTGATTATACATCCGGCCTGACGTACAATTATATCCGGCCCGTAAAATAATTTTATATACGTCTACTATAATGGCCAAGCTCTATAAAACACTGATAACTCTCTAACTACAGATTCCAAAATGCAGCACTTCAGCTGCCGCCACCACTTTCCGGGAAAGTTCCCGCATCAATCAAGTTAGCTCTAGCTTGACGAGCGCAGCCACTTATAAAACTATCTAGTGACAAACAACACGTCGGCAGTTTGAAAAACAAGACTGACAGGTGCATTAGTAGTGAGTCTTTAGTGTCAGAAAGCGGAGACGTAACGCCCGGGGTCGACCATCTATCTATCATGATGCAACGAAAGGCTAAACGGTGAAAAGCAGGGTGACATTTCTGTTCCTCTGGATTACAGCGGATGCTTAACTCTCACAACTGCCGAGAAAATAGTTGATTCGGAGTACAGCCTTTTAAAACCGAGGAAAGGCTGAAAATTTGTAAACCGACATTAATGGTAAACCCGTGAGTCTTCTTTAAGGAGCTAATGTGGCCGTGATTAAGGAACTGAATGAAAAATGACACAGAGTAAGCTAAAAAACCTGGCTGCAGAGCAGAAGATACAGAAAATTAAAGAGTTAAAGAAGAATACGAGGATACCTAAAATCCCAAAGTGAAAAGCATAAATTTCACTTATGTTTCCATTCTTTTCACATTTGGAATTTGTATAGTTTTGAAAGGAGATATTTTTATGGAAAGTTTGAGTTATTTAAAGTTTAGGTTTGTTTATTTTGAAATAACATTCATGTTTGTTATGAAATAATTTATGTTAAAAGGACATATTTTTGGTGTAAATCACAAATTGTATTTATATTTCCATTATTTTTTATTTTAGTTTTTTTTTTTAAATATTTTACAGGAGATATTTTTTATGGAGAGCAAAGTATTTTAAATGTGTTTATTCTGTAATAATATTCCTGTCTGTTTTAATTCATATTTATATTTTTTTAATCAAGTTTTAGTGTATTCAATACATATTTATCCTGTTCAGCCAGCGACCAAAGGTGTGATTAGAGTTTTGTCCCTCTGTGTAATTGAGTTTGACACTCCTAATCTGAGTAGTTTCCAGCTTTCTACCTTATAAGTGTTGAGCCCCCACTTTTTGACCGTTTCCAGCCTCTCCACAGCCACCCCTCGGTTGGCTTCCTCCACTGCTATGGAAGAACTGCTGCTGCTGTGGTGCATGCCGGAACCTGGAGTTATCGTGAAGACAAATAAAGAAAGAAATAAATGACGCTCAGACCAGATTACGCTAATGTATCAGGACAGAGGACCCCGCCTAGAAGGATCACAACAGGCTTTGAAACGGAAGTGTGAGGATATCACTCTCAAGCTTTTGCCTTTTTACACATTAAGAGGAAACACCACCCGAAAAATAAATAAAATAGACCTAATCCTGTGTTCGGGATCCGTTTGTTAAAGTCGGGGTTGTAGCGTACAGCCGGGCCTGAGAGACAAAGTTGAGATGCACAGATTAGCACGGACACAGCGAGTAAACCATCTTCCTTATCTGTTAATCAGATGCTCGGCGACTGTTTCCTGCTGATGTTCAGGACAAATTTTGGTGGGTTTAGAAATACAGCCCGTGTAGGCCGCCGGGGCCATTGCACTAGAGTCCTGACATATTTAAAAGAAAACTTTGACCAAGATGATTAACTTTGTTTTTATTTGTTCTGAAATATCCTGCAAATAACTTTAAAAGTTTTGTTTTGTGTGGGATAATGATGCAGCCCGTCTGGGCAGTAGCTCTTGTTATGTCTATGCTTTGAATGTTAGTAGAAACCTACATTCCTGTTTGCTTTAAAAGCACTCAACTGTTCCCGCCTCCATGACTTAAAACACAGGTCGTCAGCGAAACTCTGCATAATAATTTCAAAACCGAAAAAAAACCCTTTTCTTCACAAAGCAGCAAAAGGGCACGTTGCTAGAAGCAAATGAACGTTTCCTGCTACCTTTGATGTTTCCGGTGGGGATGATACCCTCCGCTGTGCCTCCGTATCCACCCGACACGATGCTGGTCTCATTAAGGTTTGGGCCCGACACCATCACCTGCTGCAGATCCTGCACGTGACACAAGAGGTTCCGAATGGGACAGAAGGATTAGACGATTGCTTGTAGAGAGCTTTTCACTAGACTCGAGGACCAAATTAGGATTTTTTTGGGGTCGAAACGATTTTCCAAACATAACAGCATTATTAATATGATTATCGGTTTGGGTATTAGAAAAATTTTTGCAAAAAGGGAAAAAAATGGGGAATAATTAGTAGTTACAGACACATGGCCAGGGTATTGGCAAGAAAGTTGCTTTTATTTGGATGATTTTATATCACACTTCCTCACTTTTACAACATTAAGATACTTAAGGGACGAGAGCTGCAAACTAAGAAGTAGAAGACACAAACTTGTTAGTGGCAGTACTTGGCTCACTGCAAACAACTGGGACTTTTAGTAGAGTGACACAACACACGGAAAATGGCACACAAATTATCCGCTCACCCTTGTGCCTCCGCTTGCTAACTGCTCATCTAAACGCCAGTGCTGCTTAGTTGCCTGTACACAGACCACCACAAATGACGGACGACAATAAAAAGACAAAAATAAAAAGCCAAACATGACTGAAATCAGGATGCAAAAGAAAATGTACACAACTTGTGGACATTAAAAATAATTGTGCGGACAGAAAACACAATTCACTTGACTTTAACACATGCACACATTAAAACACACACTAAATGCTGCAGCTCACACAGGTTGAGTCCGCAAATACTGTTAGTGTTCCGTCTGAGTGCCTGCATGTTTGCCCAAGGAGTGCGCCATCTCTCAAGCCTTCATCTCACCTGAACCATCATAAGGAGACTTCTATATATCCAAATAACCGGCCCCATTATTTTAGCTGTAATCAAAATTTAGAGGAAAAAAAAAAACAAACACCTTAACCTTGATGATCTGAGCTGAGTTCAAAGAGTTATTCAAGATCAAAAACAAAGTAGTTTCAGTAATATTCTCAGCTGATGCCTGAACATGAACCATCATTTAAAATCAACGCTTTACCATTCAAAAGTGCAATGCAAAAGCCAATATCATGCAACTAAGCACAGTAGAAAAAGTCAAATCCGCGAGACAGGCTCTGATAAGCAAATAAGTTGACGTCATGTACCTGCTCAAGGCTCTCATCTTCTGCTATTGTTCCCGTGCTTCCATTGCTGTTGATTGGAATCTCCATGGTTGCCGCTTTGCTCATCGGGCCGTCGGCCATGGCGTCTTGGGACGGATGCAAAAATGCAACATCACTCATTGTTAGGCGAAAAAAACAGTTCATTCTCTGGCAGGTGCTACACATTCCTTAAAAAAAAAAAAAAAAGGAAATAACAGCCTCGGAGACCGTGTCGTTCCCAGGGGCATTACAACCTAAATAAGCAAACAAGACTGTGAAAAAATATATTTCACCTATGTATTGAAACATGTGTATCCATCATTTATTCTTTACTCTTATATTTTGCAAAATGTTGTCGTGCACGATTTTGTGATGCACTTACAACCTAGGCTAGCCTATATGCACTAAATTTCAAATATTGCCTATCCTGATACAGCGATGCTTCGGGACTTGAACCACTATATTCGAACAAATCGGTATTGGACTTTAACATTTGAGGAATTTTTATTTAAATGTTGGAATAAAAAATTGGATCTCTAACACTCAAACACAGCTGAACGCATGACTGGTTGGGTAGCAGCATTCGGCAAGAGGTCATCAGTCCAAGAACATCTGTGGAGAACTGACTGTTATTTAGTGCATTTCATTGCTTTTTTTTTATTGATAATGAAGGCTCCCAAGAAAGTTAGTGATTATGGAGATGAAAAAACAGGAAAGCAGTGAGATCATTTATTGAAGGAAAGAAGAAGGAAATTAGTGCAAAATTAATATCACAATCGTGCTCCATCAAATGACTGTTGAGATTAAGTAAACGTTTAAGTGTAAGATTTTCTATTTTTAATTTTATTTGGTTTAATATTTACTATGTACACATTTACATAATAATCATTGTTAATAAGCAACATACTTAGCAGTTGTTTACGTACACATTTTATCAATATTTTGGGTATTTTAAGCCTCTTCTTCAAACGACTCCCTTTCGGCACAAGTTTAAGTATTGTATTATTGTGTTGTAGAGCTGTTTGTGTGCAAATAGTTGGTTTCCTTTAGTTGATTAACAATCTATGCCGTTTCTGTGTGGAGTGCTGACATAAAAAGCCACAAATATTTAAATGCATGGGAAGAGGTACAAATAAATACCACTACTTGTATGGTGAAAAATGTTTCGGTACTTCAACAATCCGGATTATGGTCAAGAACCAAGGTATCACTATGTTTTGCATCTTATTTTTATCTTATATGTTTTTACAGGAGTACCACGTCAGTGTTCACTGCATCGTTATCTTGGACAAAATTGACAATTTCAATTCAAATATGCTTCACTTCATAATTGTTTTGTCATAAAAAAAAAACAATAAAATGAATGTCATTATTAGACAAAGATAAGGGTAATACTTTATAATCCTGCTGTTCAATTTCAGTGGATAATAACAAGATTCCTAGTCTCCATTTTTTTAATGCTTGCACGCATCCTAACCCTTGCATATTTTAATTAATTCCTCACTTTATTGCCTTTTAAGGTTCTGAAACAGCTGGTTGGAAAAGTTATGCACGATTATAATTGACAAATAACCGCTGTTGTGGATAAAAAAAATGGAGAATCGTCAGCATTTAGGTACCATATGGAAGATGCGACAGCTCAACTGTGGGTAAGGAAAGCCTTATAGCGTGTCGATGACGTCATCGCATGCTTTCATTAATATTAGTCCAACACACCTGGTACCGATTGGACTAAAAAATATTGATTTTTGTCTTTTTTAATGGAAAAAGCCCGATGTGAGAATGTAGTTCAGCAATCTGACACAATCAAGAAAATCGACATGCTCAAAAGTGAGAGTGAAATTTAGGGAAAACAAATAAAAATACGTGAATTACCTTCCCGGAGTTTGGAGTCCGGTTCGGTCGCCCGCCCGTATGCTAACGGGCAAGCTAGTAAACTGCTAGCGGCCGAAACGATGCATCTCCCACGAACGTGTCTTTGTTTAAAACAGGACAAGCAATAGCGTGGATAGAGATTTTGACGACATGAAGATAAATAGCAGACGTTTCCTGTTCCTTTTGTTTTATTTATTTCTTATGTTAGCGAGGATCCGAAAACAGGTTGCAGGGTGCTGCAAAAAAAAACCCGGAAAAGAACAGGAAGTGACGTCATTAAAAACCCGTCACTGGAGAAGGCACAACGAGATGGAATAACAAAAGAAATACTGTACACTCTAAAAACAGATGATTTACTTATTATAAAATGCATTATTTATTTCATTTTAATGGTTATTTAATTTAGTATTATCCATTTCATGTATTATCACTGGTCCCGAGTTGCCTCCAGCACTTACGCATTGAGGTCTCATCTCATCTCATTAGCTGCACCGCTTATCCTCAGTAGGGTCGCGGGGGTGCTGGAGCCCATCCCAGCAATCATCGGGCAGTGGGCAGGGGACACCCTGAACTGGTTGCCAGCCAATCGCACTGCACACAGGGATAGACAACTCGCTCATTCACACCTAGCCAATCCACCTGAAATGCATGTCTTTAGATTGTGGGAGGAAACCGGAGTGCCCAGAGGGAACCCACGCAAGCACGGGGAGAACATACAAACTCCGCACAGTAAGTCCGGTAGCTGGATTTGAACCCACACAGGAGGTTCCCAAGACCTTAGAACTGTGCCGCACACACGCTAACCACTGCGCCGCCGTGCTGCCCACGCATTGAGGTATTTTTGCCTATTATATATTATCTCACACTTCAGGATGGCACTTGTTTCAATGACAATAAAATATGTTCTAGTTGGGTAAAAAATGACCAAAGTTTGGGTCAAAATGTCCTCCTATGTTTTGCAAAATGTTTTAGTTTTTGTTGTGCAAAATATTTAGAATTGTCTTTATTGTCATTGATAAAAACGCAGTGAACATTGTTTACAATGAGATTAGTCGTGGCACTTCAGGATGAACATGTAACAAAAGATTTTAAAGGTCCTGTCCGAAATTTGGAAATGTTCTACTCACTGACTCCATCTTCTGGTTCAAGTCATCTTTGCAGCTTCTGTCAAGCTCTTTGTGATGTGCGTGCAAGTACGTGCATCTCTTCGTTTTTCATCTTTTTTGGACACTACTAGAAGCAGCCCCTTTCTTACTTTCGCCATTTTCATGCAACACTCACAAAAAAACCTTAGGAACGAGTATGAAATCCCTCTCCAGGCCCCCCCTCTCATGTGTTGAGCGTACCAAAAGCAGGATTTGGCGTGGATTTTCTTTTAAATAAAGGCTCTCTGAACTCAGTTGGGCGTTGCTAATACCAATTTAAAAGAGAAAAGTTTTTACTTTCATGTTTTAATTACATCTCAAACTTGCACCCATCTTTAAAAATATACCAAAAAAATGACACCTTCCAAAATTGTTTTGTTTTGAACAACCCAAATAATTTTACAATGTTTTACACAAAAAGACCCAGAACAGCGTGTCAAATCGACCCAAATACTGGGTTGGGCCAATTTATGACCCAAAAGTTTTTATGGCATAATAATGCACTAGTAACATAATAGGTTGCTCAATGTTGATCTAATAGCGTCACATATCAGCCTTACTTCATAACTTTGGAACAACTTTGGTCCAACTAATCTACTTCTAGATTGTAGTTTAGAAAACTAACCCTATCTAAAACCCTAATTTATCACTAAAACCCTAAAATTAATCCTAAACTTACTACACCCTAAATCCCAACCCTGCAGACTAACCTGAAAGTCTAATCATTTACCCTAATTTTAATGTTAAACCCTTACTATAGATAGAAGTAGCTCAAAAGGTTAACCGCCTGTAGCAGTTTTAGGGTTGTGGGTTCAATTGCAAATTGTGGCTGTACAAATTATTGGATTAGGCTTTTTTTGGGCGCAACCAAAACCCTAAACATAGTATTTCTATCTCCTTGAATTGGGATACTACACACAACCCGGTGTGTGTAATATAGTCATCCTGTCAAATAAAGGATGCTTGGGATGTGACAAAGAAGACAATGAACTAGCAAGGAACCAAGGGGAAGGAATATTAATAAAGGTAGGTGGACAGTAGAGAGAGCCACAAAAACAACATGGGTGCAGGATCGTGACAGTCCCAATAACATTGTAGTTTCATATGGACACATATATGCCAAATTAGGTTCTTGTAACGTAACCCCTGCGACAAACAAGGCTTCAACTGTGTACAATATAGGTGGGTAATGAACACCCCTGATAGCAGGGAGTTGCCATGCATGGCTGACGCTGTTATTGGTCAGTTAGTGTGTAAAAGGGAAAAGTGTGAATAGTAAAATTGTGTGTTTAATTGCTGTTAAAAATGTCGGAAAAAATTGTTAAAACGTCATATTGTCAGATATAACAAAATTGTGAATATGCTTGATTGCTGTTAAATTTGTTGTAAAATTGTTCAAACAAAAAAAAAAACATTGTAAAGCGCTTTGGGGGGTCTTCATTGACTTTAAAAGCGGTATATAAATGCAGATTTACATTACATCACATTACATTACATTTTAGGTGTTTCGTTACCTATATATTTTTTGCACACCGCACGTGTCTGTTTTAAAGGGTTCTATAAATTAAGTTGAGTTGAGAAATGTATTTGATGGCTTGAAAGTTTCATATGAAATTACAGTATAAGCCTATTTCAAAATAAAAGTACAACTCTGACTTGATGACGTGACTAGTTATTATGAAATATTAACAGTGACTCCAAACCATCTTGAGGACGTAATTAAAGTATGTATTAATAACGCTAATGTCAATGTTCGAGAACCGATTTTAAACCAAACTAAAATATATTTAGACACGCTCGTTGTAAAAAGTACTTCTCAATGCCCTCATGGTGTCGCCAAATATCAAGTCCAAGTTTCTTGATTTTGGTTTTAATTATTATTTCTGTTATAAATTGCGTCATGCGCAAATCCTTCATTTAACTCGTTATCCCTTTCGGGATTTACATTTTCAAAAAGCACAAACAGTTCAACCATAATTCCACAGGAAATTAGTTTTGTGGTGGGGGAATGTGCTTTGGGGGAATTAACGTTTCCATGGCAACGCAAGGAAAAACATGGCGCTAAGACTCACATTTGATGGGAAGACGAAAAATGGCTAGGGATTTAAATGGTTTGGATTTGAATTTCGGAGATTAAATCTTATATAATGTTTCAATAACTAGTTGTTGGTTCGAAGCCAGGTTATTTAAAAATCGAATAGAATATAATTGCCATTGTCGTAGATTACAACCAGTGGCGGTTCTCCACTAAATTACTCCCTGGGCGAAACCCCCTCCAAGCATTTTATCCATTTCACACAATTTGGAAAAAATCGCAGCAGTTGTCCTGTATTTTCAAAGTTTTATGCATATAGTAATACAATGAATCCTCCCCCTGCAGCCGGTCATTTTGAGAGAGTCCGAGGTGAACTGTCCCATCTCCTACAGCTTGAGTGTCAGTCTCTCTGCACACCTCCGCAGCAAGCAGGGGAGTCAAAACTGTCCCCGAGGGGGGGCCCATTTGACAAGAGGCAAAATTGTATGTTGTAAGATAATGCAAAACCGCTTTGCTGCGCACATTTATTATCATTATGATTATTTTTTATCGTATTATGTATGTGTGCCTTGTGTAATGAAATTAGACTTGGCACTGGCACTCCAAGATAAACGCGCAATAAAATAATTCAAAGAGAAAAATTGGATAATATTAGGATAGATAAAGTAATAGACTGGTCTAAATTGTATGTTCACGGTTCATGGATTCCTTAAACACCAATGTCGTTGGGGCACCACAGTCGTGTGTTTTGGACAAGTACAGCCTGGTAACACCTCTCCAGGCTGTTTTTGGGGTTAGGGGTTTGCTCCTCAATATTAAACAGATAGCCCTGGTTTCCATGGGTACCAGTAGCAGGAGAAGCCTCCCGAAGTGATTCAGATACAGCACCTTAATCCCCTGGTCGCAGTTGTTTCGGTGTAAAGCGTCATCCCACTCTTCAGAGATGAGCCGGATCTCAGCATTTACGGGCAGCAATGTGTGTCATTTTACGTCACACCAATACCAATACCTAGCAACAACGAGATGTTCTGCGAAGTTCTGCGTCCATGAAGATGACGGCCCAGTCTTTATGTCCTCGGCTGTAGGAATCCTGGTAGGCATGGTACGAGGACCACAGGATGCAGGGTGTTGAGCAGCGGTTGACTGCTGGTGGCTTGAGGCTTTGAGTTTGTCCCACCGGTTTGGCCGCTGGCTTGATCAAGCTTGGGTGCTGACTCGGCATGGTTCTTTTTCTGCTTGTTGAGCTGAGACTTCCTCAGGACAGTTCAGGATTTTGATCCAGTTCTGCTTGTTAGGATATGCCCTCTTCCCTTGTTGCTGGCCAAAATCAGACTGCCCTTGCGAGGTGAGACGTGTACCAGCTCTGGGTTCGGGTCTCCTGAGAGGGGCGGACCCACTGTGGTGGAGTGGTCACGGCGACCTTTGATGCACAAATGCAAGATAACGTCCCCCCCCTGACTTCACATTTCACCAGTATCAGTCAGATAACATATCTATGTGACTAACTCAAAATACAATATTCACTTCACATGTCTTGACATTGTTTGATCATTTTCTGACATTGCGAAACAAAATTCCGACCAAACGTTGAATATTCGACACCACCGTTCAAAAGTTTGAGGTCGCTTAGAAATTGCCATTCTTTGACGGAAGCAAAGTTTGAAGAATAAGTGTTAATAAAAAAATAATTTTTTCGAACTTTCTCAATGTCTCGACTATACCTTCTATTCATATTGCAATTCATTTGATTAATTAAAAAAAAAATTGACTTTTCATGGAAAACACACGATTGTCTGGATGACCCTAAACATTTGAACTGTCGTGTATATTCTTTTCAGTCTTGTGTGCTTGCTTGTTCTGGGTGGCGATAGCTCTAGAGAAGAAGTTGATGAATCAATGCCCAGGGCCTAACCGCATTTTTAACCAGAACCCAAATTCAGGATTTCCATTTCACCTGTCTTGAGAAAAAAAACGTTTTAACACATTTGCATTTGATTAGCATGTGGAAACCGTCTCACAGCTTCATGATTTTTCTTTCCTGTATCCTCGGTGATGAATTGTAGTTGCCTATAACCTCTGACCCGCACATGACACGTGTTTGCCACAGGACTACTGGAACATATTAAAGGTCTTCCTGCCTTTTGGAAGGAGGGTGCACGCCAATCCGCCAGAACGGGCCCCTGCGGCATGATGACTGCTAAAGGATACGGGGTCGCGGTTGCGCATAGCTCGGATAACCCGAATTCCTGACAGCGCTGGAGCGCTCGCTGGAGTAAAATGATGGATGGAGAGAGTTTTCGATACCTTGGGGAAAAAAAGTGAAACGTTAGCTTGAGTCTTTTCTGAAACGTAGCCTACAAAAGTCATAGAACATGTCAGTAAATTCCCTCAAACTTAAAATTCAGCAAGTACCTGAAAGATTGACAACAGTGAGATTGATTGTTATTAGTGTTGGGCATGTTACTGAAAAATAGGAATTAGTTTCAGTTATTGGTTACTTCATTTTAAAAGTATTTTTACCCCCCAGATTACTGACACCCAAAACTAGAGCTTTACTCTGAAAGAAACTACCTAGTTATAAATGACCGTGTATACGCCCTAAAACTGATTAAAAGTAGCCACAAAATGAGATAAAAACAAGAAAACATATACACTGACCTACGGAAGAAGTGAAGCCTTCATAATCCTTGGCTTGTGCAATATTGAGAGCTTGCAATCTGACAGTTGAGATAGTCCATATCCATTTTGTCACTTGTCTTCAAACAGTAATGTCTAAGTCGTTTTCACTTTTTTCTCCTGGCATAGTGTATTTCAAATAGAATTTTCCCCCAAAAAAGAAGACCGACACTCAGCACTTTTTACCGAAGAGTCGTTGCTCATGCTTCCTGTATAAGCTCCGCCCCTCCCCATGCACTGCCTATCTTTCGCTCTTGGTGATGCACAACCAAATAAGTACGCGCATATGAACTGAAATCCTGGTTTCAGTATTTTGTTTTATGGTTGCAAATACAGCTTGGATGTGAGTACATATAATAGGGAGAATATCATTATATCAGTAGGGAGAAATCACGTGTCCTCGTTCTCTGTGCTTGGGGCAGAGCCACTGTAACTGTATTCAGTTGTATTTTATAGGCAGGGTTGGGTAGGGTTACTTTAACTTGATTACTTTCAATTACTTTTGGATTACTCCAATACCAAATATGCTAATAAAAGACAAAAGAAACTAAATATGAATAAAATGACTGCATTTTGTGCAGGCTTGGGGAGTAACGGAATACATGGAATGGCAAAAATGATGTTGGCAAGCTGTTTGGATTTATTTTCATTTTGTTTCTGTCGCATTTGATGTTCGTTTTGCCGGAGATCAAAGAGATCAAAGCCAGGAGAGAAAGCTTACCACGTGTTGTGAGTCATCATTTTATTCATATTTAGTTTCTTTTGTCTTTTATTAGCATATTTGGTATTGGAGTAATCCAAAAGTAATTGAAAGTAATCAAGTTAAAGTAACCCTTTAACTTGCCCATTTGAGCGTAGGAGAAACTGTCAAATCGATGTTAACGTGATTCGCGGTCTGTATTTAAAAAGTAGTAAAGTAACATATCATGTTGTATCGACAGTTAAGTTTATAAGTTTATAAATAAAGCTTTACAGTACTTGTTACCTAGAAAAGTTATTGCGTTCCAGGAACGCGTTCCTTTGTAACCAGTACTCTCAACACTCGTTGTTATTACAAAAACATGTGACAAAATGGCCACCTGCTAAAAATGGTTGCAATCAGGTGGATTTCGTTGCTTGATTCATCATCTCATCTCTTTAGCTACACCGCTTATCCTCAGTAGGGTCGCAGGGGTGCTGGAGCCCATCCCAGCAATCATCGGGCAGTGGGCAGGGGACACCCTGAACTTGTTGCCAGCCAATCGCAGGGCACACGGGGACAGACAACTCGCTCGCTCATTCACACTTAGGGACAATTTGGACCGGCCAATCCACCTGAAATGTCTTTGGAATGTGGGAGGAAACCGGAGTGCCCGGAGGAAACCCACGCAAGCACAGGGAGAACATACAAACTCCGCACAGGTAGGCTGGTAGCTGGATTTGAACCCACACAGGAGGTTCCCAAGACCTTAGAACTGTGCCGCACACGCGCTAACCACTGCGCTGCCGTGCTGCCGCCAAGACTAATGTCATTGTAAAATATGCTCACTACGTTTTTGCTTCATTCTTATTGCACAAAAGACAAAATCACTCAACATTTGAAGCTCAAATTACAGTACGTTCACACACGAGACAGTTTTCTCGTCTCTTCACCGCATCTTTCGCCGCGTCATTTTGGCAAATCTCCCTTCCAGGCGAAACTTCGCAGCCAAAAGCCGCAAGAACAACAAAACCAGCGCCGCGACAATCCAGTAGAATATTTAGCAGCTGCGGACGAGCAACTCAATACTTCCCTCGGGGAATGAGTGGACAAGAGTGGAGTGAATATGAAATTCTCGCCGATTAAACGATTAGTGAGGCAACTCTGAGCAGACGCTAGCTAGCGTGCAGAACGAAGGCGATTATAACAGACTCACTAGCTTGAGAGTTAATAAAGAACAGCTAATGAGACCTGAGTAATAATATGTGTAACGGGTGTAATAATAACTTTTGTTTTATTGAAATTCCTGCTGAAATATGTGTATAGTCCTGCAATGATGAGTCCAACAGTGCCACCTGCTGGTATGGGGTGGGGTTCGTTTTGGCTTTTGACATGTGACCGGAAGGCGGGGTTTGTTGGCAGTCTACAGAGCGAGCTGCCAACGGTAAGACGCATCTTTTGGTGCGCCACAAAGGAGGTTAATTTCAAACATTTTAACCACAGCTGACAAATCTCTCAACCTGCACAGTAATTGAGTGATTGATGTTGTCAAGCTGTTTGGATTTACTTTCGTTTTGTTTCTGTTATGCTAAAATGTTAATTCCCCTTATAGAGATCAAAGAGATCAAAGCCGGCAGAGAAGCTAATGTTGTGACTCATTTCATCTGCAGGTAAATTGTATCCGTTTTTACACTCATTATTGTTCTTATTTCTATTTTCTCATATGTATAAAAATGATGATGTTGGTTGAAATTCAGACTAAAGAAAATATGTTGAATTCATTGTAAACGTTGAGAAAAAAAACACTATACAATCTCTTGTTAAAAGTATCTTGTTAAAATGGATGTAAAAATGTATTGTGATATTCTAAAATATATTTTGTGTAAATTGAAAATAAAGCTCTTTGATATGCTTTTGGGCAGACTACAAAGAGAGCTGCCAACGAGATCAAAGAGATCAAAGCCAGCAGAGAAGCTAATGTTGTGACTCATTTCATCTGCAGAAACTGTAATAAAAAACCTCATCATCCAGTCCAGCGTGAATGTGGATCTTTGGTGGGACAGGTACACCGCGGTTACATATGTAGTTGTGTGTTTATCAGTTTGAGTCTTTCAAAAAGTATTTGAAGGTTTACAATGACACTGGGTTACTTATACTGTAATCTTTTATTGTGGTTAGTATGGACCAAACTGAGAAACAGGAAGTTTGATCTCCCTCCAAAGATTTTTGACAGGGTTCAGGTCTGGACACTGGTTGGGCCATGCTAGAACCTTGATATGCTTCTTACGGAGCCACTCCTTGGTTTTCCTGGCTGTGTTCTTCAGGTCGTTATAGTGTTGGTAGACCCAGCCACGACCCATCTTCAATGCTCTGACTGAGGGAAGGAGGTTGTTCCCCCAAATCTCACAATACACGGCCCCAGTAATCCTCTCTTTAATGCAGTGCACTCGTCCTGTCCCATGTGCAGAAAATCACCCCAAAGCATGATGCTACCACCCCTTTGCTTCACAGTAGGGATGGTGTTCTTCGGAATGTACTCTTCATGCTTCTTCCTCCGAACACACTTAGTGTAATTATGACCAAAAACTTCTATTTATTTCTCATCTGACCACTAAACTTTCTCCCATGACTCTTCTGTATCATCCAAATAGTCATATGCAATCTTAGGACGGGCCTTAACATGTGCTGTTTTAAGCAGGGGAACCTTTCGTGCCATGCATGATTTAAAATCATGACGTCTTAGTGTATTACCTACAGTAACCTTAAAAACGGTGGTCTCAGCTCTTTTCAGGTCATTGACCAACTCCTGTCATGTAGTTCCGGGCTAATTCCTCACCTTTCGTTGAATCATTGAGACACCACGAGGTGATATCTTGCATGGAGCTCAAATCCGATTGAGATTGACCATCATGTTTAGCTTCTTCCATTTTCTAAGGATTGCTCCAACAGTGGACCCTTTTTCACCAAGCTGCTTGGCAATTGCTCCATACCCCTTTCCACCCTTGTGTAGCTGTACAATTTTGTCTCTAGTGTCTTTGGACAGCTCTTTGGTCTTCGCCATGTTACAAGTTAAAGTCTTACTGATTGTATGGGGTGGACAGCTGTCTTTATGCAGCTAACAACCTCAAAGAGGTGCATCTGATTCAGGATGATACATGGAATGCAGGTGGACTTCTAATGGCAAGACTAACAGGTCATAATTCTAGATGATGCACAGGTGTTCAAATACTTATTTGCATCTGTATCACACAAATTAAAAAAAAAAAAAACTTGCATTGGGATTTCTGAATTTTTCTTTTTAGTTTATCTCTCCCACAGAGGACATGCACCTACGATGAAAATTTCAGCCCCCTCCATGATTTCTAAGTGTGAAAAATACAGTAGATAAATAGCAGGGTGTTCAAATACTTATTTTCTTCACTGTATATATACTATTGTCAGTCCGTCTGCAAACCTCAGTGTATACTAGGCAAGCCTTTCCCGACCCTGACTCCGACCTGTCCCGTTTTTGCTCCTGTCTGTCTCCGGCTTTGACTTGTTTTGATCCTGACCACGTCTGCTCTCCCGTCCCGGATTACAATCCATTTTTGATCCCGACTACATCTACCCTCTTATAAATCTTCATTTTTTTGCAGCTCCAAATATGTTTTTTTCCCTTCCTTTAACATTTCGGGTCGCCAACCTCTGCTTATAACGACCGTGTGTTAAACCTAGTGTGATCTAGGGGTGGACTAAAGGGTTACAACTGCTTCACATGAAATCAAGTTCATTTTAAAACACACAGATGATGTAAACCCCTCTTTCACGTTGCTACCCAAAGGAAAAATGAAATTCTGAAGCGAATATTTATCTGTTCTGGTGCCACGGCGAAGACCTGTCCCTGCAGGTTGCAAGCAGGCTGGACCAGTCCCAGAAAAACAGCAGGCCAAAAGACTTCAAGTGGAAACTATTCCGGACGGAAGAGCCATCTGCTTTCACTTGAAACGCCCGAGTGCTAAACTAAATAAAGAAGCCTCCATCAAACATTTTATTGTCTCTTTCTTGACGTCCATCCTCCTTCGCTCTTTTAGCTGCATGGCCACACTCGCGGCTTCTTTTTTATCGCCTCTCGCGTGGCACTTAAGGGAGTTTCCTCAAATGAGCCGATACAGACTCTCTTCTGCAGCGTAAAGCTGTCCTGTGCTATGAAAAAGCTGCTACCGATGACCTGTCTGTAGCTCGAAAGGCCCCGCAGCTTTCGTTTCACCCGTCAAAAAGTTGTTTGGGTTGCTTTAGGAGCGGTTCGATATGCAGTTAAACCGTGGAGGAAAAATTTATGGTTTTTCAATTTCGAGATCCTCGGAGTTGCATTTTTCTTTTTTTTTCAGGTGTCTTTTTCCCTGAGGTCACAAATCTGCTGTGGACAGGTCATGCGATCCAGCTGCAAATTGTTATTTTTGGTTTTTAAAAAGAAAAGGAATGGTGTGAGCTTATAATTCATGATTTCACCTCATGTCTGTGCCTTTTGCAGCCATTTCGGGATATTAAACCAAAACTGGCAAGAAAATATCATATATAAGTAGACTTAAAAATGGGAAACTAATAAGTAAAAATAAACACATTTAATATTGATTTTTTTTTCCCTTTTTTAATGTTTTTTTTTTCAATTTTTTAATCTTATTATTATCATTCTGATTATTTTAATTGTCTTTGTTTTTGTGTATGTGTTTATCTTGCTGTTCGTCACCCCTCTCGATGGATATGATCAGGGTAGATGGATGGAGTTGTCAGGACCAGAACAGAAACAGGACCCAATTGCGTAACGTTTATCAAAAGCTTTATTGAAGGAAAGAGAAAGGGCTGCGCCCACACTCCGGTGTTCACTGGACGCGGGAAGCAAGTCGCTCTCGTACTCGGATGCTGATCCGAACATGGAAGTGGATCTTCCGTAGCGAGCTATGGCGGTGTTAGGGAAGGAAAAAACGGGTCGGTAGCCGGGACTGGGAGAGTAAACGTAGTCGGGATCGAAATTGGGTTGTAAGCCAGGACGGGAGAGCAGACGTGGTCAGGATCAAAACAAGTCAAAGCCGGAGACAGACGGGACCAAAAACAGGACAGCAGGGAGTCAGGGTCAAAAAAGGCTTGCCTAGTATATACTGAGGTCCACAGACAGACTGACAACAGGTCACTGACAGGACTGGGTTCAAATAGTGACAGGGAGCCAATCAGAACCCACGGCCATGGTGCCAAATGAGCGGGCACACGTGAGTCACATCAGTAATCATGACAACAGAACCTTAAAATCACAATTTAAGCTAACAGGGATCCAAAACAGGTTCGCTAAAACCGGGGTAATGTCATCAAACTTTCTTGTCTTAGGAAAAAGCCTCGCTGCAGCATTTTGTACTAACTGAAGGCTCTTGATTTTGGACTTCGGGAGACCGGAGAGTAGTGCATTACAGTAATCGAGAAGGGAAGTAACAAACGCATTAAATATCATCTCTGCATCGGACTGAGACAGAATAGGACAAATTTTAGCAATGTTGCGATGATGGAAAAAAGCTGTTCTAGTAATATTCCTAGCGTGTGTTTGAAAGGACAAATTGGGGTAAAATATGACAACCAAAATTTTTGACTAAATCACTCTGGGCGATATTACATTTGTCAATAATCAGACCAGTTTTTAAAAACAAGTCACGGCATTTAGACCAATAATTAACATTTCGGTCTTTTCAAAGAAGTCAAACCAGTTGAGAAACCCTTCTTTAGAATATCTACAAATATTTCCGTTCTTTAATTCCACCTTTGTGACTCCGTGCACACTTTCACCGTTCGTTTACGACCGAACGGTCGAGCCGAAGGTTGCGGTTGAGCCGAGCGTCTAGCGAAGTCACGTGATGGCCCCCGGGGACCCGAAGGGCCCTGAATAAGTCATGAGATGCTGAGGTGAGGATTCTTCTTGCTGCGCTAGATTTCCCCGTCAGCTCATCTTAACGATAAGACGTCTCTCGTGTCGCTAAGCTAACATTTTCTCCTTTTCCTCGTCACGATGTGTTGCAGGAAAAAGTCTCGAGAAATCCTATATTCTCCGTTTTTATGGAAGGAGTGGGAGCGTGAAAACCGTTGAGAGAACTGGGTTTGGTATCTACCACATGTGCGAGTTCCCAAAAATAACACAAACCTGAGAGTCTTTAAGGGGTCATCACAGTATTCCAAACACTAAAAGGGGCTTTAAAAATCTCTAAATTCATTTTCACATGCTCAATCATGATTATATAGAGGACTGGTTCTCAAGTCGTCTGACCTCAGGACCCAACATTCCACCCAAAACTGTCACGGTTGCCATGGCGCCCAATTGGCCCCGCCCGTGGGGCGCCAGCTGCGGCTCGTGGACAGATTGGCTTCCCTGCTATTTGAACCCAGTCGAGTCACTCTCCTTTTGCCAGTCCGTCTGCAAATCTCAGCGTATATTAGGCAAGCCTTTTTCGACCCTGACTCCCACCTGTCCCGTTTTTGCTCCGTCTGTGTCCAGCTACAACCCGTTTTGATCCTGACCACGTCTGCTCTCCCGTCCCGGCTTGCGACCTCTTTTTGTCCCGACTACGTCTACTCTCCCGTTCTGGCTTACGACTCGTTTCCGACCCGACCACCCCATGCTCTCCCAGTCCCTGCTATCGACCTGTTTTTCCGTTCCTGACACCGCCATCGCTCGCTACAGAAGATACACTTCCGTGTTTGGATCATAATCCGAGAGCAACTTGCTTCCCGGGTCCAACGAACACCGGATCGTGGGCGCAGCCCTTCCTCTTTCCTTCAATAAAACTTGTGAGAAATGTAAAGCAATTAGGTCCTGTTTCCGTTCTGGTCCTGACAAAAACAGAAAAAAATCACTTCTCAAATTGTTTCAATGAGAGGATTGTTCGGAGATAGTAGACTAGATTCACATTTTTAAAAAAAACAAAAAAAAACAAAATGACCAGCAAAACCAAAACGAATACAATACATACTCAAACATAAGCCTACATCACGTAGAATCGAAAAAAAAAACTGTTTTAGAATAGCCACATACTATATAGATATTAATCAAGTGTTTTCCACTTTTCCTTCCCTCTTTCTCGGGACCCATTAATTGAGAAAGGAAAAGGAAATAGAACCAATAAAATGACAATAAAATGAGATGTGGTCCCTCTCGAACGTGCCGATTGACTGGACAGGAAGAAGAGATCGAGCAGGGCATTATCGCCGTCTACTGTTAAGAAGTGTAACAGACCCTCTGGTTTTTTTCTCATCTCTCATCTCATCTCATTAGCCGTACCGCTTATCCTCATTAGGGTCGCGGGGGGGGGGGCTGGAGCCCATCCCAGCCATCTCCGGGCAGTGGGCAGGGGACACCCTGAACTGGTTGCCAGCCAATCGCAGGGCACACAGGGACAGACAACTCATCCGCTCATTCACACCTAGGGACAATTTGGACCGGCCAATTCACCTGAAATGCATGTTTTTGGAATGTGGGAGGAAACCGGAGTGCCCGGAGGAAACCCACGCAAGCACGGGGAGAACATACAAACTCCGCACAGGAAGTATGGAGCTGGATTTGAACCCACGACAGGTTCCCATGACATGAACTGTGCCGCACAAGCGCTAACCACTGCGCCGCCGTGCTGCGGTTTTTTTCTCATTCTTCAAAATTATTTTCCCAAGGAAAGCCCGACACCAACTGAAAACAGGTCAGCCACCATCTTTTGGGTCCCGATCTGGCCACCTTCCCACAGAGTGCGCCAATCGGGGGAGTGGTAGAACTGCGCACACCTGCATTCAAATCACCCACATGTTTCAAATTCTTCTTAGTTCAGGTGTTTTGTCTTTGCCATTGCCCATCAGGCTTGGTTTATTTGTTTGTGAAAGGGACTTTGTCTATCATTTTGCGCCTCCTAGTGCTAAATAAAAATGCAATTCTTTTAAAACACAATAATAAACAAAAATACATGAACTATTATACAATCATGCATTATTTTAAAATACTCGTAGGTCAAGAGATTAGCATCTTTTTCACGTATTGCAAGAGTCTCCAACATTTTTGAAGCTGAGAGGTACTTTGTGCTACTAACGGCTTCCAGTTTGATATGTATTTCTAAAATAACACATTACTATATTACTATGTTATTACTATATTACTATTATGTTATTACTACGTTATTACCGTCGGATTACTGTTATGGTGTTCCTATGTTATTACTATGTTATTACTGTGTTATTACTATGTTATTACTATGTTATTACCACATTATTGTATGTCATTATTAGGTTATTACTGTGTTATTAACAGTTAGTCAACCACCAAACATTGTGCCATTTAGAAATCACATTACCTAGAAAATCACAACAATCCATTATATAGTTTGGCAACCAGTTGGTGGGCTACTCAGTTGGTCTTACTGCTACGGGTAGCCAAATACCTCAAAAAAGGATAAGGAAAAAAATGAGAAGTAAAATGGTGCCCGTTTGGTCACATTGAGTCTCCATATTTTTGTGATCTTCTTTGTGCTTTTTAGTACTTGTTTTTGGTTGAACTACACCATACACTGACATCTAGTCGTCAAATAATACACAGTGTCCCTTTAAAGAGTCTTAAAATTCATTTTCAAATGGTCAAAAAGGATTATATTGATGCATGTGTCAGGATCTTGTATGTCACTTTTCTACATAGGGCATCCACCGTGGGGAGTGGCATTACTGCGCACACCTGCATCCACCGACTGTAATGTCAGGGTTAAAAAAAAAATCACAAAAACCCAAATGGTTTACAAAACGCCAGATCAATAATGTGGAAAGTGCTGACTTGGTAGACAAAGAAGAGATTCAACGGATTTTCCATTTTTTTCCCCCCATGTGACAAACCTCACACACTTACTCGTCTCCACCGAAAACCAGAGGGGGGAAATATTTATGGTCGGCTTTTAAACAAAAACAGTTACGATTTGAAAGTTCTCATCCATGGTAGCGAAACAGTGCGGTTGCGGTCAGACGGGAAGCAGATGTGTGAAGCGATACCGGCAACCGATACTGCAGTTCAACGAGTCACTGTGCTAGGCTTAAGCAGTTTCTATTACTGTTATGACGCTTAATGTTTGAGTCTTGCAAACGTTTATGCAGTTACTATGACCCTTATGACAATAATTACATTTTTTGGCCATAACTATTCATGTTTTATGCAGTTACTATGCACATTGTAATGCTCCTTTTTGTTAAAGTTGCTTTATACGTTTACTATGTTCCTCATGATCCTGATTTATTAATATCTTAGACGTATCAAACACTCTTAGTAGACCAAGTTTATGCAGTTACTATTTTAAAATGATAGTAATGCTGTAGTGTTGTTTTAGGCATAGTAATAACTTATTTTTAGCCAAGTTGTGTGAAGTTGCGATCTTGTTTTGGCAACTGTTAAACACGTTTTATGCAGTTACTATATCAGGTATGATCTAGCAGCAACCCTCATTATTCCAAGTTTTATGCTGTTACTTTGTCAAGTATTTTGATGATTTTTGTACCAGCCACTCTTTGTTAAACAAGTTGTATACATTTACTATGTTTCTTCTTACAATAATATGGTGATACTTTAGAGGTATGAACACTCTTTTTCAAAAAGTTACTATGTTAAAATGACGATTGAAGTGATGATTTAGGTGTCATAGTATTTTTGGGTTAGCCACATAGTGTGCATTTAGAGTAATTGTAATCTCATTTTGGCTCTAAAAGTGTCAGGACCAGAACGGAAACAGGACCCACCTGCGTAACGTTTACCACAAGTTATATTGAAGGAACGAGGATGGGCTGCGCCCACGATCCGGTGTTCGCTTGGCGCGGGAAGCAGGTCGCTATGAACGCGGAAGTGGATCTTCCGCGGAGAGCGCTGGCAGTGTCGGAGATGGAAAAACGGGTCAGTAGCGGGGACAGGTGAGCAAAAACGTGGTCGGGGAAAAAAGGGTCGAAAGCCGGGACGGAAGAGTAGACGTGGTCAGGATCAAAAAACGGGTCGAAGCTGGGGGACAGACAGGAGCAAAAAACAGGTGGGAGTCAGGGTCGGAAAAGGCTTGCCTAGTGTTAACTGAGGTTTGCAGACTGACTGATAACAGGGGACTGATAGGAGTGGGTTTAAATAGGGACAGGGAGCCAATCGGAGTCCGAGGCAGTTGGCGCAGTCAAATCAGTAATCATGACAAAAAGCAACTGTTTAATAGGTTTTATGCAGTTACTATGTGGTTTAGCAGCAAATCTCATTCTTCCAAGTTTAATTCAGTTACTCTGTCCATTGTAACAGGTTTTGTACTTTGACTTGGTAAATGGTCTGCATTTATAAAGCGCTTATTTTCTTGCAACTTGCTCATTCACACCTTGGGACAATTTGGACCGGCCAATTAACCTAACATGCATTTTTTGGAATGTGGGAGGAAACCAGAGCGCCCGGAGGAAACCCACGCAAGCACGGGGAGAACATGCAAACTCCACACAGGATGGTTTGTATGATGAATTCATTTACAATAAATTACTTTAAATAAATTGCAGGAATGAAAGACACGTATGAGATGAAGCTTTACACCAGAAAAACAACGACGACCCAATGACGAAGGTGCTGTATCTGAGTCAGATCGGGAGGCTTTTCATGCTACTGGTAAAAATGGAAAACATCTAAGCGAACAAACTCCTACCCAATGAAAAACAGCCTGGAGGTGTCATGATTACTCATTACACTCACCTGTGCCCGCTCGTTTGCTGCTGGTTACCTGATTGGTTGCCCCTCCTATTTAAGCTCAGTGCTATCACTCGGCCTTTGTCAGTCCGTCAGCGAACCCCTGCTTACGCAAGGCAAGCACTTTGATTCGGAATCCCGTTGGTCCTGTGTTTTCATCCGTATACCACTTGTCTGTTCCTGATTCCCCGTTTATCTCCGGCTACGACCCGTTTTTGACCACCGACTACGTTCTGATCTCCCGCCCGGGCTAACGACCAGTTTTTGACCCTCGACTACGCTCTGATCCCCCACTCCAGGAGATCCACTTCCGCATTCCGAACACGCTCCGATCCCGCGAGCGTCTTGCTTCCCTCGTCCAGCGAGCACCGCATCGCTGGCGTTTGTTTCCTCGATATCCCAATAATCTGTGAAACGTTACGCGATTGGGTCCACCTTTTGTTCTGGTTCTGACAGGAGAAGGAAGGGAGCCACTGTGCTGTATTTTCCCAAGACACACCACAGGAAGTGGTGACCCTACAACCCTGGAAGATAAGTGACAAAAGAAGAAAGCAAATCAGAAAACGAGACGCTTTTTGATACGCTTTAAGCTACTCTCGAACGCAAAGTGGAGAATCACCGGCTTTCTTAGCTGGCTGAGGATTTGCCTGGTTTAAAGCCAACAATGTATCCCTTGAGTGATATCCATCTTAAAATATTCTACTCCCGAATTTAGGTTAGCTCAACATATCATAAACGTCATTAGAAATCCCTGAAACGACCGAAAGGGTCTTTATGTTTGACTCAAAGTCTTATGATCTGGTGGCGGACCCAAATGCAGGGAACGAGGTCAGCATGCTTAAAAGTGTTTTGATGTGGCTGAGAGGGGGAGGTTTGAATGAATAAATGAAGTTTATTTTTAAATTCAAGCGATTGTACAAGTTTATCGACCTAATTGTCAGAACCAGAACAGAAACAGGACCCAATCGCATGGCGTTCTCACACAAGCCTTTTATTTAACGGGAAACGGGTAGTCATGCACGTCGGGAAGCCGGTCTGGCGTGGAAGGACAGGAAGCCAGAGACCGACAAGATCGATTCCAATTGCCCGATTTGATATCGCACAGATGGGGTCGATACCGGACAAGAAGGGACAGGCAGGATTGACAACAAATCAGGATATCGACAACTAACAGGAGACAGGAACGAAAACTGGAGAAAATAATAAACAGGACCAAAATAGACTGAAACAAAACTGGAACCTGAAATTAAACAGGACAAATATAAACGGGAACAATACCGGACTGAAGATATCAACAGGAAAACAGGACCGAGTCAGAACCCACGTCTTGTGGGCGGAGGTTTCTTTTGACGGGCTGACAACCGAAGCAAGAGAGCGCAGAGCTTTATATAGACAGAAAGGCGATCTCTCAATGAGCCGCAGCTGGCGCCATATGGGCAGGGCCAATTGGGCACCAGGGCAACTGTGACACACACGGGCGCGGCCAATTGGGCGCCATGGCAACCATGACATGTTACCCTAGTTATAAATTAAAACTACTTCTTTGTATTTAGTTTTGTAATATTTTTGTAAATTTTCTTCAAATATTGTGGCAAAATAATATTCCCCTTCCCCCCCAATTTGTCTCTATCATTAATTCTCTGTGTTAATAAATTGTGTGTCCTATCTCCATCAGCCTGGTTCGTTGAATCCATTTTCTTGGGATTAGTAATTCATATCAGAACTCAATCAACTTAATTTTTTATCAGTGTAGGAAATTCTAGCATCCTTCAGAGAAAAAAAGATTTATGGTGGCACATTAGCAACACCTAGAGGCAAATTCGTTTACTGATTGCAGTAAAGAATAATTCGTTTCAATCCTAACAAATCTCAGAATTGAAGCTGGAAAAATCCCTACAAAGGCTAGGGATGATTAGAGTCAGGTGTGCGCAGTTTTGCCACTCCCCCCTGGTTTTTCTCCTTCTGGGGAAAGGTGGCGTGCCAGGTCCTGACACAAAAGATGCTAAGATAAATAACAGAGATGCACAAAAAGACAGCAGATTCCTGAAATCCTGGCAATGTTTTCATCCTACTTTCAAATGTTTCCCCACGAAAAAAATATTCTTGAACTGAATGCAATTTCGGAATAAAACAAGAACATTTCAGTGTTGCCTTAACGCACAGGTGTCAAACAGGCGGCCCGCGGGCCAGATCAGGCCCGCTAAGGGATTGAATCTGGCCCGCGAGACAACACTCAGAGAAGCGCAAGAGAAAAACAAGCTGCAGGTTGAAATATGTCAACTTGATGTTGCCAAAGCCAGGTGCCTCGAAGAAAGACATATTTTTCTTTCTTTTTCTCTCTCTCTCTCTTCCTCCCTTTTTCTCTCACTCTTTCTCTCTCCCTTTCACTTTCTCCTTCTCTCTTTTTCTCTATTTTTCTTTTTATCTCTTGTTTCTCATGCTTTCTCTCTCTCTTCCATTCTCCTTCTCTCTTTCTTTCCTTCTCCTTTCTCTCCTTCTCTCTTTCGCTCTATTTCTCTTTTTATCTTTGGTTTTTCATGCTTTCTCTCTCTCTCTTCCATTCTCCTTCTCTTATTCTTTCCTTCTCCTTTCTCTCCTTCTCTCTTTTGCTCTATTTCTCTTTTTATCTCTTGGATTTATTTCTCTCTCTCTCTCTCTCTCTTTCCACCTCTTTTCTCCCACTCCGTCTCTTTCACTCCCTGTGTCTCTTTTTCTTTTCCTCTGTTGCTCTTTGTCTCTTTCTCTCTGTGTCTTTTAACCTCTTTTGCTCCAAATTCCTTTTTTCTCTTTTCTCTCCTTCTGTCTTTCTATTTCTCTTTGGATTTCTTTCTTCTTCTCCCTTTCTTTTCCCCCTCTCTCACGACTTTTTATCTTATGTTTCTCTCCCTCTTTTTTTTTCTTTGTCCCGCCCTCTCTCCTTTTCTCCTTTTTCTTATTTCTTTCTCTCTCTTTTCTCTTTCTCTTTAATCTACTAGTCCGGCCCCCGATAGAAAGTTTGTTCTATGGTGTGGCCCCCGAGTTCAAATGAGTTTGACACCCCTGCCTTAACGGAATATTTGTGCCGTGATCGAAGTCATAAAAAGAACCGAAGAAGGCCAAGTCCTTCATTTCCAATCGGAGCTAACGCCAGCGAAACCTTGTGTATAGTTAGAGATAATGAAGTGTTTTCTAAACGTCGGCCGATAAATCATGTTTATGGAAAACAAAACCCGGAGAAAACGTCCTTGTCGAGGGAAACTCATTAATCTCCAAATCTGCCTGGAATTAAGTCGACTTTGATTGACAGGAACGTTTTTTTACCCTAATAATTAAAGCAGGGGTGTCAAACTCGTTTAAGCTCGGGGGCCACACGATAGAACAAACATTCTCTCGGGGGCCGGTTTAGTAGATTAGAGAGAAAGAAAAAAAAGAGAGAAAGAAATAAGAGAAAGGATAGGGAGAGAAAGGGTGGGACAAGTAAGGGAAAGAGAGAAAGAGAGACGGACAGAGAGAGAGAGCGTGAGATAAAAACAGAAATAGTGAGAGAGGGGGAAAGAAAGAAAGAATGAAATCCAAAGAGAGACAGAAAGAGAGAAAAAGAAGAGAGAAGGAGAGAAAGAGAAAAAGGGGAAAGACAGAAGGGGAAAGCAAGAGAGAGAAAGAGAGTCAAGGAAAAAAATGGAGAGAGAACAAAAGAAGGCAAAGAGACATAGAGAGACAAAAAGGAACAGAGAAAGAGAAAAAAAAACACAGAGAGTGAAAGAGAGAGTTAGAGAGAGTGAGAGAAAAATGGAGGAAGAGAGAGAGAGAGAGAAAGAGAAATTGGAGAGAGAGAAATCCAAGTGCAGCGTTTGTGAGAGGCACCAGGCTTTGGCAACATCAAGTGGACCTATTGCAACCTACAGCTCTCTTTCTCTTGCGCTTCTCTGAGCCTTGTCTCGCGGGCCGGATCCAACCCTCTAGCGGGCCTGATCCGGCCCACGGGCCGCCTGTTTGACACCTGTGAATTAAAGTAAAAAGAATTGTGTATGAATTCCAAATGTGGTCCTGCTGTCTATAACCAGAAGAAGGAAGACCTTATTTTTCCTCTATGGCAGGGGTGTCAAACTCATTTGAACTCGGGGGCCACACCATAGAACAAACATTCTATCGGGGGCCGGACTAGTAGATTAAAGAGAAAGAGAAAAGAGAGAGAAAGAAATAAGAAAAAAGAGAAAAGGAGAGAGGGCGGGACAAAGAAAAAAAAAGAGGGAGAGAAACATAAGATAAAAAGTCGTAAGAGAGGGGGAAAAGAAAGGGAGAAGAAGAAAGAAATCCAAAGAGAAATAGAAAGACAGGAGGAGAGAAAAGAGAAAAAAGGAATTTGGAGCAAAAGAGGTTAAAAGACACAGAGAGAAAGAGACAAAGAGCAACAAAGGAAAAGAAAAAGAGACACAGGGAGTGAAAGAGATGGAGTGAGAGAAAAGAGGTGGAAAGAGAGAGAGAGAGAGAAATAAATACAAGAGATAAAAAGAGAAATAGAGCAAAAGAGAGAAGGAGAGAAAGGAGAAGGAAAGAATAAGAGAAGGAGAATGGAAGAGAGAGAAAGCATGAAAAACCAAAGATAAAAAGAGAAATAGAGCGAAAGAGAGAAGGAGAGAAAGGAGAAGGAAAGAAAGAGAGAAGGAGAATGGAAGAGAGAGAGAAAGCATGAAAACAAGAGATAAAAAGAAAAATAGAGCGAAAGAGAGAAGGAGAGAAAGGATGAGGAAAGAAAGAGAGAAGGAGAATGGAAGAGAGAAAGAGAAAGAGAGAGAAGGAAAAAAGGAAGAGAGCAAAAGAAGGTAAAAAGACAGAAAAAGACCAAGAGGAACAAAGAAAGAGAAAAAGAGAGAAGGAGAACGTGAAAGGGAGAGAGAAAGAGTGAGAGAAAAAGGGGGGAAGAGAGAGAGAGAAAAAGAGAAAGAAAAATCTGTCTTTCTTCGAGGCACCTGGCTTTGGCAACATCAAGTTGACATATTTCAACCTGCAGCTTGTTTTTCTCTTGCGCTTCTCTGAGTGTTGTCTCGCGGGCCGGATTCAATCCCTTAGCGGGCCTGATCTGGCCCGCGGGCCGCCTGTTTGACACCTGTGCTCTATGGGTTCGTTTGGAGCTGAGATGAGGGAGCTGTCAAAATGGCTGACAAAACCTTTTATACTGGGAGGGCGGTCCCAATGTACAGGAAACGCTTTAATTTTTTAAATATTTTTAAACTTTATTGAATTGAATCATTAACATCTACAAATGTAAATCATTTTTGTTGTTTAGGTCTACACTTTCCTACTGTTTTGGTTATTTACAGTAGTTTGGGTGACCATTGATATTTTCTGTATTATGCTGTATTATTTAGCGTATGGGAAAAGAATGTCTTTACAGTATAGTCACGTGTTTTTTATGTTCATCTCTTTTTGTTTATTGCACAAGTGCCAAATATGGGGTCCGCGGGCCAGATCAGGCCCACCAAGGGTTTTAATCCGGCCCGCAGGACAACAACGAGAGAAGCACGAGAGGAAAATAAGCTGCAGTTTGAAATATGTCCGATTGATGTTGACAAAGCCAGGCGCCACTCGCATAGACAATAGAGCTGGATTATTCACTATCTCTCTTTTATTTTCTCACTTTTTCACTCTGTCTTATTCTCTCTCTCCTTCTGACTCTATTTGTCTGCCTCTTTCTCTGTATATCAGTTTTTCGTTCTTTCCCTTCTTTATTTTTTCTAAATTTTTCACTCTCTTTTTTGCTCTCTTTCTTGCTATTTTTCTTTCTTTTTCTTTTTTTTTGTCTCTCCCTCCTTCTGAGTGTATTTGTCTTCCTCTTTCTCTATATCTCAGTTTTTCTTTCTCTCTCTTCTTTATTCCTTTTTCCTTCATTTTCACTCTCTCTTTTTCTCTCTTTCTTGCTGTTTTTTTTCTTTTTCTTTCTTTGTCTCTCCTTTTCTCTCACTGTTTTTCTCATTCTCTCTCACTCGTTCTTTTTTTTCACTATTTCTCCATCTCTCTCTCTCTCTCTCTCTCTCTCTCTCTCTCTCTCTTCTACTCTCCTCTTTTTTCCCACTCTCTCTCTTATTCTCTCTCTTTTGTTTTCCTTCTTCCTCTCCATCTGTTCTCTTTCTTTCTTTTTTTCTGTCTTTAGTTCTTTCTTTCTTTCTCCCTTTCTCCCTCTCTGTCACTTGTTCTCTCTTTCTCTCACTCTTTTTTTTAACATTTCAATGTACTAGTCCGGCTCCCTCACAATTTATTTTCGTCAATGTTGCCCCCAATCTAAAATGAGTTAGACACCCATGATTTATAGTTTATAAAACAAATTAAAACTGTAATATATTCATTTTCTTTTAGACCTTGACGTGTTTCCTGTTCCTACCAATTACTTCTGGTTTTAGGACCTGGCGATATTACCATGAGATCAAATATCAATTTTATCAGTCAGTTTTGACAATTTTACTATATATATGCGATATAAATGTAATGGATTTTAATTTTTAAAAATGAGTTAAAATGGGTTTTAATAGAAACTGACCAGTCATTGTGCATTCAAACTAAATAGATAACAAAATAGATAATAGAATAAGCTTACCGTCAACCTCAGGGTCTGGCTCATCTCTGGAGACAAGGATGACCAGAAAACAACGGCGACCAGATGATCAAGGTGCTGGATCTGAGTCGGATCAGTAGGCTTCTCCTGCTACTGGTAACCCTAGAAACCATCTGTTTCATGTGGGGAGCAGGACCCTACTCCAGAAAACAACGGCGACCAGATGATGAAGGTGCTGGATCTGAGTCGGATCAGTAGGCTTCTCCTGCTACTGGTAACCCTAGAAACCATCTGTTTCATGTGGGGAGCAGGACCCTACTCCAGGAGAGGGATGGGCACTGCCAGACTGCACGCGCCCAAGACACTCCACAGGAAAGGTTGCCATGACAACCCTCAGGTTAAGGGTTTCTTGAATGTGAACCTTAGTTTTCAAATCCAAATGTGATGTTTCTATTTCCTGCCACGTTTTTCCGCTAACCTTTACTAGCCTCTATATATATATATATATATATATATATATATATATATATATATATATATATATATATATATATATATATATATATATATATATATATATATAATATATATATATATATATATATATATATCCAAAACTGTATGTAACATCCTACATCCCCACATTTCTTGTGTAAATATTGCGTATATTATAACCTTTATCTTCTTTGTTCCTTTATCTTCTTTGTTTCTTTCATCCTCTCTGTTTAATGTGAAACTGGAGTGCCATGTCCAATATCGTTGTCACAATAAGTTCAACCCATTTTGTAACAATGACAATAAAAGTATATTCTATTCTATTCTATTAGTTGTAGCCTTAGTAATACATGCAGTCATTACAGAAAGGGCTCTGATTTTTAAGATTGCTCCACACAGGCGTGTGTCTGTTTTTTTTCATTGTGCTTTTGGCGCACATATAGACTTGGAGCGTGCAGACACAAGAATGGATGTTGAGCTTGTCTCGACAATTTAGTAGTCTCTCCCTCCCCAAAATGATGTGCTGTTACAAATAAAATGCTGACATATTCTTGGGGAAACATTAAAAAGCAAAGACACTTTATACGACTGAATTGTAGTCTCCTCTTTTCTTAAAACGATTGAAGGGATGATGAATACTTGCACAAAAGATTCTAAGCCAATGTCTTAATCATTGCATTTCTGAATGTTTACAGCCATTCTCTGTAGCTCATCTTTGCCCAGAATATTCTGTAAATAAATCTATTATTTTAATAACCTGTTTTTTTATAGAATGAGAGTAAAATGAAATATTCGGTCCCTGTTTTTAAGAACTAAATTGGTGAACTCAGGGGGTAGAGCGCAGGTCTCAGGACCGAGAGGTTACAGGTTAGATTCCCAGCTCCTCTGGGTTAAACGTGGAAGGGTCCTTGGGCAAGACCCTGAATAGATAAACGAAAAAGATGGTTTACAACAGTGTCTATATATGTCTATTGTTTAAAGTTGGACAAAAGGGAATTGTTTTGACAAGAAAACAACCTGTGTTTTTGTTGTTGTTGTTGTTTTGTAAATATGTGACTTTAGAAGTACAGCGCATATTATGAAGCTCTACATTGGGGTAAAAATATAAAATAATATAAAAATATATAATGCCCAGCGATTGGCTGGCAACCAGTTCAGGGTGTCCCCTGCCCACTGCCCGGTGATTGCTGGGATGGGCTCCAGCACCCCCGCGACCCTACTGAGGATAAGCGGTGCAGCTAATGAGATGAGATGAGATAAAAATATATAACGGAATTAGGACCCAGATGCGTAACGTTAACCACAGGTTTATTGAGATAGAGAGGAAAGGCAGCGCCCGCGATGTGGTGCACGCTGGACGCGGGAAGCAAGCTGCTCACAGAATCGGAACGTGTTCCGAATGCGGAAGTGGATCTTCCGGAACGGGAGATCGTAGTGTCGTGGGCAGAAAAACAGGTCAATAGCCGGGACAGGAGAGCAAAACGTGGTCGGGATCAAAAAACGAGTCGTAAGCCGGGACGGGAGATCAAAATGTGGTCGTGGTCAAAAAACAGGTCGTAGCCGGAGACAAACGGGGAAATCAGGAACAGACAGTTGGAAAAATGGGTGTAAAAAGCGGGAACGATGGGAGTCAGAGTCAAAATGCTTGCCTTGTAGAAACAGAGGTTCACTGACGGACTGACAACAGGCGAGTGAAAGGACTAAGCTTAAATAAGACGGCGAACCAATCAGGAAGCCAGCAGCAGCTGGCACCAAACGAGCGGGCACAGGTAAATTAATCATGACCTATATATAAATACCTCTATCTATCTATCTATCTATCTATCTATCTATCTATCTATCTATCTATCTATCTATCTATCTATCTATCTATCTATCTATCTATCTATCTATCTGAACATGCTACTTTTAAAATCCTCGTAGGGCTAAAAATAAGAAGTAAAATGCTTTTTGGTCATTTTGAGTCTCAGTAGTTTATATTCTTTCTTGTGCTTCTAGCACTCACTTTCTGTTGCTCTACACCAGGGGTGTCAAACTGCAGGGGCAGACTAGTAGATTAGAGACAAGAGAGAAGAGGGAAAGAGAGAGGGGACAAAAAAATAGAGAGGGAGAGAGAGAGGAAGGCTGGAGTGAGGAAGAGAAAATGACAGAAAGAGAAAGAGAAAAATTTGAAAAATAAAGAGAGGGAATGAGGATGAAAAAATATGAAAGAGAGAGAGAGAGGAAAAGAAAGAAAGAAAGAAAGAAAGAAACAAAGAAAAAAAAGGAAGGAAGGAGGGAAGGAAGGAAGAAATTTTTATCATTCATTTCAAAACAAAACCTGCCATGAATCACGATCCCGATGCCACAACCGGCGGCCATTTTACGTTGCCAATCACAGAGACTTGATACATGAATTTCTTAAAGGCTTTTTTCTCATTTTATGTTTATTGTTCATTTGTCAAAATCAGTAATACAGTCGTTGTTGATTATTAAAGGCTTCCAACTCAGAAATGCTGTCCCAAGGGATGTCAAACTCTGTGGCCGGATCCAGACTTTCTATTCTGAGGCGGCTCGGAGCAATAAAAGATAGTCAACTCCAAATTTTTAGCTTTATTTTTCAGTATTATACTTTATTATTCAGCCTACATGAGTAACCCACCATACTCATGAATCACGACACATTTACTTAGAAACAATGAAGAATTAATATTTTAATGTTTGGCTTTGAATGTGTTAACTCGTTTATTTTAACACCAGAACCAACTCACCACGCTATAAAAACTCAACACTGCCCTTTAGCGGCCGGAGAGAGCATTTGGTTTGCATTTATTTAAAAAAATCAACTTTTGATAGAAATGACTTAGAGCAGAGCAGAACATTTTTGAGCCAAAGAGCCATAATAGGAAAATATTATTACAATTTTTTTTTAAGAGCCAAAAATTTCACAGAAACCGCCAAACCCGCTCCTAAGACAAAATCTTTTTATTCCGTGTATTTTATTCCATTGTTTAACTTCAGATTATTTGATCAAATTCATGAAATATTAATAATGCCAGAGCCTGTTACCCATATAAGCAAATATACCACTTTAAACTCGTCTCCCTCCCGCAATTACTTAAGCTCAGTGAGGCTCATTTTTTTCGTAAATATTGGTTTCCAAACCATGTGCAAGCAGAGTACTTATGTAAAAATGTCACAAAATACTGCAAACGAGGATGCTGACGCATTGACCTTCAGGGCAGATGGCGCTGGGAAGACAAAATTGCGCTATGTGCATAGCTCTGCCCACCCGACCTGCTCACCTGATTAAACTGCTCTATCTGCTTGGCTGGCATTTCTGGCTGTTTACAGTTGTTCTGTAGGTTTTTATCATTAAGTGTCTCAACAGTGAACCTAAATTGTTTATTGAACTTCCATATAACGGATTTCTTGGTGACGTACAACCAAAACAGGTTCAGTTGGTTGGACACCTTGACTGTAAGTTGTAGTTTGGAGTATGCTATTATATACTGGACCGAACCAATACGCGCACTAGACTAAACGCTCATCATTTATCAATCGGAATCTGTAGATGAGATTTTGATTGCAAATTTTATCTCTGAACCATATATACTCATGAAAAGGGCTATATATTGCTTGCAAACCATAGGTTTCCAACCCTTGATCTAGAGACTCGTTTCCTTTTTTGACATACTACGAATTTTAAGACAGGCCGGATGAACTCACCCAACAGGCGGGATTTTGGCCCATGGGCCACATGGTTGACATCCCTGGTCTAGGCCATTGGATCGGCAAAAATAAACTAAACAGTTCTTGTCATGGCAAGGTTGTGCTATCTGTGATCAGTGTTTACACCCTTGTATTAGTGCAGTGGTTTGCATATCCTCCTAACCCGCGAACAGTCCCCAGTTCGATACCGGATGGAACATCTGTTGGCTTGGAGACTGATGGGTGCCACCAGGCTGTACTTGCCCAGGACTCTGACAATGGTACCCAGCCACCCAAAACCCACCCACCACAATAATCTCCAGACGCTTAAGAAATCATTAAATGCCGACAAGGTTGTTCTATTTATGATCACTGTTTGCATCATTGTGTTGGTCTCCAGCCATGATTGTGCAGATAGGCTAACCATGTAGATGTCTCTTGATAACCCCACTCAGTGGGGACCTCTAGAACAGAATGGATCTTTATACATTTTGAGGGTTTTCACAGTCTTTAATGTTTCAGAATGTATAATCGTTCAGGGCTATTCTCTTCTTATTATGAGCGTCTGATACCTCTACTTACGAATGTCTCTATATATGAAAGTTTCAGTACCTGATTGGGAAAATATTGCCTCCATTTACAAAGGCGTTTCAGGATGCAAAGTCGAAAATACAGGACAGTACGCGCTGCTATTAGCGCTTAAAAACTGCATAGCAACCCAGTGCGCCTGCGTGCTCCCGGCATGCTCTTCGTGTCACCGTCGGAGTTCAGAGACGAGGAGGAGGAGGGGTTTGGGCAAGGAGGACGCAGCTACCATTCACTAAGCCAATATTATAGACATTTTAGCAAAATTCCATGAAGTCTTGGAATTTATGAAGAGGAATCACCCGGGAAGAGTGTTGATAAGTTGGCTATCGTTCATTATGATGACGTCTACCTCGCGCATTTCCAACCGATTGTCAAAAGCCGGCAAAAGCAGACGTCTCTGGATCAGTTTTTCAAAAAACTCAAGGCAAAATAGTAAATAAATATTCTTACTATTTCGTTTATTTTATCTTTTTTTTTACATTATGTGCCTCAGTCATGGTTGTCCCCTTTTGTCGGTCCGTCTGCGAATCTCTGTTTTTACACGGCAAGCCCTTTTTTGCCTATCCCGTGTTTTTGCTCCTGTTTGTCTCCCGCTTCAATCTGTTTCAGCTCGACCATGTCTGCTATCCCGTCCCGAATTACGATCCGTTTTTTATCCCGACCACGTTTTTGCTCTCCTCTCCTGGCTTTCGACTTGTTTACGATCCCGACCACGTTTTTGCTCTCCTCTCCCGGCTACTGACCTGTTTTTTCCCGCTCCTGACACCGCCATCGCTCGCCACGGAAGTGCCACTTCCGCGTTTAGAGCAACCTGCCCCCCGCAACCAGCGATTGCCAAATCGTTTGTGCAATCCTTTCCCTTCTTCCCAATAAAACTGTGAGAAACGTTACGCGAGTGGGTCCTGTTTCCGTTCTGGTCCTGACAGCCTCTCGTTTTAGGTTTTTGTGTGGTGGTCTTTTTCTAAAATGCATCTATTTCATGTTCTGATGCCCTTTTATGATTGATCAAAAGAACATCATACTGTACTTTTGCAGGGCTTGGAACGGATTAGCGCATCTCATCTCATCTCATTAGCCGTACCGCTTATCCTCATTAGGGTCGCAGGGGGGCTGGAGCCCATCCCAGCCATCTCCGGGCAGTGGGCAGGGGGACACCCTGAACTGGGACAGACAACTCATTCGCTCATTCACACCTAGGGACAATTTGGACCGGCCAATTCACATGAAATGCATGTTTTTGGAACGTGGGAGGAAACCGGAGTGCCCGGAGGAAACCCACGCAAGCACGGGGAGTACATACAAACTCCGCACAGGAAGTCTGGAGCTGGATTTGAACCCACGACAGGTTCCCATGACATGAACTGTGCTGCACAAGCGCTAACCACTGCGCCGCCGTGCTGCCCGGATTGGCGCATTTACATTCAAAATGTGTCTCTACTTATGAAGTTTTCAGGTTACAAAGCTACTCCCGCAACCGATTCAATTCGTAAGTAGAGGTACCACCGTATAAACGTAACACTTTCTTTGTGGAGAAAATGCCAGTATGCATGTTTGCTCAGATGAGCTATATTTACCCTTTTCTTTTACAAAAATGTGATGACTGAATCTGAGGTAAAGGCAGACATATTTGCTCAACTATGGCAGCCACACTTTTTATAAGTTTGCTTGACTTGCATTTGTATGCTGACACTGGCACTGATTGTTGAGTTTGTGTATATGTTGTGCTTTAATCCTAATCCCGTACTTAATTCTTCACCCTCAGTCCTAAAATCTAACCTAAGGGGCTCCAACGTGGTGTCCCCTAAGCTCACCAATGCTGGGTCATTGTGATTTTCTAGTGAAATGATTATTTATTGGGTGACTGAGTCTATGCCACCCTCTTTTAAATAATTAACCTGGTAATGACATAGTAATAACATATGTTGATATTTTAGAAATTGAAATAAATAAGAGTTCATAGGCTTCACCGACAAACATGTTTTTTAATATTGGTAATTATTTTTAAGCAATTAATTAAGAGAGTAGAATGAGAATGTATTCATGTAATAAAACCATGTATTTATTCATCTTTTCATTGATTATTTTACAGGAAATACAACAAACAGAATTCCAATTTATGGGATTTATAAAGCAAATGAGCAATAAATGTGCCGTTTTTTTAGCTAGCTATCTGGCAACATTTTGAACTTTGTAGCTATCTAGCTATCTTCCTACCTTTGTTTTTATTTAGCAGGCTATCAAGCTAGTTATTAGACCTTTCAACAGGCTATCTAGCTAATATTTGACTTTTTTGTTAGTTATCAGGCTAATTTTTTGCTTTCTTTCTGGCTAGCTATCTAGCTTTGTTTTTGGCTTTCTATCCAGCTTTGTCGATGGCCTTTTACTCTTTTAGATAGCTAGCTAGCTAGCTCCCTTTTAATTGTTTACCTGTTTTTCTTCTTAGCTAACTATAAAGTTACCTTTTTTAGCGATTTAGCAAGCCATCTAGCTAAGTTTATATTTTAGAAATGCATATCAAACTCTCAGCTTTAAAATGGTTGGAGACCCCTGGTGTACATGTTGTGCTTTAATTCTTATCCCATAGTTCCCTAAAACCTAACCCAAGCTGAACCCATGTGCAGTGCCAGGCAATGTGCTGTGAGGTTTGCATATGTCTCCTTGCGCAGAGATAAACGTCCTCATTTTTTATCCAGGAAGCAGTTTCATTGTAAAGACACAGAGGTGATCACATTTGAACTGGTTTGAACTCCATTTTGGCAACAAAAAAACAAAACAAAAACAAAGTAGAAAACCCCTTCCTTTGTTGAGATAAATAACGCTTACGAACACTCTCACATATCATTCCCCAATAAGGGTGCTATCATCTACCAATCACAGATGCACTTTGCCTAATATTCATTCATTCTAGTTTATAAAACAGAAATGCACAAACACAATCTCAAATCGATATTTCATTTTTTAAAAATAGATACAAATCATATCAACAGACTTTGTCTCTCCCGCGTTGGCACATAAAAAATTGTTGGCATTTGTTTTGTTGGAAGACTTAACACTGAAACACCAAAATGCAGAAACATGGTGCTCTCTGGCCAGCCAGCGAGGGATCGTAGAAATCTACCACAACGCCGCAAGTGTCCAAAAAAACCAAGGTCCGGGGACAATAAATTAATGTCTTGTATGAATTTGGAAAAAGTGCATAACTAAATATGGGCCCCGGCAACTCCACTGGTATTTAAATGTACAAATGGCATTTGTTTAATTTCTGCTAAGAGTGTGCTTGAAAGTTTCACTTCTAAGGACCCACAAATGTCCAGAAACCCCTGCTGTTGACACCTTAGGTAGTGATCTTGTCACCGAGCTGGAGTCCGAGTCCATGGAAGTAGTTTTAACACAGCATAAATATGCCAAGTTCAAAGGACGGTCAATAGTTATTCATATTCTCATTTCGTGATCAGGACTCCTGTCCAGCGAGGGCTCCCGGGTGCTAATCAAGGACGCCGAGGGCCCCTGATTGACTCCAAAAGGGGACACGGCAGGTGAGCGCGCCGCCAAAGGGGATAACGACGGCGAAAAGCTGGGCGACATTGCTGCAGATGAAATGGAACCCTCGTGGCTGATGGGTGACCGGCGCAGGGTCGCCAACTGGGGGAACGTCCGTCCGAGCACTGGGACTTTGGGCGGCACAGACATGGCTCCAGGGTGAGCAACCGACGTGATGAGCGGCGGCGGGTCAATTCTCAGTTTCGGATCCAGTTTAGCTTTGGAGTGGAAAGGCTGGCGCGGGGTGGTGTTCTGCTGCGCGGTCTCATCTTTAAGTCTCGCAATTTCTGTGAAGACATTGGCTAGTGGCTGGAACTGAGGGCACCAGTTGAGCAAGTAGTCCCAGTTGTAGCTACCGCGGAGCTCCTCATCGCTGGCCACTATTGCAGTGAGAGAACCATCCACAGATGGTTTACCGTCCTCTGGAAAAGCGTAATCCTTGGGGAGGGAAATATTCAATCCCCGGCCAACTCCCAGGTAGCCACCTCCCTCGTCCCTGTAGACCGGGAGCTGCCCTGCCAGCAAAGTTCCGCTAAGACTACTGCCCAGTTTTTTGCCCTTAAACCAAGTGCTACCTTCCAAAGCCGCTGGCTCACATGAAACATCAGAGAGCTGGTCGGCGTCCTGCTGAATCCCAGAGTCGGGTCCCCTGGCTGAGATGTGTTCCTGCATGGAAGAGCTGATGGAAGCCACACGGGGATACTCATTTATCATTCTTATTTCATCGTCCTCCGCTGCCTCGGCAGATCCTCTACCACTCGAATGAGATGGATCCAGAGATCCTCCTCTTGGATACGGACCCACGCCACCGCCCACCTGGTCGCCAACATACCCAGGTAAAGTCTGGTGGTAGATTCTTTCCCCTTGTCCTGAATTGCAATTGTCCATGTTCTTTAGAGCGGTCCCCGAGGTACAATTTCTGTTTGTAGCATTCTGAGCCTTCTTCCTCCTGCTGGACTTGACCAAATACACAACAACCGCCATGATCACCAAGAGAATGATCAATGCGAGCGATACAGCAATAATGATAATGAGCAAAATGTTAACGTCGGGGGCCAGGCCAAAGCCTGTGTTGGTGACGTCGATGGAAATATGCGCAATGCTGTGGCGGGACACATCCAGAGGACTATGAGCTCTCACAGTCAGAGTCATAAATCGTGTTTCTTGTTTGCCATGCTCTGATCCACTGTTACTGCTGTAACGGCTCCCCGAGTTGTCCACTTTGAGGAAAATCACCCCGGTGGTTTTATTTACTTCAAAGTACGGAGAACTTGTGGGGAAAGAATAGAGGACAATCCCATCTACACCTCCATCCTCGTCATGTGCCATGACTTGGCCTATGCTCTGGCCTTTTTTGGCATCCTCAGGAACTTCAAATGAGAAATCGGAGGATGTGAAAAGTGGATCATATTCGTCCTCGCCTATGACAAACACTTGCACCGTCACTGTGGCAGAGTGGTTTCCCGCATCGACAGCCAGCGCAATGAAGTTAAATGAATTGATTTTCTCAAAGTCAAACGGCTTCCTGGTCCGGATTTCCCCATTGGTAGAATCTACAGAAAAGTAATTTCCAGATGGCGAGTGCTCTACCATCAGGTATCTGAGTTGACCAAAGACTCCCGTATCGTGATCAATAGCGTGGAGAACTGTCACAGCTGAATTTGCAGGTTGATTCTCTCTAATACTAGCTGTCAGAACTTCAACCGGGAAGAAAGGATGGTTGTCGTTCACGTCTTTTACCTCCACAACTACAGGAGCCAGAGCGAAATGCCCTTGACCGTCTGTGGCCTGGATAATGACGGTGTGACTGGGCCTGTGTTCGCGGTCTAATGCATTCTGAAGCCGCAAGGCTCCAGTCCATCGGTCCACAGTGAATAGGTTGACCTCATCCCCGGAGCTTATCGAATACTGGATCTCCGCATTGGGTGCTGAATCAGGATCTGGTGAAGAAAAATAGCGACCAAGGTTCTCAATTAACTCAGACAATGTATGTTCAAGAAATCCGAACCAGACATGTTTTCTGTACCTGTTGCAGTTAGTCGTATGATTTCTGTCCCAACAACAGCCCCTTCATTCAAGGCCACTGTGTATTCTGCCCTGCTGAAAAGAGGTGGATTGTCGTTCACATCGCCAATGGTGATGACGGCGGCAACGCTGGAGCTCCTTTGGGGTACGCCGCGGTCGGACACCACCACGGTGAGGTTGTACAGTGGCTTGGCTTCGAAATCCACAGCCTCTGCCAGGAGTAGTGTCCCCACAGTTTGGAAGCCGCGGTCTTCCACGAAGCGCACGCTGCTCTCCATCTGGAAGGCATTGCCCTCATTGCCGCTGGCGATGGCAAAGTCGAATCCGCAGTTTTCTCGGGAGATATCGCTGTCAAAGGCCTCGAATGTTAAGACCGTGACTCCAGGGATGGTGTCCTCTGAAACCACCGCCCTGAAAGATAAAATAGTCAATTTATGTAAATCTTTAAATCTTTAAAGGGGTCCAGTACCTCATTCAATCTTCACGTCATAAGTTCTAGGCAAACAGCTTTACTACAACCCACTTTAGAATCTGCTTTTTAAAGGTAACTTCCCTAGTAAAATCTTCCTATCTTTGGTCTGGAAGTCTCAAACAGCCTTAATCGGTTCATCTTTGTCCTGGGTTCTTTTAATGTCGTTTTTTTTCAGAATTGGTTCGCTTAGTCATTAAAACTCGGACAAAAGAAATCATAAATGACTTTTACTCTGACTAACCTGTACTCTGACTGGTGGAACACAGGGGCATTATCGTTGACATCCGCGATTTGAACCTGGACCGTTGTGAGGGCAGAATACGAGGGTGAGCCACCATCACGAGCTTCAATGACCACATTCACTGAAGGACGTTCAGCATCAAACTCTATTCGGTGGTTGATAAAAAGAGTCCCTGAAAACCAGATAAGCGAGTCAGTGAGTCAAATTTAGTAGATTTTGTGACTTTCCATGAGGAGGAGGAAGTGCCTGTCTACCGTTATTAGGATCAATGTAGAAGCCCTCCTGAGTGGATGACATGACACTGTAGGAGATCCTTCCGTTCTCTCCAGAGTCCCTGTCCGTCGCTGTAACCGTGACGACCACACTGCCAGGTGGCGTGTGTTCGGGCACGGTTACCTGGGGAGATCATTGGTATGAGCAGTTACAGTCTTGCAAATGCACAGTTTTCCTCGAGTCTTGCATACCTGATAGAGGTCCTGTGTAAAGATCGGTACATTGTCATTGACGTCCTCTACCAGAATAGTGATGTTGGCCTCGGTGTCGTGAAGGCTGTCGGTTGCTCTGACAGTAACAGTATACCACGTCTTTTCCTCAAAATCCAGCGGGGCGTTGAGTGAAACTCCTCCGGTGTAGCGGTGAATCTCAAATGTGCCCTTGGCATCTGGGGCCACATGCAGTGAATATGCCAGAGCGGGACCAGAGTCGACATCGTTACCCGTCACCAGGGTGATCTCCGTGCCTATTAATGCGCCTGATGGATAAGAACGATGTCAGTTATTTTTGCACATATATCGCCTATAACAGTTTTGTCTAATTTGTTAATATTTACTCTCTGAGATGCGAATTTCTTGTGGAAGTGGAATAGTGGGACTGTTGTCATTCTGGTCAACGATAATCACAGTGAGAGATGCTGAACCTGCCAGTCTTGGACTTCCTCTATCAGTTGCTGTTATCACCAGCCTAAGAAAATATGTTACTTATTAAACATGGCTGTGTTCCAACACAATCTTACCGACTTAATGCTCTTACTTGGTCTGGGTAAAGATCTCACGGTCCATGATAGCTGTGGTAGTGATGGTGCCTGTCACCGGATCAATCCTAAATAATCCACTCATACCCGAAGTTTGAATGGAGTAGGTCACCTGACTATTCTGGCCCTGATCAACGTCCTCAGCCATTACCTGGGAACGTTCATGGCAAGTTTAAAAACTTGCATAGGCCGGACTGAGAGTAATTGCATCGCACGGCACCTGTATGATTGGTGTTTCATATCCCTGAGCCTCTCTCATATAAGCGACGTAGTTCTGCAGCTGGAAGCGAGGCAGGTTGTCATTTACGTCCTGCAGCATCAAGTTAATGCCGATGAAGGAAGTGGAGGACACAGTTTCGGCCTTCACCACCAATCGTAGCCTAGGTGTGTCTTCAAAGTCCAGACCCTTGGAGCTTTGCACCCAAATTTCACCTAAAAGTCACATGTATGAATTTCTGTGTTTTGGAAATTATGGCTTCGCCCCATTCATTACTGCATCCATTCCATTCCATTTTGAAAGAGTAGCTGATAGTGCTCACCTGTAGATGAGCTGATCCTGAAGGCTTGCTGTCTGTTCCCACTGAAGATACTGTAACTGATCCCCTTTCGATTTCCATCTGGATAGTTGGCCTGGGCCTGAGCCACAGCTGTACCTAATTTACCAAACCAGAATACAGATTATTCATTAACAATAAAATGAGATGACTATCCCTGTTTTAGGTTAAAATTGTGCAAGACCTTTAACTGCGTTCTCCTGCAAAGTGACATCTCTGGCGTTCCTTGAGAAGCGAATACCATCATATGTCACCTCCTTCACGTAAATGACCACAACGCCCTGTGCGGACTGAGCCGGGGTGCCCTGGTCCATGGCCTCCACAATCAAAGTCCTCTGTGCTTGGGACAGAGTCTCGAGAGGCTCTGTGGCCTGGATCTGTCCGGTCAGAGAGTTGATACTGAACCCCGTCACTGGGGCAGCAAAACGATAAAAGACAGAGCCGTTGGCCCCGAAGTCTTTGTCTTCAGCTTTCATGGTGGCTAGAACCCGCTGGGATCTCTTGCTGGATACTTCTATGACCAACGGGTCCTGGATGAAGATGGGCGTGTTATCATTGACATCTGTGATGGTGATGGTCACCTGATGGGTTGACAAGCTGATTTACGATTTGTCTTACCAAAGAACTTGTAAAGTACATACTATATCAGGCCAATTCGACCCAAAGAGCTATAAAGAGAGATTCACAACATACTATTTAAGACATAATTTAACATAATTTGATAAAGCGTATGAAGTAATAATAATACCAGAGTCAGTGTCCCAAATCAATATAAATATACCACTTAAAATTCGTCACCGTTCCAGTTACTTTAGGGTGACGAGGCTCTGTTTTGTCCTAAATCATGGTTTTAAAACACCCATCCATTCATCCATTATCTGCACCGCTTATCTTCAGTCATAGGTAGGTAGGCCAGGGTAGCTAGAGCCCATCCCAGCCATCCTCGGGCAGTGGCTGGCAACCCTGAACTGGTTGCCAGCCGGTCGCAGGGCACTTAGGGACAGACAATTCACTCGCTCATTCACACCTAGGGACAATTTGGACCGGCTAATTAACGTGACATGCGTGTTTTTGGAATGTGGGAGGAAACCGGAGTGCCCGGAGGAAACCCATGCAAGCAGTAGGAGAACAGGCAAATTCCTCACAGGAGGTTCAAACACCTTAGAACTGTGCCGCACACGCGCTAACCACTGCACCGCCGTACTGCCTGTTTTAAACAATAGTGCAAGCAAAGCTCTTTTGTAAAAATGTCCCTAAACATTGCAAACAAGGATACCAACATATCAACCTTGAGTGCAGATGACGGTGGGTGGGAAGATAGACTTAGTGTAGGCCCACCCATTCCTACGCTCACCCAATCATTGTCTTGGGTGCTTTGCTATGGCTTCTGGGTGTTTTTCACCTGGCTTTTCATTATAAAGTGTCTCAACAATGAACATGAGCTTAATGAGCTTATATATAAGGGTTATTTAGCGATTTCCAGCCAAAAAGGAGTATGTTGTTGTGACACCCTGACTGTAAATTGTAGAACAAACTTTGCCGTTCATATACTGGACCAAACCTCGGTCAATTCTAAGTCATATTTGCTTCGCACATGCCATGATCAGCCGCATAAGTATCAATCCAATGAAATACTGTGCATAACCCATTTCTTCTCAGAGCCAGACGTAATAATGATAAGACCCTTGTACTACATGATCTACAAGATTCAATACATTAGTTATGAATTGTGTATAAGGTGCTGCTTGTACAAAAGAAAATAATTTCAGAATTTTCAATGGTGTACACTTTTTGTTATAAGTGTGACAAACTTTGTTTCACCTGAGCTGAGGAGTTCCTTGGCGATGCCGGGGAAAGGTCAGTGGCATATGCCCAGAAACTGTACGATGCTAGCTTTTCACGGTCGAGGGGGGCGGAGGTGGTGATACGGCCGGTGCGCTCGTCCACCGCAAATGCACCACGAGCCTCATGGCTCAGGAAGTAGAGAACTTTTCCATTCATGTCATCATCGGCGTCTGTAGCAGACACCTGCGAAATAATCAACCAGAGGTAATTACACCGATATAAATAAAGTAAGATTCTATCTATTTTGGGTTAAATAGGCCACAAGTGAATGCGTCATTAACACTTAACAAAAGAAGAGCAAGGCGGAGAATTTATCATCTGTCTACCGTCAGGACTTGTGATCCCTCAGTGGCATCCTCGAAAACATCAGCACTGTAGGCACTCTTGGAAAAAACGGGGTTGTTGTCGTTGACATCCAGGACGCGGACCGCCACCGTGACGGCTGAGCTAAGAGGCGGGTCTCCTCGATCGGTGGCTGTCACTTCCAGTGTGTACTCAGCTTTGGTCTCTCTGTCGAGGTTCCGCCGGGTCGACAAGGATCCCGAGCTGGTGTGGAGGTGGAAATCCCCATCCGGGTCACCGGCTGGAAGGAGCAGTGGCGGCAAAAATGAGGGCAGATCTGGGTCCAATTTTTAAAGGCCAACTTGAACAGCCAGATTAGTGTCAGACCTGTAAATACGTTTTTATATACAAACGGGCCTTGCTCAAGTGAGCATCTGGTGCCGTTCCAGTGAACTAATGAGAAAGTTGGCAGAGGAGACGGGCGGGAGTGCTCTTACCGGTAATCCTGTACTCAATATCCCCGCCGGCACCTGAGTCAGGGTCATTTGCTTTAAGGACACAAAACTCCACGAGGTCCTGATTTTCGGGCACTTCCAGGCCATACCACGGCTTGGCGAAAACTGGAGAGTTGTCGTTTAAGTCTCCCACTTCCACCCGCACCTTTGCCTTGGAAAAGTTTGGAGGCAGACCTCCGTCTTGGGCGTACACTGGACAGAAAGACGGGATTTGTTGTTGTAATAAGAACTTCCACTATTCTCCACTAACTTTAGTACCAGTGAGAATATAATGATCCTGTTGTTCCTTGTCCAGCTCCTTGGTGGTGGTGATGACGCCAGTCGAAGGGTTGATAACAAAGCCTTCCTCCGTCACTCCCCCATATATCACATGCCCATTGGAGCCTGTGTACAAACACCCATAAGCCAAAATCTTCCAAACTACTCTTGTGGTTACATGGCCAAAACCGAACCTTGATCCCTGTCTGTGGCCACCACTGTTAGCACTGTGGTTCCGGGGCCTTGATTCTCCAGAACTTGTGTCTCAAACTCGGCCTTTAGAAACACAGGTGCCTCGTCATTGACATCCATCACTTGCACGCGAAGATTCTGAGCAGTGGAGAGGGAAGGGATACCCCCGTCCTTAGCCACCACTGTCAAATTGAAGACTTCCTGCTCCTCTCTGTCCAGGGCTTTTATTATAGATAGTGAGCCTACAAATGAGAAAAATATATGAAGTCTTCATTTTCATTGACAGAGACGAGAGATTACATATATTTTTTCTTCTGTGTGGAAGTTTATTTTACTCTGGTACCCATTGCCAGGGAAAACTGACCTCCAATTTTTACTGTACTTACTTATTTACTGTTAAAGCTGAATACCGTCTGAGAAATCAGACCGCAGGCTAATACAAACCGCACCCATAAGACTTTTGCTCCATCTGGAAGTTCCATCAAAAGACTACCTGACCTCAACCTCAGACACCACCAAGGTAAAGAAATATTACTCCTAGGAAAATCATCCAATGTGGAAGTTCATAAAGCTCTACCTCATGGAGAACTATTTTCATTTGGCGGGCGTCTCTAGACCCCACACTTGGTGAAAGGTGCTCGACTTACCGCTGTTTTGGTTCAGACTGAAGTGACCGGCGCTGTTTCCTGTCTGGATTCGGTATGACACCCGTCCGTTTTCCCCTTGGTCTGCATCCAGAGCTCTCACATACAAAATTACAAAGCTACACAAGTAACAATAGAAAACAGTTTTAAATGCTGGTCATATTTTCAAGCTGAGACAGTCCAACACAAGGTGTCATACCCGACAGGCTGATCCTCCATCACGCTGACAGCTGCCGGCGAGCTGAAAATAGGGGCGTTGTCATTTTGGTCAGTGATAAACACTTGCGCCGTGACTGAAGCCCAACGTCTCTGCGACGGATCTGCCGCTTGGTCGGTGGCCCGGATCACTAGGTGTAGAGATGGAACAGTCTCACGGTCCAGTATCTCGCCCAGGGTGAGGACACCGCTGATGGGGTCCAGTTGAAGGATGCCGGCTTTGTCCGGCCAGCGTTGCTCCAATGAGTAACGCACTTCACTGTTGGGACCACTGCCGTCCTGTTTGCACAAACACTTTTACTGAAATAAACTTTTACTGAATATAAACATACGAAATATTTATAAGTACAGATTTTAATAGCTTAAAGTAACTTTGGAAGAAGAATCTTCATAATACTACCTTGTCCACAGCCTGGAAGGTGTATATGGAGGAACCTGGCTTGAGGTTTTCAGGAACGACAACAGTCACGGGGTCCTCTGTGAACTGCGGCGTATAGTCATTACTGTCCTGCACTTCGATGCTCACTTTCACCAGATGGCTACTGGGAAATGCCTGGGAGAAGTCGGACACCTCCACTTGCAGGGTGTACTCAGATCCCTTCTCGTAGTCCAGATCCTGGACTAGGTACACGTCACCCTTTAAACGGTCCACCATGAAGGTCCCGTCCCGGTCTGTGCCACCCACCACCAGATAGGTGACCTGCCCGTCTGGTGCGTTGACTTCAGGTTGCTGCAATGAGCCCACTACTGAGCCTGGAATGGTTCCTTCTACTACATTCAGTGCCATTGACAGCACGTTGGGCTTCAGTGATGACCTAGCAGAGCTCAGAACCTGCAGATACGGAGAGGAAAAAGCCAGGTCAGTGTTTTTTATGCAAGACCTGCCTGCTCCAATCACTTGATTTGATAATGAACGTAAAGAGCTTGTGTCTGGCCCATTACGCAAGCTCTTGAGGGATTATCAAGGCCATGTGGCAAGTGAAAGTCCAGCCCAAATCCCTTTGTGAGAAACCTTGAGCGAAAGTTTGTTTCTGTCTGTAATTGAGATAATGGTTTCACATGCAATTATTTTACTAAGTGAAACCCAGCTAGATTACATTTATTTCTATTGTGCAAACTGGTTTTGGTACCTAGATGGCCGGTATGATCAGAAACAGCTGCCTCTCATCACCTTGCATTTGAAAGGGAACATCTGATTCTGAGCTGACCGAGTCACCTTCATCTAATCGCAGTCTGGTGAGCAAAAAATATAAAACCAAGTCCGACAATAATAACCCCCCCCCCCCCCCCGATTAGCGACTGTTTCCATCGAGGAGTTTCGAAAAGCTTATCGCCATCTGTATAGATTCCATTGCTGATTTGTGGGGAAGTGACCTGAGTTCACGACAACAAGTCGTTCCCTTAGCCCAGGTTCTGATTACTCCGCAAAACTTTGGGACAGGAAGTTCTTAAAAAGATTGCAGTGATGCTTTGGTTTGCTTAGGCACAAATTCTGAGGCTCATATTCACCTTTTAATATTAAAAGTCTGCAGGATTACACTTTTTCCTAAAAAATGACAGGCACGAAATTGAATTTTGCCGAGGATAGCTGATTACTTGTATCCGCAGCTGGCAGGTGGAGCTGAGGCTCGGCGTTCCGTGGTCAGCGGCGGTCACGGTCAGGTCATACTCGGCACGTTCAGCCCACCTCAGTGGGGCGGCGGTCCGCAGCTCCCCGGTAGCGCCGTTCAAGGAGAAGCGCTCCACTCTGGAGCCTGTGGGAAAAGTCAAAGTTTGGAGAAGACAATGAATGAGAGATAATCAAAAGCAACAGATCAATTTTGCACTTTTTAAATGAGAGAAAGGGACAGTGGGTGTGGGTGTGGTGTTGTTTTTGATGGCCTTATCATAATACCTGTCAAGCTCCAGGGCTCCATGCCCTTACAAACTGTCATATTTTCCCTTACAAAATAAAAAATAATCTTACACTATATATATTTTTTCAAACGTGTTTGTTTATGTAGTTTAACATGTTATATTGTACATGTGTTTCGTTACATCATATATATGAAATGAAATGAAATGATCTGCATTTATATAGCGCTTTTCAAGTCAAGACTTCCCAAAGCGCTTTACAGTGTGCTTCACATTTCCCAATAGCGGCCGTGGAGCCATGAAAGGGGGTATTAGGGGTTCAGTGTCTTACCCAAGGACACATCGACACGTAACACGGAGGAGCCGGGAATCGAACCTGCGATCTCTTGATCCCAAGACGAGCGCGCTACCTCCTGAGCCACTGCGTTTTGTTGTGAGATACTGAGTTGCTTGACATGAATGAGGTTTATTATAAAAAAAGTTCAAAAATTAAGTAGCTTGGACGTTCACTGTAGAAGGAAAAATACATGCAAATACAGTATAATTAAGTAGAATAATACATTTTCTTATTAAAATTATTAATTCTATTTCTGCATTAGATTATTGTTAGTAATATACTGATTAAAAGGATAACCACAAACCTGTCTTTTTTTCATTTTCACCTTTTTTACTTCCTTTTTTTCTTAACTTTTTTATACAACATTAATCATTCGTAATATAATGCATCAAGGGGGCGGCAGTAGCTCAGGAGGTAGAGCGATCGTTTTAGGATTAAGGGATCCCAGTTCGAATCCCGGCTTGTCCGTGTTACATGCCGAAGTGTCCTTGGGTAAGACACTTAACCCCCAAAACCCCCAATAAGCAGGTTAGCGCCTTACATGGCTGCACAGATCTTGGCCGCTATTGGGAAATGTGAAGCACAATGTAAAGCGCTTTGGGAAGTCATTGACTTGAAAAGGGCTATATAAATGCAAATCATTTCATTTCATCAAGGCAAGTGAGCCGTTTGAGAGTCGGCTCTCTTTAATGAGTTGAGCCGAAAAAGCCGGTTCTCTAAAAAGAGACGGACTACTGTTCACTACACAACTACCACGGAATGATGCATGATGGGAAATCCCCAGGCGACAGACGCATGCGAACAGTAGCATCAAACCGCTCGCTTCGTTTGCAACGAAAAAAACGATACCGAGATAGAGGCTACCGCGGCGAACTCGTTCGACTTGATTGATTTGCCGTTTCGTGATTGTCGGTGTATACCGGATGGTACCCATAATTGACAAAATTGCGTTTCTCCATACAGATTTTCTTGTACGTCGTACACGTCTTAAAATGCATAATAAACATAATTTGTACGGCAAAAATGTATAGGTTGACAGGTATGTATCATGTCAATCTGGGCCATTGGTCTCTGAAAAAGGACTGCTCCACGTGCTGGTAGCTTGTCGTTCCTTCCCTTGCATGTTTTTACTCACATGGTTCCTCTGTACCTAGCTAATCCCCGAGCAAATTCCCTAGATGACATCAGATTTTTTTACAACACGCAATTTTTGGCTCTTGATCGGCATTTATTATGTGTCCTTGAATAAAAGCATAACAAATATGTAGCTTCTGACCAGGTAAGTGTGAGTTATTTTTTTTATAATGCTCATAGTCTTTTTGTCGTTTTGCAGCATGTTGAAATTTTCATTTCCGCTTTTTTATTAAACTCATAGTCTTTAAATCTAAAAGTAATCATTTTTAGATTTCTTTACATGATACCGGCTTCACCAGGTGGCCTGTGAACGCATCATATTATAGGCCACTGGGCTTTTGCCAGGTAATAATTCTTGAGAAGACTTGCCAGGCCATCAAGTTCGGGGCTGAGTCATTTCACGAGTTTTAGCCAGGCGAGAGTCCTAAACTTGAGGACTTGACGCTGACATCAATCAAACCATGTGAGTCGAGTTCTCCACAAACTCAAAGGCTTTCTAGTAAGACTTGCCTGTTAACGAGTAGTAGATGGTACTGTTTTCCCCTTCATCTGGGTCTTTGGCCGACAACATGCCTAAAACTGTGCCGGGTGGAAGCCCTTCATTCACCTATAATGAAAAAAAAGAGAAAATTATTTTCATTCTTCCATGGATCAGATGTAAAATCTTTGGCTGATTAAAGTCAACCTGAAAGATGAGCTCTCTGTCAGGTCGTGAGCGGGTAAAACTGGGTGCATGGTCGTTTTCATCCAACACGCTGACGTGAGCAGTACCGGTGGCACTTCGCGGAGGCGTGCCGCCGTCCTGCACCACCACCACAAGCTGAAAGCTGGACTGCTGCTCACGATCCAGAGGTTGGCGAGTACTTATTTCCCCTGGGAGGAAAGAATCGAGGTAAAAGATCAGAATTGCAGCCCAACAAAAGCAACCGATTTTGATGCCTGTCTTTACCTGTTTGTGAGTTGATCTGAAAGTGTCTATCAGCATGCAACAACTTGTAGGTGAGCCGGGCGTTTAGTCCGGCATCCCGGTCAGTCGCCGAAACCCGACCGAAGCCAGTCCCTGCCAGCAGGTTCTCCCGCACGGCTAAGAAGGCCCGGTCCTGGCTGAACTTGGGCGAGTTGTCATTTTCATCCGTCACCGTCACCCTAACCGTGGCGCTGCCCGTCCTTCCATTCCCGCCCTGACCCGAGGTAGCCATGACGGTCAGCATGTAAACATCCTTGACTTCACGGTCCAGGGAGCTTCGCACAAAAAGCCAACCGCTATCAGGGACGATGCCAAAGCCAGCTGCGTCGCCGTCCGGTCGGAGACGGTAAGAGATGTTGCCGGGTGAGGAGGTGCTGCCACCGTTCCCTGAGGTCTCTCTGTTGAGAGCTCGAACCTGGAGGAAGCGAGCATTTAGAGGAGAGTTCTCCCGAAGTTCTACGCGGTAGGTCAGGGTATCAAAGTGCGGGCCCTGTGCATCCATAGCTTGGATGTGAACCACCAGGGTGAAGGTGGAGCTCAGTTGAGGCGCTCCTCCATCTTTGGCTACCACTTGAAGGTCATAGCGCGGTATAGTCTCATAGGACAGACCCCCAATTAGTCGAACTTCCCCGCTGCCTCGATCAACACTAAATGTCCTTTGCCCGCTGCTGCCCGCAAACCCGGCCGACACCAGGTCAAAGCTGAGCTGACCATTATGACCAGAGTCCTTGTCAGACGCCTGAACACGATAGATGACCGTCCCCATCTTGGTGACCTCGGGAAGTAATAAGGATTCCGATGATGACGGAAGGAAGGTGGGCGCATTGTCGTTTACGTCCGAAATGGAAATGCGCACTCTGCTGGTCCCAAAAGCTGGCGGGGAACCAACTCGTGCCTGTATCTCCAAGTCCAGCCTTGAGCAGGATTCATGGTCTAGAGGGAGGGCGGTGCGGATGGTTCCTGTCGAACTATCCACAGTGAAGTAACCATCAGGATCTCCAGAGGAGATGGAATAGGAGATGCCTTTTGATAGAGCTAAACCAAAGACACAAACAGCATTAAACATCCGTGGGGGGAAAAAAAAAAAACTTCTTTAAACGTTATCCTGACCTGTTTTGGTGGCTGCACGAACAACTCCCACCGCCGTGCCCCGGAGGACACCCTCAGACACAGTGAAGAAGTACTGCGGCTGCTCGAACACAGGAGACAATGTTGATCCCCCCACCACGCTCACATTCACTCTGGCGTCCACTGGAGCCATCAGGCCACCGCCGTCCTGGGCAGATATCACCATGGAGATGATCGAGTTGGCCTTGCCATGCAGTGAGCGGGAAAGGGATATCACACCTTGGAGAGAAGATCCAAATAGGCATAAGGTGAAGTTGAATATCGTAAAGTCCTGCTTGTAAACTTATAGCACATAAAAATACATAAAACTGTGTGGTTTTCGATCATACCGGTGTCCTTGTTGAGGGTGAAGAAGGCAGAAGCCCCCCCGGGTGCCGCTTTGTACGTCACCCGCCCGTTCTCTCCGGCGTCCGGGTCGTGGGCCGTCACCCTAACCACAGAGGTACCGGGGGCGCTGTGTGCGCTCAGGCTAACTGTATACGAGACCGGGTAGAAAGCGGGTCTGTTGTCGTTGACGTCGGTCACCTTCAACCCCACCCGGACCGCTGAGCTCAGGCCGCCCTTTGAATGAAAATGTTTTTTGGATGAGACAGTGCTGGTATTTAAAACTTTATCTCAATGCATGAGGACAAACATCCTCCCCTTTAGCAAGATATTTCTTGCCCATGGAGATTGAAGTTTTTTCCTTCATTTCATGGCCAGGAATCAGAGCCAGGTTAAAGAAGGAAACTAAAGGATGAGCAAGAACCATTGGCCCTTGCGTTTATGACAGAAATAAAGTAGTCAGTACTTAATTCAACCACACAAAAATCCTTTTTAAGAGCAACGTTTTCTTATCTAGGGATTTGTTCTGCACAAAGAACAAATCCTGAGAACACTCGGCTGCACACTCGAGTGCAGACGTGCATAGTTAAAACCTTCATTTAAATTTTACTTGTATAAAAGCCAAAGGCAACTGAAGGGATTTTCTAAAAATAATTTGTTTTATAGGGCCTCAATATTCATTTTCATTAAGATCAAAATTGTAGAATCCAAAAATAGAATCAACCAATCACAGTTTGCCTGCTTTCTGAAGCTAAGCCATGACTGGTTATTGTCTGAACCTTGAGCCACTGAAATGTCATCTTCATTGTATAATCACTTTAAAAAATGGCTGCCCCCTAGATTTATAGAAAATGGTTGATTTTGGGGATTGATTGACTCACTTAAATCTAATCCAATACAAACTCGTAGGTGAGGCCACTGCTAAAAGAGCCAGCTAAAAGCACCATCTCGACTTTGCTAACATCGCATACAGTAGCTCTAACGTGTGACATCTTGTAGTACAGTAAACCTACATTGAAGTGATTTCCATCATGAATTGTGTTCTGCATTTTGATCAGCTATATCAGTGGTGGGCAAACTACGACCAACGGGCCGGATCAGGCCCGCCAACGGATTGAATCTGGCCCGCGAAACAATGCTGAGAGTAGCACAAGAGAAAAAAATCTGCAGCACGTTATCCAAGTCAATTCAAGTCATGTTTATTTGTATAGCCCTTAATCACAAAGAGTTTCAAAGGGCTGCACAGACCACAGATTATTGCAAACCACAGACTAATTATTACACCATCCCCTGACCTAAAACCTTCATGAGGACAAGGAAAAACTCAAAAACCTCAACTCGAGGAACCTGCATTGGCTCCCAGTTAGCTTAAGATGTGAATTTAAGGTTCTGTTGGTAATATACAAAATCATGGATGGACTTTCAGATTTAATTTCGCCTATGTTCCGGTCCGGAGTCTTCGCTCTGAAAATGCTGGTCTACTAGTGATCCCAAGAGCCAAGAAGAGATCCGCAGGTTCGAGAGCGTTCTCCATTTGACCTGCAGTTGTAAATATGTCCACTGAATGTTGCCAAAAGCCCTTGCCACTTGCAAAGCAATCCCACTGTAGCTGTATTTGCTGACTACCATTTATCAACCAGAGAACATTTGTGGAAAAAAACATGCCGATGTTATTGGACTTAAAATAGAAGTCACGGAAGCCCTGTTTAATGCAATAACATTGCACTCCCCTGGATTAGAGAATACACAATTAGATGCTAGCAATACTAGATTGTCTTTGCAGAAGATATGAAATCTAACAGCAGAATTTCCAAACAGGTGTCATTTATTATGCCGTGTACCTCATTGCCAAAATTCAAATAGCTGGCCAAATTTTTCTGTTTCTTGCTTTTTAAAAATCTATTTTATCCATCAAGATATTCAATTTCATGCGATAAAAGACTTTTGAAGAGGTCCTGTTGCATTGGGTTTTTCAATGCAAGTGTTTAAATTTAGTGTTTGGAAAAGGTAGATTTTACTTTGCTATTGTATCTAAAGTTTTTATTTGAAAATATATACATACATATTTATTTTTATTTTTAAGTGTTTCAAAACCAATTGGATAAAATGATCGCTCTATAAACCTATAGACAGATAAAAAAGATAGAAAGATAAATTGTGCAGGTAAATTCAAACGAAAAAAAAAATGGATTGGTCTTTTCCCCTAATGTATTGCCAAGGTACTGGATTTCGGACTCTCAAACGGCATATACAAAAATGAAATACATCAATCAACCTGTTTTTTCTCTGGCCTGGCTCCTTATGCACATTTTATCAACCTAATGCCACCCACGACTCAAAAACTTTGCCCACCCTCGAGTGATGATTTAAATACGGCGGTTAATTCTAAGAAAGGAAAATGTTTATACAGTACTTTTATTTGTTAAAAAAAAGGCTTAAGGTTTGTTCACTGGTTTCAGTGTAGTGATTTAGACTCTAGTCTCAGTATCGTCACACAAATGCCGCTGCCCATATTACCAAGCTTTGGCTCAGAAGAGCAAGATGACACTACACACTGAAACACAACGGCGACCAGGGGATAAAAGTGCCGTATCTGAGTCAGATCAAAAGACTTCTCCTGCTACTGGTATCCATGGAAACCAGTACTACCTGTTTCATGGGGCTAGCAAACCCCTACAACCAAAAAACGGATTTGCCCAAGACACAAACCAGGAAGTGGTGGATCCTGGCAATCAAGGGATCCATGAGCTGTGAGTGGATTGCATAATAACTATAAACCCCCAAGAGTTTATCGTACGCTATCGTCGCTCTAGCAAGATTTGTCTTAGGTTTGCCTTATATTCTTACCCCGTCCGTCGCCGTGACTGTTAGCTCGAAAACACCGGGCCCCTCGTCGTGGTCCACTACACCACTGGTGCACAATTGGCCGCTTTCCTTGTTGACGGTGAAGTGAACTGCCGCGCCATTCGATCCCGAAGCGAGCGCGTAGGACACCGTACCGAAAGAACCGCGGTCGCCGTCCGTGGCAGACACCTGAGGAAAGACCATAAAAATAAAAACAGTTCGTTATACAATTTAGAATTCGACTCTAGATGGGGACCATCATCCCACAACATCTGGTAGACAAAATGAGACTCCTGGGTTTGTTAAGAGGGCACAGCAGCGCCTGTACTTCCTGCGGAGGATGAGGAGAGCCCACCTGCCCCCACCCTCCCTCATCACATTCTACAGGGGCACCATAGAGAGTATCCTGACCAGCTGTATCTCTGTGTGGTGTGGAGGCTGCAGCGCTACCGACTGGGGTAGTGTGAGGATGGTAACGAGGACAGCAGAGAAAATAATCGGGACTACACTTCCCTCCATTCAGGACATTGGCCAGAAGCGCTGCCTATCCCATGCTAAGAACATTATCGGGGACCCCTCTCACCCCCATCATGGACTGTTCACTCTGCTAGCCTCTGGGAAGAGGTACTGCAGTGTGCCTTGCAGGACCACCAGGTTCCGCAGTAGTCTAGTCCCCCTGGCCATTAGACTGTTAAATGGTCAATCTAACATATAGTTAACCTAAATCTAAAAGGCTGCTAATCTGACTTTTTGCACTACTGGCAGTTCTTTATAGCTTGCCACTCCTTGCACATTTGCTCTCTGCACTATTGTACTTACAGCGTTATTGTTACAGTGTTAATGTTACTGTTTACCTGACTTGTTAACCTGACTGCCCATTTTGCACATCCGGTTAGCTACTCCTCTTGCACTATCGGCACTATGGTAAAATACTATACGTAGCCATAATACAATACAACTTTTACTTATATCTGTACATTCAAGGAAACTGTGCGGGTCAGATGTATCGACATTTCGTTCTGTATACACGTGTACTAGAATGACAATAAAGTAGATCTGAATCTGAATCTGAATCTGAATTATCTACACTACGGTGGTTCCCATAGAATTTGTAGACATATTTGGGATGTCCAGGGGCATGCTTCTCCAGAAGAACATTTTAAATTCAAATGCATGGATGTGGTGCTGAGCGGCACGGCAGCGCAGTGGTTAGCGCGTGTGCGGGACAGTTCTGAAGTCATGAGATCAAACCTTCCTGTGTGGAGTTTGCATGTTCTCCCCGTGCTTGCGTGGGTTACCTGGGGCACTCCGGTTTCCTCCCACATTCCAAAAACATGCACGTCAGGTTAATTGGTGTGAATGAACGAGCGATTTGTCTGTCCCTGTGTGTCCTGTGACTGGCCGGCAACCAGTTCAGGGTGTCCCCTGCCCACTGCCCGAAGATAGCTGGTATGGGCTCCAGCACCCCCGCGACCCTACTGAGGATAAGTGGTGCAGATAATGGATGGATGGATGGATGTTTATGAGACTCTGGCGGGACCAATTAAAGCCTGGCGGCCCGCCTTAACCTTCCTACCTTAACCTTCGTGTGTACAGTAAGATCAAACTTCTAGTCGGATCCGCCCATCTCTGTCTGTCCCTCACCCCCTCATACACCCCCCCTCCGGAGGAAACAAAGCCTATACAACAAAGACAGTTAAAACATCTTCTTTGTTCCTTTATCTCTTTGTTTTCCTTATCCTCACTGTAAAATGTGGAACTGGAGTGCCACGTCCAATTACGTTATCACAATATATCCCATGTTGTAACAATGACAATAAATGTATATTCTATTCTATTCTATTCTATTCTACAGTACATGCTTTTTCGTGGAGTGCCACTTCTAATCTCATCGTAAATAGTGCTCACTACAATATCAATGACAATAAAACATATTCAAATTCCATTTTTCTAACACTATTCCCAACCCCAAGTGAACATTTTATGACGTTTTTTGTTGCTCAAAGTGTCAGATTTCCCGAAAACGGGTCAGAAACTTGAGGAGCAAAGCATCCATTTAAGCGCTTGGTCATTTTGTCTATATATGGTGTCGATCTCCTGCTAGGATGTTTGCAGCTAGTCCTGCAGGACTTTGCAGCCGCACGCTAACTTTGAAACGGCTTTACCGGCGGAAAGAAAACGCCCGACAAAACATCTGCGCGGCACGTAAAGGCGCTTCTAATAAATTTCCAAGACATGCTCCGGGCTTAACCTTTTAAGTAAGCCGAGATTTATTTGCTCGTCACATTTTTTGTCTGCAAAATTCTCAGTGCGGTAAATACAAGACAAGCAAAACAACAGGTGGAACGTGAATGAGATGAATAATAACAGTAGCAGAAATTGTAGAGGTAGTATGTCACGTTAGCATTTACCTGAGCTTAAAAATCGAAGTCCTTTTTTAACTTTTTAATGTTTTTGTTTTGGATCTACATTTGTTTGTCGTTTTGTTTGTGTGTCACTCCAACCTGGAGAGTGAACAGAGTTTAGATATGACCACGGTCCTTTAAAAGCTGACTCAACACTTCGGTTTTGTGGACTCAGCTTTTTTCCCCAGAAAGACATTTCACTCCCCTAGAGCAGAATGACATTAATCATTGACACCGCCTTTCACAGGCAGTCAGATCTGTTACCCTAGATGTGAAAAATCCCCCAAAAGCTGACTCGGTATTTTTGGTATTGGCGACTCCAGAAAGAAATTCCCCATCGGGCCAGAACAACATTTAATTTCAACTTCAACACAATGTCTGGCAGACAGTTACAAGGGTTGACCTATATGTGGGGGGGGGAAAGTAATGTTTTAAAAGTTGACTCAGCATGTTTTTCCAGAAAGACATTCTACTCTCACAGGCCAGAACAACATTGAATATCCACCATAACCTAAGGTGGGTTTCTCCAGATGGTGAAAATTGCTCAAAATAGCTGACTCTGCATTTTTGGTATTGCTGATTCAGCAGCTTTCCCAGACATGTTACTCTCTTAGACCGAAACAAGTTTGGCCAGGGTCACAATCTTTTACAAGCAATCATGTCAGTCACTCTCAAAGTGAAAATCCCGCCCAAAAGCTGACTCAATACTTTTGGTTTTGGTGACTCAGCAGTTTTTCCAGAAAGAAATTCCCCATCGGGCCAGAGCAATATTCAATTTCAACTTCAACACAAAATCTTGCAGACAGTTAGAAGGGTTGATCTATATGTGGATAAATACTTTTTTTAAAGTTGGCTATGCGGACTCGGCATTTTTTCCAGAAAGACATTTTATTCTCACAGGCCAGAACAACATTGAATAACAAGCATAACTTTTACAGACATTATGGTAGGTTACTCTAGATGGGAAAACTGCTCAAAATAGCTGACTCTGCATTTTTGGTTTTGCTGATTCATTTACTGTCTTGGCCAGGATCACAATCTTTTACAATCAATCATGTCTGTCACTCTCTAAGTGAAAATGCCACCCAAAAGCTGACTCAGTACTTTTAGTTTTAGCGACTCAGCAGTTTTTCCAGAATGAAATTTCCCTTCAGGCCAGAACAACATTCAACTACAACTTCAACACAATGTCTGGCAGACGGTTAGAAGGGTTGACCTATATGTGGGAAAAAAAAAATTAAGTTGTCTTTGCTGACTCTGCATTTTTTCCAGAATGACATTTTATTCTCAAAGGCCAGAACAACATTGAATAAATACCATAACTTTTACAGACATTAAGGTAGGTTACTCTAGATGGGAAAACTGCTCAAAATAGCTGACTGTGCATTTTTGGTTTTGCTGATTCAGCAGCTTTCCCAGAAAGACATGTTACTCTCTCAGGCCGAAACAAGTTTGGCCAGTATCATAATCTTTAACAAGCAATCATGTCAGTCACTCTCAAAGTGAAAATGCCACCCAAAAGCTGACTCAGTACTTTTGGTTTTAGCGATTCGGCAGTTTTTACAGAATGAAATTCCCCTTCAGGCCAGAGCGACATTCAATTTCAACACAATGTTTTGCAGACAATTTTTTTAAGTTGACTCAGCACTTTTGGCTTTCATGACTTGGCATTTTCTCCAGAAAGACAGTCTACTCTCACAGGCCAGAATGACATTAAATGTTAACCATAACTTTGGGTTACACCAGATGTGACCCTGCATTTTTGGTTTTGCTGATTCAGCAGCTTTCCCAGAAAGACATGTTACTCTCTTAGACTGAAACAAGTTTGGCCAGGGTCACTATCTTTTACAAGCAATCATGTAGGACACTTTCAAAGTGAGAATGCCACCCAAAAAATGGTTTTGCGTCTCAACACGGGTGAAGCTGTGTTGCTCTTATGTATTTAGTTATATTTTGCTTTTTTTTTTCACTTTTCGGATTGCAGCAAGCACAAAGGATTGTCTCAGTAAATCAGAATATTGAGTTAATTAAAACAATATGAGACTTGTAAAATTGAACTTGATCTGTAATTTTTTTTATTGCTTTATAAAAAATAGAGAACTTTGTCGCAATATTCTCATTTTCGAAGACAATCCCATATCTTATTAGTTGACGGGAATTATGTTTTTTAGTGTAATGTCAATACAACCCTACTATGTAAATAATGACCAATTTTTGACCTTGTGGATTATTTTCTGTGCATTCCTGCTGTGAGCAAGCCCCAAAAAGATGGACGGGCACACTGACAAGTGAAGGTTGATTGCAAAAACATTGTTTTGCTCTTTTTTTTTTCTCTCACTGTCTCCTTTTTTCCCCCTCCTCAGCTCAACACATTCCGCATGGGTCAACATTCTAAACCCTCCCGATCAATTTGCCTCTCCGGCCTTGACAAGTTAAGCATCATTAAGATCTAGAGAGCCGGGGCGGGTTTTTGATTTTGGCAAAGAGACAAAAGGCAGGACCTGACGACAACATGAGACCTTGAGAGTGAAGTGAGCCCCCGTCTACTCCTCCTTATTCTTTTTTTTTCTTTCTTTCTACTGCCCGAGCATCTCTCCCCCGGCCTCTCCTTTCAGCACCCCATTATGGCCACCGCTTTCATGTGGCGTCCACAGCTGGAAATTATTATTGGAATTTCAAGAGGGATGAGAGGTGAAACGGGGGGAATGGAAAGAGGAGATTGACTTCTATATTTGGGAGGAGGAAAAAAAAAAACAGACCGCTGGCGTCATTAAGGAACACAACGAGAGAGGAACAACAACAAGACTTGCTCGGTTTGATGGATTATCGAAAAAAGAAAAGAAATAGGAGAAGAAACTTTACACCGGGCTTGTTAAACATGGACCTGGGTTGTTGAAGGATTTAATCCTTCTTGCCGTGAATTTCTAAATATGTCAAAAGAAGAAGCGAGACTCTTGGTTATTTCTATCAAAAGTGATGATATTTTTTCAACAATTGCAAACCAAATGCTCTTTCTGGCCGCTAGAGGGCAGTAAATGTGTATATATTTTTGTTGTTTACATTTAAAAAAAGTGGTACGTATTATTTTAGAAATCGGTAAGCATTTTAAGGGAAGACATTTTATGATTACTGATGTGAATCACCTGTGCCCGCTCCTTTGGCGCTAACTGCCTCGGACTCTGATTGGTTCCCTGTCCCTATTCAAGCCCACTCCTGTATGTCACCTGTTGTCAGTCCGTCTGCAAAGCTCAGTGTACTCTAGGCAAGCTTTTTTGACCCTGACTCCCACCTGTTTTTGCTCCCATCTGTTTCCCGGCTTCGACACGTTTTTTGATCCTGATCACGGCTACTCTCCTCTCCTGGCTTTCGACTTGTTTCTGATCCCGACCACGTTTTTTGCTCTCCTTCCCCGGCTACTGACCCGTTTTTTCCGTTCCGATACCGCCATCGCTCGCCACGGTAGTCCCACTTCCGCGTTCAGAGCGACCTGCTTCCCGTGACGAGTGATCACCGGATCGTGAGTGCAACCCTTTCCTTTCTTCCAATAAAACTGAGAGAAACGTAACGTAACTGGGTCCTGTCTCCGTTCTGGTCTTGACAAGAAAAGATGTATTCTAACGCGTACTATTCATATTTGCTCAAAGAGACAATCATGTGGAATTATAATGCACATAATGCACAAACGATGACGTAAAAATACACGGGTTCCCCTGACGTTGTGTCCTCTGCGGTATTTTGAAGTCGAGTAAAGTTGAGTAAAGTTAGTACAGTTTGTCGAGAACCGGCTTTTTCGGCTCGGCTCACTAAAAGGAACCGGCTCCTTCGGGTCCTAAACGGCTCTTCAGGTTGTTTTTGCTTCTTTAATCCTAACATGACCAAATATTGTGTAAAATTATGCCCAAAATGACTTAAAGGAAGGGGGGAATAGAACAAAAAAGAAAAAAACACCAAAATGAAAAAGTAGTGAAAAGAAACAAAAGGAAGAGAAAAAAAGAAGGAAAAATTTAGAAAAAAAGCCAGAAAAAAAGAAAAGAAAGAAATGTAGGAAAAAAGTAAATAGAGAACAAAAAGAAAAAAGCAACAGCTCGGAAAAAATAAACACAATGAGATTTTTTTTTAAAGGAATTCTAAAAAAAAGTAAAAAAAAAACACGGAAAAAAGAAGAAAAAGTTTGTGTTGACGATGTTACTCACTATACATCGGTTGCACCCGTGCTTCGCTAGCCACAATGCTAAAAAAGGCTCATTTTCTCACCAAAGCCCTAAAGTGCAATTTGCAGCGTTTTAGCCTAAACGGATTATCGGGCACCCCTTAACCCGGCCGCTGACCCGGGTCTGAACTTCAATCCAGCGTGTCAAACGCGGGTCACGGGAGAAGCGGACAATTGTCGCTTTGCTAGTTAGCGGAACAAGAAAGTGAAGCTAAATGAAATGAGTGGCCTGTCGGATGAATTGTCTGGTTTGTCTCGTAAAAGAGACTTAATGGATTGCACTGATTAGCTTAACGCTAATGCGTGTGTTGAACAATAAGGCACACGAGGCTTTTTGTTCCTGCTATGATTGCAAAATCATGAGGTAATAGTGTCTAAATTGAAGTTTAGCGCATTGGTTCTCAAATGTTCTCGCCATCAGGACTCACCATTCCACCCTAATGACAAGTTGGGACCCGAATCAAGTTCAGAGCGACCTGCTTTCCGTGTCCCGCAATCGCCGGATCGTGAGCGCAACCCTTTCTCTTCCTTCAATAAAACTTGTGGTAACGCTACGCGAGTGGGTCCTGTTTCTGTTCTGGTCCTGACGGAAATCCGCTTCCTCTTCCTAGTTTGTGTGTAAACATTCTATACTGTATCTCCAGCGCGCTAAGAACTTTGACATTTTTATTGTTTAATATCTCGTGCAACCATTCAATATGGTTGGTGTAAAGTGTAAAGAAGTTTCTTCTGAAATGAAAGTGGAATAAGAAAGCTTGATGCGGTTGAGAAAATGCTTGGATCGCTTTTTTTTTTGTCCACTCTCTACCATGGAGGAGGACCTCTTGAAGCCCATTTTCCAAAAGTAAGTTAAACTCAACTTTATTTATCTTTATTGAGCATATTATTTTATGAAATGTTTATTTTTAGTACAAAACAATACAGGTTACTTGTACAAGCCTTAAACATACTTACAGTATATAAACCTTAAACATACAAAATATAGCACTGAAGCAACTTTCGAACAAATACAACATACAAATGATCGTCCGGAACCTCGTTCATAAGTAGGGCAGCAAGTATGATTTTCTTCTAAAACAGCCTCTCATAGATCTGATCCAAGTATCCATCCAGCCATACTGTTTAGTAAATTCTGGATGCATTTTGGACTACATCTGGCCCAGTTTTGCTATCTGGTTGCAGTTAGCTTAAAAAAACCCACAGCAATCGTGGGACTTTAGAGTGAAAATACTTAATTCTTGATATAAAATAAACAACGTGTGCGTTATTATCGAGCAAACCTCCCACATGGCCGCGTCTCGGTTTACGCGCTAAATCTAAATGTTTAGACGTGGAAAAATAAGACTTTGAATATGAGACGACGGCGTCCGGCTTCATGTTCAATGACATTAAATGTATCCACATTGCGGCGGGGTTTTAATCGACCGGCGTGGTTTTTCCGTGACGTCGACATTTTGATGGAAAGGTCTCGTGACGGGCACTGACGGCGACGGGCGCTCGTGTACGTCGTGCGCTTCTCGGACGTGTTTTCCTTCGCGGTTTGTACTCGGAGGGGAAAGTACATTATATATTTTTCATTTCGCTTGAGAAGAAAATGTAAACGTCAAGCCGCAAAAGACAAACACGAACCGGCAACTTTGATCCACAGCAAACTGCAGCTAGCTAGAGTCCAAAATAAAACACTTGAAACATAATGTATGTTTTTTTGGTTTCGCAAGGATTCAAAAGTATGGTTGTATTATGACCGCCTCAAAAACTGGATACAAAATGAACAGGCCGAGGAATGAAAGTCGCTCAATCACATTTATTCGTTACATTTATTTCTATAGCTCTTAATGTCATGATTACCGATGTGATCACCTGTGCATGCTCATTTGGCGCCAACCACCGCGGGTTCTGATTGGTTTCCTGTCACTATTTGAACCCAGTCCTGTCAATCCCCTGTCGTCAGTCCGTCTGCTAACCTCTGTGTATACAAGGCTAGCCTTTTTCAAACCTGGCCGTTTTTTTGCTCTCGTTTGTCTCCGGCTACGATCGGTTTTGAGCCCGACCACGCCTGCTCTCCCGTCCCGGCTTACGACCCATTTTTGATCCCGACTACGTCTATTCTCCCGTCCTGGCTTACGACTCGTTTCCAATCCCGAACACATTTTGCTCTCCTGTCCCGGCTATCGACCTGTTTTTCCGTCCCTGACACCGCATTCGCCCGCTACGGAATATCCACTTCCTTATTCGATCACAATCCGATTGCGAGAGCGACTTTCTTCCCGCGTCTAGAATAGAATAGAATAGAATATTCCTTTATTGTCATTGTTACAACATGGGATATATTGTGACAACGAAATTGGACGACTCCAGTTCCACATTTTACAGTGAGGATAAGGAAAACAAAGAGATAAAGGAACAAAGAAGATGTTTTAACTGTCTTTGTTGTATAGGCTTGTTTCCTCCGGAGGGGGGGGGTGTATGAGGGGGTGAGGGACAGACAGAGATGGGCGGATCCAACTAGATGTTTGATCTTACTGTACACATGGTCCAGTGTCTAGCGAGCACCGGATCATGGGCGCTGCCCTTTCTCTCTCTATCTCAATAAAATTGTGAGAAACGTTACGCGATTTGGTCCTGTTTCCGTTTTGGTCCTGACACTTAACCACAAAATGTCTCAAAGGACTGCACAGGTTACAATGACCCAATCCCCTGATCTAAAACCAATATGCAAGTAAGGAAAAACTCAAAAACCTCAGTCAAGTCATGTCAAGTCATGTTTATTCTTGGCGCTCCTAATCACAAGGAGTCTCAAAGGGCCGCACAGACCACAGATTTTTTAAACTACAGACTATTATGACACAATCCCCTGATCTAAAACCTACATGAGGGCAAGGGAAAACTCAAAAACTTCAAGTCAAGTCAAATCATGAGTATTTTGACGCCATTAAACACAAAGAGTCTCAAAGGGCTGCACAGATCATAGACTATGGCAAACTACTGACTATTATGACAGCATCCCCTGATCTAAAACCTACATGAGGGCAAGGAAAAACTCAAAAACCTCAACATTAGACTACAGTATATGCATACTCATCCATTGCATTATCAAATAGGTTTGAAATACTAAATGAATTTCACATTCAAAACAGGGATTGACTGTCATAAGATTTTTTTTAACTAATATTTCTTCTATATTTTGATCAGAACATGAAGAGATTATGTCAATATAAAATAATAGATAATGTACACACAAGCAACTAGACCAGGGGCTACCAACCTGGTGCCCACGAGCCCCAGGTAGCCCCTAAGAACAACTGAGAAGACCCCGCACAAAAATAACTCATCAGTGATGTGTCATGGAGATTTTATAGGGGTGTTTGATACTACAAAATACCATAAAAGAACAAAAAGAAAGAAAGCGACTAGGTGGACAAATCTGTGCCGATGAACCAAGTCAAGGAATGTTTATTTTTGACGCCATTAATCACAAAGAGTCTCAAAGGGCTGCACAGACCACATATTATTGTAAACTACAGATTAATATGACACCATCCCCTGATCTAAAACCTACATGAGGGCAAGGGAAAACTCAAAAACTTCAAGTCAAGTCATGTTTATTAGTGATGACCTTAATTACAAGGAGTCTCAAAGGGCTGCACAGACCACAGACTATTGGAAACTACAGACTATTATGACAACATCCCCTGATCTAAAACCTACACGAGGGCAAGGGAAAACTCAAAAACATCAAGTCAAGTCAAATGAAATGAAATGATCTGCATTTTTATAGTGCTTTTCAAGTCAAAACTTCCCAAAGCGCTTTACAGTGTGCTTCACATTTCCCAATAGCGGACGTGCAGCCATGTAGGGCGCTAACCTGCTTATTGGGGGCATTAGCGATTCAGTGTCTTACCCAAGGACACTTCGACATGTAACACTGAGGAGCCGGGATTCGAACTGCGATTTCTTGATCCAAAGACGAGCGCTCTACCTCCTGAGCCACTGCCTCTCAGGAGTAAAGTAAAAAAATCATGATTTTAATCACAAAGAGTCTCAAACGGCTGCACAGACCACAGACTATTGGAAACTACAGACTATTATGACAACATCCCCTGATCTAAAACCTACATGAGGGCCAGGGAAAACTCAAAAACTTCAAGTCAAGTCATGTTTATTTGTAGCGCCCTTAATCACAAAGAGTTTCAAAGGGCTGCACAGACCACAGATTATTGCAAACTACAGACTATTATGACACCATCCCCTGATCTAAAACCAATATGCAAGTAAGGAAAAACTCAAAAACTTCAGTCAAGTCATGTTTATTAGCGATGACCTTAATTACAAGGAGTCTCAAAGGGCTGCACAGACCACAGACTTTTGGAAACTACAAACTATTATGACAACATCCCCTGATCTAAAACCTACATGAGTGCAAGGGAAAACTCAAAAACTTCAAGTCAAGTCATGTTTATTTGTAACGCCCTTGATCACAAAGAGTTTCAAAGGGTTGCACAGACCACAGACTACTGCAAACTACAGACAAATATGACACCATCCCCTGATCTAAAACCAATATGCAAGTAAGGAAAAACTCAAAAACTTCAGTCAAGTCATGTTTATTAGCGATGACCTTAATTACAAGGAGTCTCAAAGGGCTGCACAGACCACAGACTTTTGGAAACTACAAACTATTATGACAACATCCCCTGATCTAAAACCTACATGAGTGCAAGGGAAAACTCAAAAACTTCAAGTCAAGTCATGTTTATTTGTAACGCCCTTGATCACAAAGAGTTTCAAAGGGTTGCACAGACCACAGACTACTGCAAACTACAGACAAATATGACACCATCCCCTGATCTAAAACCTCCATGAGGACAAGGAAAAACTCAAAAACCTCAACATGAGGAAAATAAAAAATAAGATTACTTCTTTCGAGGTGGGGCGTGACAGAAAATAATTGAGAAGCACTGAGTTAAAGCAATTAGAGTCATACGAGCTAGTGTGTTTTCAGAAAACCGTATATCCTGTGTGGCTCAAAATACTAAAATCAGCTCACAGTTCAGTAGCACAAGTTGAATTTAAAGTCAAAAAGTCCTGGCTCGCTACAAATTCCAAACTATAACAAAACAAACCTTCCATAATTCCAAGCTTCATTTCCATCATAAAGGGCCAACGCACCACGGGATGATCGTCTTAGCATTCCGGACCAGTGGAATGCCAAAAAAACAACAGATTCCTCCATCTCTCTACCGCATCCTGGCCATGTTTTTATTGGAGAAGACACCGCTGTGCTAAAATTGAATATACACTCCACGCACTCCATCCAGCTTTGATGACCAAAATGTTTACCATAAGGAAAATCAGAATCCATGTTCTTGCGTGCGTGTGCAACTGTGCACTGTCCAGACCTTCTGAGCACACATTAAAAGCAAAGCTTGAAATTGGGAGATTAATTCACGAGCAAATTCGGTCTGAATTACAGTGCACGCGGGTAGAAACAATGTCGATTCCCTCTGCGGTGTGGTATTTTGAAGTCAATGTCAGCACAAAATCGAGTAAATGAAAGTAAACGCGTATACAATCTTGAGTTCCTTGCGCCAGGCGGAAGGGGAGGGGGACTACGGAGAACATTTGGAAGAAAAAAGAAAAAAAAACACGTAAAAAGTGAGGGAAAAAGAAACAAAGGAAAAAATTAAAAATAAATGGGGAAAAAATAATAAAGAGAAGAGAAAAAAACGGGAAAATATTTTTTAAAATCAGGAAAAAAGGGTTTTCTTTGATAGATTGATTTAAATAATTTGTGAATATCTTTTTGGCAAATAATATTTTTGGTAATACTGTACTTCCTCTAGTAAGTGTGATTAAATTACTCTTTTGTGCTAAAGAAATTTACACAATGTTAGTATTATATTGCAAAATATACTTATTTTTAAAAAAGAAATTCATGTAAAAGTTTTGTGCTGTGTAACCTTTCCAAAAGTACATTAGTCAATTCATTAACATTTGAAAAACTAGCTAGTATTGTCGGAAACTCCTTCTGCGGTGTGGTATTTTGAAGTCAATGTCAGCAAGAAATTGAGTAAACGAACGTAAGCGCGTATACGATCTTGAGTTCCTTGAGCCAGGGAGAAGGGGAGGGGGACTACAGAGAACATTCAGAAGAAATGAGAAAGAAAAAACAAGTAAAAAGTTAGGGAAAAAAGAAACAATAGACAAAAACAAATTAAAGAGAAATGGGAAAAAATAACAAAGAAGAGAAAAAAGTGAGAAAAATAATTTTAAAAATAAAGAAAAAAAAGACAATTTTTGGCACGTTTTTTTACCAGTTGATTTAAATAATTTGTGAATATCTTTTTGTAGATAATATTTTTGGTAATACTGTACTTCCTCTAATAAGTGTGATTAAATTACTCTATTGTGCAATCATCTAAACAAATTTACAAAAGGTTGGTATTATATTGCAAAATATGTCATGATTGCTGATTGGCGCCAACAGCCCTGGTCGCTGATTGGTTCCCTGACTCTTTTTAAACCCCAGGCTTCCAAGAGTAAACTGTCAGACTGTCCTGCAAACCTATGCTTTCAGCAAGGCAAGCTCTGTACCTTCCTACATTCTCCTGCCCTGTTTTCTCCTGCTTGATACCTCTTGTCTACCTGTTTCTGGACCCGTTTATGCCCTGCTCTTCCATCCCGGCCATCGACCTGTTTTGCCCCGTTTCCTGGCTGATACCTGTTGCCGACCTTTTCTGGACTCGTTACCACCCTTGCTCCCCCGTCCCGGCTATCGACCAGTTTTCCCGCTGCCTACGACTATCCTCGCTGGACACGGAAGTGCCACTTCCGCGTTCCTGCCATCAGCTACCCGTGGAAGCAAGCACTGCTCTTTCTCAATAAAACTGAGTAAAAACTAACGCTATTGGGTCCTGCCTCCGTTTCTGGCTTGTGACAAAAATATACTTTTTTTTAGAAAGGAAAGTTCCTGTAAAAGTTCTGGCCCGTCTAACCTTTCCAAAAGAACATTAGTCAATTAATTAACATTTGAAAAACTAACTACCGTAAATTCCGGACTATAAGCCGCTACTTTTTTCCCAAATGTTCAGCCCTGCGGCCTATTCAGTGAAGCGGCTAATTTATGTAATTTTTCTAACTGCCACCAGTGGCGCTCGAGTACAAAAGGTAAGATTTAGACCTGTGGAATATATGCGCCGAGGAAGACTGCAACTTCTTGGCTTGACTAGCAGCGAGAAATCTTTCACTAAAACTGGCCGCATCCCAAGTCTTCCAGTGGATCCTGTCAGCGTGGGGCAGCATCAAAAAATCCACCATCACCAACGGGTTCCGAAAATCCGGTTTTGCTGCGTGACGAAGAGGAGGGAACCGAATCAGGAGTGGATGGGAGCGTGTGACGACGTCTATATGACAACGTTTCTTTCCGACACTGAGGAAGACGACTTTGATGGCTTCGGTTCTAAGGAGGAAGATGAGGACGTTTTTTTTAACAGACCTGTTTACTGTGTTGCGAGCGTGTTGCTGGCGTGTTGCTACCTGTCACAGGCACCGTTTGGGATGAAAGTTATATTATTATTATTAAAGCTTTGAAAACTCTCTCGGTGTACCGTCTATCTTTGTAACTATGTGTAACCATGTATAATATGTATTTGCAACTGTATATTTTTGTAATGTATTTATTTTAGAGACTTATTCTGATATGTTTTGCACGGGCGAATCAAAAATAAGGGACGAAAACCACGGGGGCTGACAGGAAGTGGAGTAAACGTGAGATGTGTTTGTGGACGCGGCGGACAATAGTGGATATATATTTTTCCCACCCTTACCTTTGGAAATATACACTTTTTTCCTCGGATTACTTTCAACGGGACCCGGACTCTGCAGGTCTGCATCAAACCTTAAGTACCGGTATCATTTTCCGTTCATTTTGCCGGCTGTGTACTTCAATGAAGGACATTCAGTTTCAATCGCGGGACTTAAAGTCGGGATTGGGTTAATTTTGTGTTACATTTTTTAATGTGGGCGCATGCGGCTTATATACAGGTGCGGCTTGTGGAAGTACAAAAACGGTTTTCCTCTTAAAATGTGGTGGGTGCGGCTTATGTAATGTAATGATCTGCATTTATATAGCGCTTTTCAAGTCAATGACTTCCCAAAGCGCTTACAATGTGCTCCACATTTCCCAATAGCGGCCTTGCAGCCATGTAAGGCGCTAACCTGCTTATTGGGGGTATTGGGGGTTCAGTGTCTTACCCAAGGACACTTCGACATGTAACCCGGACGAGCCGGGATTCGAACTGGGATCCCGTGATCCCAAGACGAGCGCTCTACCTCCTGAGCTACTGCCGTCCCTTAGATTCAGGTGCGCTCTATAGTCCGGAATTTACGGTAGTATTGTCCGGAAACTCAGCAAAATGTAACTCCATTTAATCTCACAGGCATTGTGCGAAGGCTCAGACCCGTGGAAGCTTATAGGCAACAGTCTGAATATTGACTTATGTATAGCGCGTATCTCACAGTCACAACAGTCCTCCTTGATACTCGCCCCCCAAAGCTCTTCATTAGCATCCCTCCTAGCGCTTAGCGAGGTTGAGGTCCCTCATTTCACAGGTGTCAATCCTTTTCTGGTACCAGACGGATTCGAAACGAACGGTTATAAATATTCAACATCAGCTGTCCGCCGCGAAGGTTCCGGCACGTGTTCCGGAGGTCTTTTGACGGACAGATAATATAGTTGGCGGAGGCTTATCGTGTCTCCGAGTCCGCGACGGTGATGTCATAGCTTATTGTGCTCTTTCCTGTTAGCCTTTGACTCGATTTTCTATCCTTTTTTTCCTCGTACCCGAACGCATTCGAATAAACAATAGACGTGCTTCCGCGGATAAAAGCCACTAGGGACGTCTTCCAGATAGTAACCGGTTACATTGTTTTCTTGCAAAGGATTAGCTTGGCCTATTTAGGAAGGAAAGCATGCTAATCAACAAAATCCAGTCACACGCTATCACCAGGACACACTCTGAAAAGCATCGAGAAGCCATGGCCAAAAAGATACAGGGAAGTCGGCCATTTTGGTTCAAAAAGAGAAAAGAACCCTGAAATGTTGAAACCAAGGAAGTGCTGTTTTGTTGTTATATTGAAATATGTCACTGCATATATACAGGGTTGGGTAGGGTTACTGTAACTTGATGACTTTCAATTACTTTTGGATTACTCCAATGCCAAATATGCTAATAAAAGACAAAATAAACTAAATATGAATAATTGCATTGTAGCGCCTTATAATCCGGTGCGCCTTATGTAAGGAAAATATAGGACCAAAAACGATTTTTGGGGGGTGCGTCCTATAACCCGGTGCGCCTTATAGTGCGGAAAATACGGTACCTTTCGATTACTCCAATACCAAATATGCTAATAAAAGACAAAAGAAACTGAATATAAATAAAATGATGACTCACAACACGTGTTAAGCTTTCTCTCCTGGCTTTGATCTCTTTGATCTCTGGCAAAACTAACATAAAATGTGACAGAAACAAAATGAAAATAAATCCAAACAGTTTGCTAACATCATTTTTGCCGTTCCATGTATACCGTTACTCCCCAAGCCTGCACAAATTTTACTAATTTTATTCATATTTAGTTTATTTTGTCTTTTATTAGCATATTTGGTATTGGAGTAATCCAAAAGTATTTGAAAGTAATCAAGTTAAAGTAACCCTACCCAACCCTGCATATATAGTAATCCCTCGCTCTATCGCGGTTTACTTTTCACCATTTCGATACTTTGCGGATTATGAATTGAATTGTCTTTATCGTCATTGATATCAACGTATCGTGCATTGTGTTCTGCAACAGAAGGCACACAGCAATCCATATCACGGGAGCAGGTTGGGGAGGGCTTTGTTTATGTGTGTTTGGTGGGGGTGACTGTGATTGGCTATGGTGTATGCTGTCAATCAAACAGCGAGGCGGGCACAATATGGCCACCAAAACAAACTGCGAAGCATAGTGGCAGCTAGTATTTTTGCGGCTTGTTACACTGAAAATAAATGTATAGATTAAATCAGACTCAGAGGAAAGTCCTAAGAGTGCAAAGAAATGTTAATCACCACCGGGTCTCTGTGGATTGTTATTGGGTCCGGGAAGAGATAGAGGCAGGTCTGGGCTAGTGCTACAGCTAGGCTACGTAACAACTCTCTTAACCCTTCAATGCATGAGTGGGGTCAAAAATGACCCCATGGGTTTTTATTGTTCAATATCACAAAACATGTTTAGGACATGATGTATATTTTTTTTTTGGCCATACATTTTCCACCACCACTCATGGAAGAGATTATGCACTGGTAGGTCATGCAGCCAAGGGTTAAGCCACCCCTTGTCACGGTTGCCATGGAGCCCAATTGGTCCCCGACGTGTGGCGCCAGGTTCTGTCACGGTTGCCACGGCGCCCAATTGGCCCCGCCCACAGACACCAGCTGAAACGCGTTGACAGATTGCTCCCTGACTACTTAAAGGCTGTCTATGGGTATATGGTGTCGGAGCGTCTGCGAAACTCCTGTTAGACTCTGTTGTGATACGTCAAGTCCTGTGAATCTCCGTTTTTGCCTGTGTTTTGATCCTGTCTTGTTCTCGGCCCGATCTGTTTGATTTTGACCTCCAATCAATCTACTTCCGCCACCAACGATCTCCGGATCGAGTGTGCACTCATTCCTCTTCTCCCCAATAAACTGTGAGTAACGTTACACGATTGGGTTCTGCTTCCTGTTTCCTGTTCTGGTTTGTGACACCCTTGCTGAGCCTGTATCCCACCAACGCCAGATTCATTACCCATGAAACAGATGACCTGGAGCTACAACTCGTAAGAAACTGCTACATTCGTGACTTGTATTTCAATCATCACGCCGACCCGGCTCAAGTAGAGGTTGCCCGATGCTAACGTGCAGGTAGTCAGTCTATAAATCGTTTTCTTACTTACTAGTGCCCGGAGGAAACCCACACAAGCACGGGGAGAACATACAAACTCCACACAGGAAGTCCGGTAGCCGGATTTCAACCCACACAGGAGGTTCCCAAGACCTTTGAACTGTGCCGCACACGCGCTAACCACTGCGCCGCCGTGCTGCCAGATCCGTAGCTGTTATTTTATATTATACTCTCAGTTGGTAAAGATGACATCTCGAGGTAAGTTTGGGGACTTTTATGAAGGAATTTCACTTTTCACGAAGGATTCTGTTCCCCATTTACCGATTACTGTGTGTATATATGCCTGCACTTCTACCGCAAGGACTAAGAAGGAGATTACCGGGTTCGGACTGGACTCTGAGGGTGTGGATTAAAGGGACAGGGTGTCACGGGTTTAAGCGGACCTCCGACGTGGTTTGGCACTGACTCTGTAGCGCACGACGGGAATGTGAGGAGGTCGTAGTCATCACATGACGGGGAAGGCGGCAGGGGAGGTGGAGAAGCTGGGGACAAGTAGAAAGACCAAAGCTGCCTGGGAGTCGAACAGAAGATTAGAAGCCACATCAAAGCTAGTGATTTAAAGTGTTGAGCTTGACGGAGCACGATGAAGATTATGCTATGCTAAAAGTATTTGGGTATGGAAATAAAATAACTCGTCGATTTGGAAAACTCTCGGCCGAAAAACCATTATCAAAAACTGGACTAATGGAACTTGACCGTTCAACCGATGCCATATCGCAGGGTTGGGTAGGGTTACTTTAACTTGATTACTTTCAATTACTTTTGGATTACTCCAATACCAAATATGCTGATAAAAGACAAAAGAAACTAAATATAAATAAAATGATGACTCACAACACATGGTAAGCTTTCTCTCCTGGCTTTGATCTCCGGCAAAACTAACATAAAATGCGACAGAAACAAAATGAAAATAAATCCAAACAGCTTGCCAACATCATTTTTGCCGTTCCATGTATTCCGTTACTCCCCAAGCCTGCACAAAATTTAGTCATTTTATTCATATTTACTTTCTTTTGTCTTTTATTAGCATATTTGGTATTGGAGTAATCCAAAAGTACCGTATTTTCCGCACTGTAAGGCGCACATAAAATCAGATTTTTTTTTTAAAAAGCTGACTATGTGCCTTATAATCCGGTGCGCCTTATATATGGATCAATATTGAATTACAAGGTCTCGCAACTTACGGCAGCCACCGACTCCATTTTTCGCGTAGAAGAAGAAGTGCGCTGTGCATACTGGGAAATATTAAACAACGATTCTCTTTTATTTGTGCGTTTGTATAAAGACCCTGAAATGGCTCCTATTAAGAGACACGCTTACAACGCAGAGTTTAAACTCAAGGCGATCAGTCACGCAGTAGAACACGGGAATAGAGCAGCAGCGAGAGAGTTCAACATTAATGAATCGATGGCCAAGTAAGGAAGATTAAACAAAGTTTCCGTGGCAATAAAGCGACACAGTTAGACGACACACTTGAACAGTGGGTTGTTGAACAAAGAGCAGCAAGTAGAAGTGTCAGTACAATAACTATTCGAATGAAGGCAACAGCGCTGGCACGGGAACTTAACATTAAAGAATTCAGAGGTGGTCCTACTTGGTGTGTGTTTACGTTTTACATTTTACAGTTATTATGTTATTGTTTTGCAATTGTTGTTTTTGCACATTACGAGTGTCACTATATTGCGATTGCACTAACGTTTAATTTACCATAACAGTATCAGACGTTTTTTTGCGTGTTGACTAAATGGAGGAAAAGTAAAATGTTATGCCTTGCTGTTGTTCAAAGATGTTAAAGATGTGTCACGAAAATGCTTTACCTCAGAGAAAATAATAAAAGAGTGAATGGAGTTGTGGAAAGCTTGTTTGTTATCTATTAATAAAGTTTGACTGACCTATCTGACTGTTTTGTTGACATTACCTTTAGCGCGGCACCATCTAATGGTTGCATAACGTAACTACATCCTCTACTGTAGCCAAGTCAAGTCACATTTATTTATGACGCCCTTAATCACAAAAATGTCTCGAAGGACTGCACAGGAATACAATCACAAAATTGCACAATTACCTGATCTTAAACCAGCATGCACTTATAGCGCCTTAGAATGGGGTGCGCCTTATGTATGGAGAAAGTTTAAAAATATATCATTGATTGAAGGTGCGCCTTATAACACGGTGCGCCTTTTAGTGCGGAAAATACGGTAATTGAAAGTAATCCAGTTAAAGTAACCCTACCCAACCCAGTGTCAAACTCCTGGCCCGCTATATCGTGTTGGTTTGTTTTATGTTGTATTGTCACCTTGGATGCTGTAAAATTACTGTACAAACAAAAACAGTTGGATCCCTGGTGACCAAAATTCCAATACTAAGAAATATACTGTAATCCAGGGGTAGGCAAACTACGGCCTGCGGGCCACATGCGACCCGGCGGGCTTTTTCATCTGGCCCGCCAAACGAAAATGGTCAAAATATAATGACAATATGTCTATAAATGTAAATAAAGTACTACAGATAAAAATGTTTTTGGTTCCAAATTTGTCCCCATTGTCCTTTTGTGTGTCCACAAAAAATACTTTGACATAAATGCTGCAAAACTACCGCAAAATTGCTATAAAACTAAATATAATATTTAGTGCTTAAAAACAGGGACCTCATATATTATTTTGCTTTCATTTAAAAAAGAAAAAAATACTATAGAAATACAACATAAACATTACTACAATAATGCTTTAATACAAAAGCGCTAATGCAGAATTATGACATCAGAAATATTACAAAAATACTTTTATGGAAAGACTACAAAATACTACAGAAATAATACAAGAATACTATAGAAATACAACAAAAGAGTACTATGGAAATACTACCAAAATACTACTACACATTTTTAGCTGTTTAGCAAGCTATCTAGCTAACATTTTACTTTTTTTGCTATTTATCAAGATAGATTTTGGGCCCCTTTCTTGCTAGCTATCTTACTTTGTTTTTAGCTTTCTATCCAACTATATAAACGTTTTTGTTTTTACTCTTTTAGCTATCTATTCAGCTCCCTTTTAGTTTTGTTTTACCTGTATACCTTTCTAGCTAATGATCAAGATACTTTTTTTTGCTATTTAGCAAGCTATCTAGCTAACATTTTACTTGTTTTGCTATTTATCAAGATAGATTTTGGGCTCCTTTCTAGCTAGCCATTTTACTTTGTTTTTAGCTTTCGATCCAACTATTTAAAAGTTTTTATTTTTACTCTTTTAGCTAGCTATTCAGCTTCCTTTTAGATTTTCACCTGTATACCTTTCTAGCTACCTATCAATCTACTTTTTTTACCGATTTAGCAAGCCTTATAGTTAACATTTTAATATTTTTGTAAGTTATCAAGCTAAATTTTGGGCTAATTTCTAGCTAGTTATCTGGCTTTGTTTTTAGCTTTCTGTCCAAATATTTAGAAGCCTTTTCTCTCTTTCAGTTTTTTACCCGTTTACCTTTCTGGCTAACTATGAAGCTCCCTTTTATCTTTTTGCTATTTAGCAAGATATCTGGCTACCATTTTACTGTTTTTGCTTGTTATCAAGCTAAACTCTGGACTCATTTCTAGCTAACTATCTGGCTTTGTTTCTAGCTTCCAATCAAACTATTTAGATGGCTTTCACTCTTTTAGTTAGCTATTTAGCTCCCTTTTGGTTTTTAACCAATTACCTTTCTAGCCGACTATTAATCTTTTAAAGCCATTTAGCATGCTATCTAGCTAACATTTTACTCTTTGAAGGATTTTATACATTTGACTATAAAGGATTTTATACGATTTACTCATAATGCAATGAAGATTTTCACTGAGTAGGCTTTAGTTCAATGACAGGTCAGGATGTTCCTAATGCAGAATATTTTGTCTAGTTCTGTTGATAACCGGACTCTGACGGAGGATGGCAGGCGTTGTTTTGAGAAACGCTCGGCGTTGTTTTGAGTACCACAGACATCGGGACGCTCTTCTATGAGATTGTGAAGCCCAGGGGGCTTCCTTGACGCGCCCATGGGAGGAGTCGGCACGCCATTATGCGGGGAGAAGATGGCCAATAGGAGAAAGCTAAAGGACTTGAGAAAAAGGCTTCCCAGAGACTCCAGCGTCACTAATTTGGCCGTTTACGATGGAGTTCACTTAGTTCTTTGGTTAGGGAAATTAAATCTGCCCCCGTGTGAAAATATCTGCTTCCTGTTCATCTTTTCCCTCAAGAAACGAGTGCGCATAAATTGTTGGCTGAATGTAGGTTGTGTTTGGTTGATGGAGTCAGATTACTCATTCGAACAATTTGATAAACGGTACATTTTCATATTTAATTCCAACATATTTTTGCTGGTTTTTAGCTAAATTTTTGAACTACTTTCTAGCTAGCTATCTAGCATGGTTTTTTGGCTTTCTATCTGACTATTTACAGTTTTTACTACTTTAGCTAGCTGGCTGGCTAGCGCCCTTTTAGTTTTCTACCTGTTTACCTTTCTAGCTAACTTCCAAGCTACCTTTTTATGCTATTTAAGCTATCTCACTATCATTTCACTCTTTTTGATAGATATCAGGCTAAATTTTTGGATTATTTCTAAGTAGCTCCCATCTTGAAAAAGGTTGGAAAACCCAAGTCTAGGAAGATTTGGACTTGGTCTCTCAGTCATTAAAATGCCCTATTGTTTCTCTGTCCTCATCTGGACTGTGACTCACATTCAGCTGAGCTCAGCACATCAAGGGCCGAACGAGGCTCCCGGGAACAGAAGTTCTTGGCTCGTTTTGGCACTCCTTGCTTTCTGTCTTTGGTTAGCGGACCGTGTGGACTCTGCCCTCCATCTTCCAACACTTTGCTTCCCGTCATCGACACAGAGGATCACTCGGCAGTTGGTTTTCTATGAGCGTTTTCCTCTCCTAATTTTATCCTGTACTGTACTGTCCTCACTCATTTTACAGTTTTTTTTACTACTTTCACCCTTCTACCAGTTTTCTTTATTGGTTATACAATAGTCTTTTTGTATACTAGATTTGTCAACCACCAGTTTTTTTTCAATGTCTTCTAACAGTTTGTGTCTCTACTAGTTACACTTGACACTCTTTTTGTTACAGACTAGCTTTTTTCAAATATTTTTTTTTCTGGACTACTTTTTTGAAATCCTAGCTTTCCCCTGAATACAGCGTCCCCGCCTTATGGCGTTTTCACTTCACAGGGTAGAATGCTTTGTCAAGACTTAGTAAGTTGCCACTGCATTACAATATTTTGGTAATGTAATTATGTGTCCCAAGATTTGCAGTAAACTGAGGAGAAAAAACATCATAACCATGGAAACAAAGCTTGCGAGAAATACAAAGAAGGCACATGAAACCAGTATGTCGCTAGTATGTCTGTAACCCATAGACAATCGTGAGAACTATTAAAAAGGAGGCGATTTAAGCGGTTCATTTTTTCTATAAAAAAAAAGGCACCCTTCGCAAGTGGAACTTTTTAAAATCAGTATTATTTTTAATCTGCTGTCTCCTACCCCCTCTGCATCCACTCACTAACTCCAACGTACCAGGACAAATGTTGAATAAAATTTCTGATTTCTTTACATGCATGTTTATTCATGCTATTTAATTATATACACATATATTAAAGATAAGTTGTGCTTATTATGTTTTTAGAAGTGGTTCTGGAGGTTTGGAAGACATCAGCTGATTACCATAGGTTTCCATACAACAAATTCACTTTGTGTAGGAGCCAAAATGTTCATTGTTATTCTTGTTCTGCGGGCTACTGTACTAGTTTTCTATTCCGATCCTTTTACCTTCAACTATCTTTTTTTTTCAATGTCCTTGATTGGCTTTTTCCTGTTGTGACATCATCGTGTCAGGATGATTCAGTGTGATCCCCTAAAGGGGGCGTTGGAGTCTCAAATGGGGGTCTGTCCAAGTCATAGTTTATCCTAAAGTCTGCAAGAATTTTGAAATCTTTTATTATTAGTACAGTAGACCCCGGGATACGACATGAATCCATTCTTAAGTGGGGATCACCAAGTGAACTTATCATATGGCAGGAAATAGAAATCAATGATAATTAGCGAATGTGTTCCAAACCCTCATTACCCCCAAAAAACTTTAAAATAACAAATTAGTATATAATAAGTACTACTTTTATTTAATATACGCGAAAATGATTAAATAACAGACATAGATATACACGTAAATGTCATGATTACTGATATGACTCAGCTATGCCCGCTTATTTGGCGGCATCCGCCACGGGTTATGGCTCCCTGTCACTATTTGAACCCAGTCCTGTCAGTCCCCTGTTGTCAGTCCGTCTGTGAACCTCAGTGAATATTAGGCAAGCCTTTTTCGACCCTGACTCCCACCTGTCCCGTTTTTGCTCCCGTCTCTCTCCGGCTATGACCCGTTTTGATCTTGACCACGTCTGCTCTCCCGTCGTGACTTACGACCCGTTTTTGATCCCGACCACGTCTGCTCTCCCGTTCTGGCTTACGACTCGTTTCCGACCATGACCACGCCTTACTCTCCCAGTACCGGCTACCGACCCATTTTCCTGTCCCTGACACTGCCATCGCTTGCCACGGAAGATCCACTTCCGTGTTCGGATCACAATCTGAGTACGAGAGCGACTTGCTTCCCGCGCCCAGCGAACACAGGATCGTGGGCGCAGCCCTTTCTCTTTACTTCAATAAAACTTGTGAGAAACGTAACGCGATTGGGTCCTGGTTCCGTTCTGGTCCTGACAGTAAAGGAGGATTTACATTGTATTTAGCTTTGGAGTGACCTGACTTTAGGTGGTACGGTGCAGTTACTGGGTGGATGCAGACATAGGTGGCGGGTGGGGGGTAAATAAATGAAAATAAATTGCCACTGATTGTAAAGCTTCCACTTGCAAGGATTGATCAGAACTTTCTTGATAATCGCAAGTTTCATTCTGATGGTGATTATGTTTTTGCTTCTTCCTTTAGCATCACTGCAAGTCTTGGGACCCATAGTTTATAGATACATTACAAAGAAAAATTTCATTGTATGTCCAACTTGCTAAATCTTGACAAAGCTTTCAACACCGTAAAGTGAAAACTGCATAAGACGGGGACGCTGTATCCTGGAGGTCCACTGTAGAGCTAGTATATCCAAAAACTAGTACAGGAAAAAGGTAATAGGCAACGATAAAACAAAGCTAGTTCGGGACAAAAACTATTAGAGGAAACAAGCGAATGGCCTCGCCTTTTCCGGACATTCTACTCAGGTGAAGGAAATGCATAAATGTTCTTATATAAGATTGGATTTGGCTGCTTGGAGTGGTCAGTGGGGAGTTGCCGTACCGAATTTGGCCCTCACGAAAGCAAATATTTATCGATATTGTTGGAGAAACCTTGACACGAAACCTAGCTAAAGACACTCCCGGGGACCTAAAGTACTATGTAAAGGTGTCAGAGCCTATAAGTCACAAAAAACACACCCCCACACAAATCAGGATTTCAAAACTGGTTTGATTCAGATATCTAACCTCAAGCGTGAGAATTTTCAGAACCGTGTGAGTTCCTTGACTGTTGGCTGGACTTCCTTTTGCACATTGTCCCGTCAAGGATTATCGGAAGCCAAGACGGGAAACGCGGCGTGACGCAGGAAACCCTCGGCCGGGCCGCTATTGTCGAGACGGGAAAAGCGGACGTTCTGCCGGGGACGATACACGGTCGGGGGAAAGGGACGTCTAAGGACGCAATCGCGGCATAAATTTTACACAAACACCACCGATAGCCCGGAGAAGATAACCGAACTGTTAGCGTTAGCGGTTAGCGACACTTTTACGCCCGCTTTCTACAAACGGGGGTCGGTGACGCCAACTGCGGCAAGCTAACCCCGGCTTGTGTTACACATGCTACGCGCCCTCATTGATTTTTTTTTTACAGGCTCATAAACAACAAGGACTATTAAGTCAACACCGCCATGGTGAATTTCGCGGAGGCACGTATCGGTCGCTTTGCTTTTTTTCGGGTGAGGGGATTTGAAAAAGGATCTTTGCCAGAGAACCAGACGGAAACCGATCCCGCCAGATAAGACCAGACGTGACGAGACGGGTCTCGATAAAGGCATGGAAATTGGAAACCTGCTTCTGTTTGGTTCCCAGTGATTAGATTCTTAGGAGTGGAAGGCAGCCAGGGCCTGCAAGTCCCTCTCTGCTGGCTTTAAAAATGTCTGAATCAAGTGATCAGGGTTGGGTAGGGTTACTTTAACTTGATCACTTTCAATTACTTTTGGATTACTCCAATGCCAAATATGCTAAGAAAAGACAAAAGAAAATAAATATGACTAAAATTACGACTCACAACACGTGGTAAGCTTTCTCTCCTGGCTTTGATCTCTTTGATCTCCGGCAAAACAAAACGAAAATAAATCCAAACAGCTTGCCAACATTATCTTTGCCGTTCCATGTATTCCGTTACTCCCCAAGCCTGCACAAAATTTAGTCTTTTTATTCATATTTAGTTTCTTTTGTCTTTTATTAGCATATATATTGGAGTAATCCAAAAGTAATTGAAAGTAATCAAATTAAAGTAACCCTACCCAACCTTGCAAGTGATGTTAACTATATGTCCATCAATATTTTTTAAATACAGTAGTATCTCTACTTAAGGGCGGCAGTAGTTCAGGAGGTAGAGCGCTCGTCTTGGGATCAAGGGATCCCAGTTCGAATCCCGGCTCGTCCGTGTTACATGTTGAAGTGTCCCTGGGTAAGACACTGAACCCCTAATACCCCTAATAAATGATGTAATCCGTTCCAAACCTCTCAAAAGTACAGTATATTTTTTTAACAAATCATAAAAAAAGCATTATAACATGAAACAAATACAGTTAGATATAGATTACCGCACAATAGACATAAAACAAGAGGCACATATTGTAAAAATAAAGAACAAATTTCAGTTTTTGACTGATTCAGTGACGTCTGCTTTTGACCGGGTGATTCTTTTCCACGAATTCTGAGGCTTCAAAATTTTTTGCTGACATGTCTTTAATTTGGGCTGATTGAATGATGGCTGCGTTCTCCTCGTCGTCGTCTCTGAACTCTGAATTCTTAACCGTGGCGGTGACACGAAGAGCATGCATACGCACTGGGTTGCTAGGCAGATTTTAAGCGATAGGCAGTTTGTTTACGTTCGGGAAACGCTGGAAGTGGCTCATAGCAGCGCGAACTGTTTTTGACTTCGAATCTTGAAACGCCTTTGTAGAGGCAATATTTTCCCGTTCAACTACGTTGTAACCTGAAACTCTCAAAGGACTGCACAGGATTACAATGACACAATTACCTGATCTTAAACCAACATGCGGGCAAGGAACAACTCAAAACCTCAGCGTGAGGAAAAAGAGAAACCTTGAGAAGGGACCCCACAAGTGGTAATCCCCCTTGTGTGGTCTGCTTTAATGGGGTCTGTAACGCCCCCTTGCTGTATGTCGCTTATAGGCTCCGAGACAGCAGAACCATTTTTTCTGAATATTTACACACTTGTAGTTTAGTCCTCCATGAGTGTCTTTAGCTAGGTTTCGTCTCAACGCACCCCCATA